>NW_012267333.1:4266436-4419925 GCF_000151885.1 Dipodomys ordii | reverse complement strand
AAGGAGGAGGCTGCAATGCTTGGTAAGAAATGTACGCATTATCCTGCCCATGTAATTGTAACCCCTCTGTACAGTATGTTCACAAATAAAATAAAATAAATTAAAAAAATATATAGTCTGGAAGATAAATAAAAGAAACATATTTTACATTTATTTAGTTGTGCTATTCTCCATATCAAAAATAAATTATTCATATGTTTATTTAAGTTCATAAATTTTAATAAAGTAAGTTATTACCATGTTTCCACAATATGAAGTGAAGTTCAAGAGTTATATCAGATTATATTATTTATTTAATCTTTTTCTTTTGTGCCCATTCTTGGGCTTGAACTCAGAGCCTGGGAGCTGTCCCTTTGCTTTTATGCTCAAGGCTAGTACTCTACCACTTGAGCCACAGCTCCACTTCTGTTTTTTCAGGGCTTAATTGGAGATAAGGATCTCAGAGGCTTTCCTGTCAAGGCGAGGTTTGAACTGGGATCCTCAGTTCTCAGTCTCTGAGTAGCTAGGGTTACAGGTGTGTGAGCCACATACACTAGCATATTCATGCTATTTTCACATTATTTCCTTTTGATTGCTTGTTTGTGTGTTAATACATTTTAATGTTTTCATGTTATTTATTTTAAGCATATTTTATTGTCTTTAAGTAATTGTACAAAGGAGTCACCAGTCAACAAATTAGTTTATCAACACAATGCATCTTGCAAGATGTTAGCCCTTTCCTCTTTCTTCCCCCCCCCACCCAAGTTTTTCATTCAGTTTTCTTAATGTCAGAGCATATGCATTGAATATTGTGACTGTATTCTCCCACCCTTCCTCTTTTCATTTATCTACCCCGCCCCAACCTGTGACCTTCCTTCACACCTTTCAAGTACAAGTTTCCTGGTATTCATTTTACTGGATTGTGAGTTCATTTTTCTAATAAATTACATCATTTGAATTCTCTTGGAAAGAAAGTACTTCCATTAAAACATTTGTTTACACTTGTATACAACCCCATGTACGTTTACTTGTTCATTCATACATTAGTTCCAGTTCCACATGAGAGTAAGCATGTGTCCTTTGTCTCTCTAGGCCTGAATAATTTCACTTAACACATTTTTTTCCAAATCTCAATGGGATTTCTCATTACTGTTCAAAACAAAACACCATCTTGGATATCGTTTCCTCTCAAATAAAAATAAACTGAATTGCTGAGAATTGATGATTTCAGGAAGAAACTTGATATTGGCCAGTGCTAATGCTGAAGACTGTAATCCATGAGGTAGAGGAATCTATATGGATCTTTATTTAACTAAATTATTCTTACATAATGGAGAATGGGAAAACAACTTTAGATTTTACACAATGATGTTAAGTATTGAAGTTGCCTGAACAAAATAACAGTTATTTTTGGAGTTGGAGAAACTGAGTCCTTACACAATATCTTCATATTTCTTTTTAACTGGGTACAATTTTATCTCTCTCAAAAACATGATCTGAACTCTTGAGAATTTCAGACAAAAGTATACAAAAATTCTATGTAAATACCGATTTGTTAGATTTTATGGATCCTTTATGTGGTCTTTTCTTCCACTGACATATCAACCTACTAATTTTTTTTGGGGGGGGCGGTCGTGGGGCCTGAACTCTTGGCCTGGGCGCTGTCCCTCAGCTCTTCAGCTCAAGGTTAGTGCTTTACCACTTGAGCCACAGCGCCACTTCTGGCTTTTTTTCTTTTTGCTTATGTTGTGCTGAGGAATTTTTTCTTCTCTTAAGTCTGACAGAAGAAACTATCTGTGCTATGTGAGAAAGGCACAGTTTGGTTACTTGTAAAGTGTTAGTTTAAAGAGTGATAATTATTGGAATTGGTAAAAATAAAGATACACAATGCTGTTTTTTTTAAGATTGCTAATCTGGAAAAAGCATCAAATACAATAGCATTGCTAGTATTCTCTGAATGGAATCACTGCTCACCCAATCCAGCATTGAGCATCATCTAGTTACCATATTGATTATCAAAGTTATGTCCTCATCCTAGGAAATGAACTTTAGTACTATATGGTTATGTCACTGATCAGTTTCTAAAACAGTAAAACCACTCCCAAATTCATCCATAGCACTTTTGCTGTACAAAAAGCAAAGTATTTTAGCTCTATTAAATTGGACTAATTTATAACTTCATCAGCTGTTGTACATATGAACATTGACATCATTCATTTTACACATATTATTCTATAACTATATTCAAAGATTTTATCAACACTAATTATTCAGTTTACCTTTTATTTTTGTTTACTAATTTACATTGTGTTTCTTTTCTTCCTCTAAAAAGTATTCAGATTGATGTTCCCCTTATTGGAGAAATCTGTTGCCAAATAGATAACAGAAAACAAACCTAACTCTCTTGGTTTATTTTGTGAGACATGCTCTGCTAATGGCTTTGTCCATGGCTTCTTTCACATCCTTGTTCCTCAGACTGTAGATCATGGGATTCAACATGGGGATCACCGTGGTGTAGAACACAGCCACCATCTTCCCTTGCTCCACCGACTCCTTGGTGGGCCGTCTGAGATACATGAAGATCAGAGTACCATAAAAAATGGCCACAGCTGTCAGATGGGATCCACAGGTAGAAAAGGCCTTTCTCCTTCCTTCTGCTGAGTGCATTCTTAGGATGGCAATGAGAATGAATATGTAAGACAGGATGACGACAATCAGGGAATAGGTGAAGTTAATGCCTGCAAGTATGAGCATGGTATATTCTTTCACAAAGGTCCCTGCACAGGCCATTTTGATGAGTGGTGGATCTGCACAATAGAAGTGGTTGATCTCAATTTTCCCACAGAAGTACAAGCCATAAGTCCATAATGTTGCAGCCAGACTAGTCAGAGAGCCATACACGTAGGGGAAAGAAATCAGTCGAATACAGACAATCCTGGACATTTTGCTGCTGTACAGCAGAGGATTCCCAATTGCCATGTATCTGTCAAAGGCCATCACAGCAAGAATAAAAATTTCCACATGGACAAGGGCAATGAAGAGGAAACATTGCACCAAACAACCTGCATAGGAAATGGTTTTTGTCTTTGACAACAAGTTTTCCAACATCTTAGGGGTGACATTGGAAGAAAACAGCACATCAATGAAGGACAAGTGACTAAGGAAAAAATACATGGGGCTATTAAGCTGGGGACTGGCCTTAATTAACATAATCATGCCAATATTGCCCACCATGGTGACAATGTAGACCACAAGGAAAATGACGAAGAAGAGAACTTGTAATTCCTTTTGGCTGGTTAATCCCAAGAGAATGAATTCTGTCACATCTGTGAAATTTAGCATTTCCATAGTTCTGTCAAAATGAGATCTAAATCTCTGCACCACTAAAATGAAATAAGTGATTTAGAGATATTAATGCAAATCTGTCCTTTCTAAGCATAGATTGTTAATTTCACAGATCTATAATGGGGGCATGATTAAGAAAATAAAGAGGATCTAGAGGAATTCTAGGAAATGTTATTGAATATTTTCCAAATTTATTTTTAAATTTAGAATATTCACTTCCTTTTAAGTTTCTACAAAGCTTGAATTGTTCTTCAGAAATATTTCAAGCAAAATTATTTATTAATTCTGAATATATTATTGCTTCATGAAGTATTCATGCCTATTTTGGAAAAGAATCACTTATATCAAATAATAGTGGGATAACTTGATGCTGTATCCAACTTCTTATAGAAACACAATCATCCTCTGAGCTATACCATTAGAAGTTGTCAGGGAAATAACTCTCTCATATTTTCTCTGCCTAATTAACTCTAAATTTGATACTCATATACAAATATCTGGTAAAGAAAGATTCTTTTCCAATCAATGCATCTGCATGGGTTATCCATCTATGTAATAAGAACTTGAAATAGCATTTCAGCAAAAAATGTATTTAGTGAAGATTGGATTGTGTATTGTTTCATAATTTAATAGTATATCTAAGGCAAAGGGCTATTCCTAGAATTCCTACCTTTTAACCTCAAATGCTGCAATTTGTTGAATTACAATTTTTTGAATTGTATCCATAAATTATCACTGGTTGTAAGTCAGGGGAAAGAAGAAAGAGAACAGAAAACAATGAAATTTTCATTGTTAAAGTACAAATAAATGGTGCCTTATGATGATAAAACTTTTCACTCACTCATTTGGAAAGAAATTACTCAAACAATAATAAGGTTGAAATATACCAACCTAGCAAAATTAACATCCTACTATGTGACCTCATAATCTTAGTCTAGTCAAGGTATTAAATCATTGGTAAAATTTTAAAAGAATGAAAAAAATGTAGTCATCTAAAACTAGAATCAACTCCCATAGAACACATTTCTGTATTAAGTGCAAAGTAGGTTACCACATTGTTAAAATTGTTTCCAAGATCCTATCAGAATAGATTATAAGCAAGGAATATTATCCTCTTGGTGGTAAGACATACATATCACATACCTGAAGTCTCTTGATTGTTAAATATTGCATATTTTTAAATAAAACTATGATTGTAGATAGAGATCCTATTGTATTAGTCAGATCAAATTGTAGAAAGATTATCTAAGGATGATCCAATCAAATAAAGGTAGTAGACATAGTATGTTTTAACATTATGCTAAAGTTACATTCAAGAAAAATCCGAGTGTTTATTGAACAGGTGATAGACAATCATAGCAAAACTTGGGTTTTGGAAAATTGGGTTGTTTAGATCTGATGCAAAAGAATGGGAAGTCTGCAAAGAATGAGAGAGCTAGTGATATCAAAAGCATTTGGCAGATTTTTCTCAGGACCAAAAGGTAAAAATGTGTAAGCTTCCCTAAATTGACTACTCTATTTCAAATCAAACTATGAACAAATGTGGAGATTTACTTTGCTTTTCCAGTAGCTATAAAGTAATAGTAAATGTCTTAGGAAGAGTTCTTATTTTTAAGGATTTTTTGAATGCATAATCTAGCATCTCTGGAAGTAAGCTTGTTTTATTCAAATTTTGTTTTCGTTTTCATTTTTCTATTGTTCAATATGACTTAATTAAAAGTATATAATTTTATTACATGTTTGTCACTATGATAGTGGGTTTCATTCAGAACACGAAATAAAGCAAGAATAATTTAAAATGTAATATATTATTAAACTGTAGCATAAAATGTAATTTCTATTGAAAGTTTATTTTTTTGGTGTATATGTCTTTCTCCCAGTTTTCACAATTATAGTGCTAATAGAATCATTAGAGTATTTCTAAAACCTAAAATGAAATAAAATCTAAGAGCCTAGCTTTGTCTTGTCACCTTTCATACCCACCTGAGAATGAAGAAAAATTCCGAAAATGTGGAGTCTACAAGTGAATTCTCTATAGAAGAATGCCATATAACTAAACCTTACAAAAGAGAAAGTGGGAATAATCTATAACAGAATCTTCCCTTAAATCTTTTTCTTACAAAATGATTAGCTATAAAGAATTTTCCCCCTGAGGAGATACCTCTCTAGAGGAAGTGATTAGATTATTATTTTCCCAACTGATTAATAAAAGTTTACTTTCTCCCAAGTTCTCTTAATTGGCTTTCTCTACTATAATCAGGTATGTGCTCAGCAAATTTATAAAGAAGAAAAGATGATGCATCTCATAGATATGGAAGGTGATGTTCAAGATCCAGGGGGCCGCAGCTGTTGACTTTCTTCCAGTATTTGGTGGGGAAGTCCGAGACCACTCAAGGCCTCACAGGGTACAGGGATGCATACAAGACTCAGAGCTAAATGGGATTTTATGACAAACCTACTGTCTAGAAAACCCATGAACCAATTCATCTATGAATAGATGAATCCATTCATGGTAGAAGAGCACAGATCACCCCACTACTTCTCAAAAGTCTCACCTGGTCTCACCACTTACGAATTTTCAGCAAGAATTTTCATGAAGATATTCAAAGGACAGCAATGATATGAGGATCAATACCAAAGTAGTATTTGGAGGTGACATACCTCAACCTGTAAACACTTGTCCTAGGTTATATAATTTCCATGTCATCTATATGACTTGGCTTTTACAATGAAAGATAAATCAAATGTTAGTCTTTCTAACTAAAGTTACAGTATAATAAACCAAGAATAAAATTATCAAGGAGTTACAAATGAATCAGCTGAAGCATAACAGACTCCATGGCAAGTGCAAATAGTATCACACTTTAAAAAGACTAAATCAAAGCCCCCAGAATAAGGACCAGGAATGGGTACTTGCAAGAAGGGAGGGTAGGGGTCAAAGGCAGAGATATAGAAGAATAAAGGGGAGAATTGGAAGAGAATCCAAACAAAAACTCATTGTATATACCACAAAATTTAGAAATATAAGGGAAAGAGTATATCAAAAGGAGGAAAAGATGTTGAGGTGATGACATAGATGCATTGCATACATAAACTACTTTGTTAAATTGCAGAACAATTCAGTACAAAACCTATAATCAAGTGAGGGAAAGGTTGAGTTGGGAAGGGTTGGGAAGAATGTTGAAAGGGGAAATGTTTATGAAGATGCACTCTATTCATAAATTGGCTTAGGTGCATGGAAACTTCTTGGTATAACTACTTAATGTTAATAAAATTATTCAGAATATCTGTTTCAGTTATCATGTTTTATAAACAAAAGCTATATTATTGGCAACACAAAAACATTTATTTAAATAAACACATAACATAGAAAAGCAGGAATTCTCATCTCTTAGTCATATGAAATGTCTCTATATCTTCATTTCTGGACCCAGGCTGATTTGGAAGTATGATATGTAATATCGGGACAAAAAGATGTCATAAGTTGTTTGTATGACACTTACCCCTACATTTCAATCCATTCTAAACTAAAAACCTACAATGATCCTTTCAAACCATAAAGCAGCCCACATCAGGACAATTCACAGAATTCTCCTGCATTTCTCCACCATTCTGCAGCAAAATGCAAACCACATAAAAACAAATCAATCATTCATTTTATGGTCTCTCTAATATCTCAGTCTATGTTGTCTGAAAAGGCTTTGAGGCTCTGCTTGAAGCAGTCCATGAATGCCTTTATTTATGGTCTTCTCAATGTCTAATACATCAGCCTGAAACATTATCCTTCAAGAATCTGCATGGTTTATGACTTAACTAAATGCATGCAGGTTTTGCTTAAATGTATTGGTGTTATGATGCTATTTCTGTGTTTGCTTGTTCCACCTTCGTCTTGTGGTGGTATGAACAGAAGAACCAATGGCTTTATAGGCGATACAAAAGCATTCTACTATTTAGCTCTATTCTTATTTTTTTATTGTGAAAATGGCAAGCAGAAACAGTCAGGTAAAATGAGCCCCAAGATAAGGACTCAAATGTTTTTTCTTTCTTGATATTGTTTCTGACATATTTATAAGTTCTATTCTTATTAAGAAAATTTGGCTTTACTTTCATGTGGTATTTAAGTGTTTACTAGTCAAACTTATTTAAATTATTAAAAATGAGGACATTTTAAGCTTTCAGATTATTAAAACTCATGCCCAAGATGTAGCACACGGAGAAAGTAGGTGATTAGAATATAAGCTTAAACATGATAGGAGACTGAATTAGTACATTAAGATAGCATATAAAATATTAACAGAATAATATAAACATCTTATATGAAAACTAGTTTGTTATTAAATAAAATTTCTTAAGAAGTACTCCACGATGTTCTGATCAAATTGAACAATATAAAACAAAACTAAACAACTGAATATATGCAAATAATATATACAATATTTGGGTTTATATGTATATACATGCATATGTATATATTCATGACTTGTATATTCATGCAAATTAATAAGCTCCTGAATCTTATTTCTTTCTGAATGTCCTTGTTATCCTGTCAATTGTACTTATAAGATTAGTGCTAGGCTGGGTGCTGGTGGCTCATGCCTGTAATCCTAGCTACTCAGGAAGCTGAGACCTGAGGATTGCAGTTCAAAGCCAACCCAGGCAGGAAAGTCTGTGAGATTTTTATCTCCAATTAACCACTAGAAAACTGGAAGTAGTGCTGTGGTTTAAATGGTAGAGCTCTTGTCTTAAGCTGAAGAGCTCAGGGACAGTGCCTAGGCCCAGAGTTCAAGACTCACAATGACAAAGTAAAAATAGATATAAAAAAAGAAAATTAAAAAAAATGATTATTGATAAACAAAATCTTTCATCCTAAAATGAAAAGAAATTGTTTTCATTCACAACCAAACTAAGCTTTTTGTGCCTTGATTTTTCTATTTTCCAAAAAAAAAGCTTTTAGGAATTGAACCAACAATATTGTAAAATATAAAATCAACATTCTTACAGTAGCATTTATTATTTGACTTGTTCCTTTTTAGAGACAGATACATTACAAAATACATAAGAATTTCTGAAAGGCCAGTTAGTTTCTATTACCACCAAACCTAAACATAAACTCACACACACATGCACACACAAATAAGAAAATAAGTATATCTTTATAAAACAAAAGATAAAATTCAAGGAAACTGAAAGACAGCCTGGTTTTGAGAGGGGTGGGTGTGTGTGAAGATGTTGATTGGGGTGACATTTGATCAAGGTGCAGTTATTCATAAATTGCTTGGTTGGATGGTGATTCTTTTATACAACTTCTTTTTTTAAAAAATCAGTCATGGGGCTTGAACTTTTGTACAACTTCTTAAACATAATAAAAATATTCAAATAAAGAAAAGAACCACAGGATGTAACATAAATGATGAAACAGAGATTAAAAGGTAAAAGATAAGGATCAAAGATTAAAAACTGAAAGAATAGACACAAAAAATGAGTAAATACCTCTCGATGACTGGTAACAACTCACTGTGCTCTTGTCTACTTAGCACAGTCTATCCCAGGTTCCAGAACATCAACAAATAGGAGCTATTACTTGATGGTAGATATTTAAATAGGCAAGGCCTAAAACCCATTGTAAGTAGTTGTCCTAGGATATTTCACACTTCCTTTATAAACAAGTCATTTAAATAAGGATACAGGTGGACGCGTTGCAACAATGAGAAGTACAAATTGTCATGTCGAAAACGAACTTTACAACTTTGGTGGGGGGGGGGAGGATAGGGTGGGGGCGCCAGGGGAAGTCTGGGAAGGGGAAACAAAGGAGGAGGCTACAATGCTTGATAAGAAATGTACTCATTATCTTGCCCATGTAATTGTAAGCCCTCTGTACAGTATTTTCTCAAAAAAAAAAAAATAAATGAGTTGTACTAATTGTTCATATTTGAACATAAAACCTTACCTATTACTCAACTAATTCAAATTCAAATTCAAAGAATTTTTAGCATTCCATTGTGAAGTAGATTTCATCTGTTGTAAAACTTAATCATTTTTAATTGTTTTGAAATAACATGTAATCAGAAGAAAAGGGCAAACAAAATCAAGTAACTACAAACAGCCCTTTCAGTTTGTCTGAAAGCAGGGATGGAGTTTTAAATTGTGTGTGTGTGTGTGTGTGTGTGTGTGTGTGTGTGTGTGTGGTGCTGAGAATTGAACCCAGGTCTTTGTGCCTACAAAGTACTGGACTGCTGAGCTACCTGTATGAGTTGTGAAATGTTGAAGAGTGATCAAAAGAATTTCAGAGTCACAAATTAACTTACTCAATTGAACCCGATATGAAAGAGAAAATTCCATTAATGTTACTGTCCGTGCATGGTTGCTTTTTGGGTTTGTTTTAGGTTTTTGTCTTATATTTCACGGCTCCAAGAGTCCTGTTTACATCACACTTTCCCAATCTCTACATTATTGTTTCCATGTCATTGGTTAATAGATTTATCTACTCATTGAAAGTACAATAAACTCCCTGAAAATGACTGGAAAGCAATAGTCTCAACCTTTTCTCAGGCCCTCCCACCAGAGTTTGCATCCAATACACTATACAGTTGCTACTTCGTCAAGACTGCTCCACGGATGGCTTTTGTCACGGCTTCTTTCACATCCTTGTTCCTGAGACTGCAGATCATGGGGTTCAGCATCGGAATGACTGTGGTGTAAACCACAGCCACCATCTTCCCTTGCTCCACAGATTCTTCTGTCGGGCTCCGGAGATACATGAAGAAAAGGGTTCCATAAAATATGGTGACCGCTGTCAGGTGCGATCCGCAGGTGGAAAAGGCCTTCTTTCTCCCTTCTGCAGAGCGCATCCTGAGGATGGCAATAAGAATGAATATGTAGGAGACGATAATGACCAATAGGGAATAGGAAAAGTTAAGTCCGGCTAGGGTACGCATGGTGTATTCTTTAATGAAAGTTCCTGCACAGGCCATCTTGATCAGAGCTGGATCTGCACAGTAGAAGTGGTTGATCTCCAGCTTCCCACGGTAGTACAACCCGTGAGTCCACAGGGTTGAAATGAAAGTGATGAAGAAGCCGTACACGTACGGGAAAGAGATGAGCCGAAGGCAGATGGGTCTTGACATCCTGCTACCATACAGCAGTGGGCTGCCGATTGCCATGAAGCGGTCGATGGCCATCACAGCCAGCACGAAGACTTCCACGTGGACGAAGACAATGAAGAAGAAGCACTGCACCATGGTAAGAAATGGTTTTGGTCTTCGACACCAAATTCTCCAGCATCTTAGGGGTGACGTTAGACGAGAACCATACATCTGCGAAAGACAGGTGGCTGAGGAAAAAGTACATGGGGCTGCTGTTCAGCTGCGGGCTAATTCGGATGAATACAATCATGCCAAGGTTTCCCACCAAAGTGACAACATAGACCATTAGGAAAACCACAAAGAAAAGGAGTTGCAGTTCGAGCCGACTGGTTAATCCTAGAAGAATAAATTCCGTTACATCAGTAAAATTGAGCATTTTCTTAAATCTGATCCACAGATAGAAGCATTTTATCTAGTAAAATAAATACAAATTAGTTAACAACTAGGACAAAAATACAGCCATTGTTCATTAGTATATTTTCCTAATCTATTTGGTTTTAATGCCCCACTCTTTAAAAAAAAATTAATGTCTCTTTTATTCTTGTATTTATTCCTTACTAATATTGATTCTCTTATACATGTATATATTCATACATTACAATTTTCTCACAGAAATGGTTACTTTCTTGTTATTTGTCTAAAATTGTCTTGTTATTAGTCTACAAAGAAAAGTTTTATAAAGCAAACACACTGTTATTATCTTCTGGGAAGAGAAAGATAATTTACCAGTGGTACTTACTTCTAAAAACCCTGTGCATATTCATTAATTTACTAAATTTGTATATGTAGACAATCTTTCCACACACTTAAAATTTAGTAAAAGACGCAAAAAGGACAGCTATTTTTAACCAGTGTAAGGTGCACATCTATTTAACCTTCTTGAACTGTTTAGTATATAAATGACAATAAAATTGGGTATATAGCTTAATACAAATCCATTACTCCTATCAGGAAAAAATCTCCAAATACATAATTGTATTTAAAAACAATTATAATCAAAACAAAGCTAGGCATCACGTGCTCTTAAAATCTGCATTACTGTGACCAGGAAGAAGTACCAAATCTGAAAAAGTACCAAATCTCTGACTCTACTAAAACTGTGGTTGGCAATATATCAACAAAATATTGAAAAAAAAGGTTGATGTTATCCACTTATAAATGCTTAAGCTTAAATCAAAGTAATTATTAAAATGTACCAAATGTAAAATAAAATATTTAAAAAAAACTTTGTTGAAGGGTTTGGCTCAGGTTTCTTTCGGCTTTAGGCCGTTTTAGATTAAAATGTATTTTTGTCTGGACTCTTGGCACCTTCTAGCACATCTTAATGCTATAATTATTTGAGCCAACTCACAAATCATAACCTTGTTTTTATATTCCATTTATTAATGGACCCCTAAATACTTTGTAAAATTATCCTATACCTATCTATTTACAAAGTAGGAAACCATCATTTTGGCCACCTCTTCTCTTTGTAAGGTAGTTAAAAACTGTGGATTTTCATCATTACAAGTCTTGAACTATACTAAATTTGTTACCCTGACTATTATTGTATGTTTTTGTGCAATAGTTTCTTCATGGGTAAGTAAAGATAATAAAATAATATGTTGAATATCATTGATTATTAACTGAGAGATTTTCATGTTACTGTTACAAAGTGAGGATGCAAACTAAAATCCTGAATGCTGAGTTTTAGTCCTGACTATTATTAATATATCATTTAATATGGGGAACAATTTGAATCAAGTGGCTTCTACTGGAAATATTTTAGTAAAGAGATTTATTAATAGAACTCAAATTGTATTTATCATGTCCCTTATCCACACAAAGAAAAATAGTTATCATTTGGTAATTTTTATTATAAAGAGTTTTTATTTGGGGGCTGAGAAGGTGGCTCAGTGGTAGAGCATTTGCCTTGTATTCATGAGGCCCTGGGTTCAATTCCTCAGCACCACATAAGCAGAAAAAAAAGCCAGAGTGTGGCTATGGCTTAAGTGGTAGTGTGCTAGCCTTGAGCTGAAGAGCTGAAGAGCTGAGGGACAGCGCCCAGGCCCAGAGTTCAGGCCCCACGACCGGACCCCCAAAACAATAAAAAATAAAAGTTTTTATTTTATCACAGAAAGACCAAAGAGGAGCTATAAGACATAATTTATTTTTTCAGAATTTCTGTAATAAAGATTCAATTCCTTCTTTATACTAGTTCTTAAGATGTCCAACACTAGCTAAAAAAGAATGCATGCAAATTTTAATAACTAAGAGTATCACATATAGAAAAATGTTATGATTTTACTTGAATAGGATAACTACAAGCATAAAATTCACTGAATGATAAGTAGAAAAGATCTAATGTGAATTCTAAATTGTCCTTTAAACTGAAGAGTATGATTTGTGAAAAATGAACATTTGTTTAGTAAAAGTATTTAGAAAAGGGTCTTTAGCAATTACTGTTTAACATTCTCAGGAATTTTTTAGTACTTTATTTCAAAGTGTTATTCAGTAGAGGAAATACTTTATAATATGCTGCATTCATGTTAAAGAAACTGATAGGAATGAATATATCATATGTCCTTTCTACTAACAATGGAAACACACATATGTATATACATATATACACAATGTTTATACAGAAACAATTCATAACTTTATCACTAAATAGGAGCACTTCATAGCCGTAAGAGAAGTATAAAAATAAAATATTTTAAGTAAAGTATGAACTTAAGATATTCCAAAGCACAGCTGTATGGAATGTAGAAAAACTAAATTTTTTCAGGTGATTGTTTCTAGCACATTTATAAGATTATTTCTTTGTTGCTTTGTATGTCCCTCTCCCCACATGGTATAACCCCTGCTTTCACTGTATTTGATGTTAGTATAATTTGTGGAGGGGAAGGGAAAAAACCAAATCGTTTAAATAGGGATATAGGTGGATCCATTGCAACAATGAGATATACAAGTCGTTATGTGGAAAAATGAACTTTACAACTTTGGTGTGGGGGGAGGAGGATTGGGTGGGAAGGGAGGATGGAAAGAGCTGGGAAGGGGAAACAAAGGAGGAGGCTACAATGCTTGATAAGAAATGTACTCATTATCTTGCCCATGTAATTGTAACCCCTCTGTACAGTATTTTCACAATAAAAAAAGAAAATCTAAATTTTCTCTCACCTAGCAACATAAATTTACATTGGATCTATTTTAAAAGTATTATATATTTACCTATGTGTCCTATAAAAATTTATAAAGACTCTTTCTTCTAAAGGCAATAGCTGACAATAGTTATCTAATATAATATTCATTAATTGGCTTTTGAAGGTTGTTTCTTCCTCTAGAAAAAAAATGTCCTAGAAAGGTACAAGTGCATGTAATGCCTAGGGAGCAGTAAGTATTGTTTTCTAGTATTGATTTTTTCCCCATTTCTCATATCTTCACCTGTTTATGAGAAATCACTATCAGTCTCCCTTACTCTAAGCCTCTCACTCTCTATCGGCAGGAACTTGCTACTGCCAAACGGAGTCACTCACAACCAAAATACTTACTAGCTACAAAAGGTAAGATACGAAAAGAAACATCACCAGGTTCAGACAATGTTTAGACATGCTAGCGCTTCTCTCATGTTGCAATAATTAAGTAAATGCTCCTCAAAATTTGTGTTTCTCCATCCAGTATTTAGGGGTCTGATAATGTGTTATTCAGACCAGCTGGCAATCTAATTCCAAATCATTCTTTGAATTTTGAGGCACTAGATGTTTTCATATGAAGAACCCCATTTTTGCCAGTGGTCCATTAAGACTACATGTCTTCTGCTCTGACACACATTAAATTTGTGTAATTGGCTTTCTTATTGTAAAGAAAAACAACCAACAATAGAGACACTAGGTGGGAAAATTATAATCCATACTTGCTTTTTGTTGATGGAATGAATATTAATGATGCTGATCATTGTCTAGCAACAATGGAAAAGACTGGAAGTAGTTCATTTATTTGCTGCAAATTAAGCCACTCTGCTCATGATAAAGGCTAAAACAGCAACATCCAGATAAATCTAAATGTAGTGATTCAGAAAATAATATGCTGAAACGACTGTAGAAATGAGTTTTGGTTTTTCCAAAATGATATGCCTTGCAATACAAAGTCTGAAAAACAGGAAAAATTTACAAAATAAGGACCAAGTGTCCTCAAAATATATAAATAAAACAGGGCCTTTTATATGAAATTGGCTTGTGTGTGACTATACACAGATGTATTAACCAAAAAGTATGCCATTTGCAAGGAGGAGTTCAAACAGTGAAATTCCTTAGAAATCCTCAGTCCAACAAAATGAATAACAGGAAACTAGTATTTGAAAGATGTGGGGAAAGGGAGAAGGGAAGGTAAAAAGACAGAGTAGGCAAATGATGAGAGGAAAGGGGAAAATGCTATCATATTCCATGTATATCCTATGAAATTCAGAAAACTGAGGGGAAGCATTGCTTGGAAAGTATGAGAAAAAATGATGAAAATTGTTACTCTGATCATAATGCAGTGAATTTATACACTGATTCATCGAATAATAACTCCTTTCTACAACTACTTAAAGATGATAGAAAACATACTTTAAAAATAATTTGTATTTTTCAAAACAACCATATTTATTTAGAAAAACTTCTTAGGAAGACATTTTTAGGGTGTTGCTGGGAAAATTCACTTAGCTAAAAAACTAAACCTCTGCATAATGCATAATATATATAACCGATTATTGCACAGGAGATTTCAAACAGTATTAATAGAATACTGTCCAGTTACTAAGATCTTTTCATCACTCAGGCAATAAAATGTTATGAATATCCCATCCTAATTTCCACTGTAGGTCATTGGCAATATATGAATGGTGAGCAAGATGGTAAAATAGATTTTGAGAAACAAAGCCCATGTCTATTGACCCATGTGTATCAAAAAAAAAAAGAATTAGGTTGTGAAATCATGCTATCACATGAGTACATACATATTGCAAACCTTTCCTTCACAGATGAAATGATAGTACCACAAATTAAAAAACAGGAATGGGATTTTGGTTTTGTTGGTCGGTTGATTGGTTGTGGTGGCATAATCTTAGTACTGGGTAGAGTTTGTCAAGGGTTATGATTTTGATACCAGCCAGAGCTACACCCTAAAATTTTGTCTCAGAAAAGGGGTAGGAGAGCAGTACCTAAAACACGAAGACACAAAATGGTTAAAATGGTTAAAAATGAAGTAACAAAATCTTGCTTGGTAGCACTAAAACAGATGCCTGCACAAATATTTACTGGAAACAGAAAGTACCAAAGAATTAATTGCGTAGATGTTCAAATACTAGATTTTTACATACTAAAATATCCCTAGATATATAAAATGCACATGGATCATAATATTAGAAGCTTTCAACATGGACCTCTTAATTATTTATAAATAATTATACAACCAGGAATAACAGTGCTAACTTAAAGAAGTGAATTAGCCATATATATAAATGAATTTTTTCTCCAGCTTACATCAAAGATGTATAAAAATTGACTGGTACACTAGCACAAGCATTAAACCATTTCTGGACTGTCACTCTATGTATTTTGTGATTAAATAGTACCATTAAGTTGAAGGCAAATAAAATTATATAGTAAATGAATCCCACACTGTGGAAAATTGTGCTTATAATTACACATATAAATGTATGTATATATAAAGAAATAGCAAACACCTATGAATTATTAGAATTAAAATATAATTAGTATACTATATGTATACTATATGTCAAAATTTTATTATTGCTGTAGGAGCTATTCACAGTCATTGTATAATCAAATTTTGATGAAATATTTATGAATATGATTTTACTAAACAAGATTTCTATGTATTGCTTTCCTTCCAGAGTTCTTTCCCATTCACTGAGGTTAACTCATTATCAAAACCTTCTCATCTTATGTCATTCTCTCCCAGACTGATCTGCTTTGCTTTCTCCACTGAACTTTCTAGTTCCCGAAATATTTGATTACTGGTTTGTTTAGCTATCTAGCTAAACAAAAGCAAAATCAGTCTTTTCTATCTTATTTATTGATGAATACTCAATTTGTATCATACTGCCTGGTAATCCACATAGATTGAATGAATTTAATATTTTAAATCAATAATAGAAATCTCCATTTTGACAAATTAACAGCTCTACGAAGAGTGGCGAACAAAGAGAGTCATCAGTATTCTCCATTTGCACTGTGGATTGTCTAAAAACGATTTTCCCATGTTTACTAAGCAAGTTGCCATCTTAAATACTCCTGATCACCATGGAAAGCAAAATAAATAGCCTAACGACTGTTACAAATACTAAATGTTCAACTGAAAAGTGAAAAACGTTTAACTCTTTTTCTAGAAATAGCTACAAGTTCGTTTTAAAAATGGCAATGATCCATGGTGTGCCCCATTTCTTAATTTACCACGAAGATTATATCCTATAGCACAAGACAAATGTTTGGAGAGCAAAATAAACCTGTGAGACTAAAACAATAAAAAAAATTACTTTCGGGAAAATATTTTTCTCCTTGACAGCACTTTGGCTATTGCTTCTTTCACATCTTTATTTCTAAAGCTGTAAACCATAGGATTCAACATGGGAATGACCGTGGTGTAAAATACAGCCACCATTTTCCTTTGCTCCACAGATTCCTGGGTTGTAGGTCTGAGATACATGAAAAAGAGAGTAGCGTAGAAGATGCTAACCGCCGTCAGATGAGAGCCACAGGTAGAAAAGGCTTTTCGCCTCCCTTCCGTGGAGCGGATCCTCAGAATAGCAGGGAAAATGTAGAGGTAAGATATCAGAATGATCAGAAGGGAAAAGGAAAGGTTGCATCCGGCTACCACAAACATGGACGTTTCTTTGTTGTAGGTGTCTGAGCAGGCCAGTTTAATGAGTGGCGGGTCAGCACAATAGAAGTGGTTGATTTCATTAGGGCCACAGAAGGCCAGGTTGTAGGTCCACATGGTCTCCATGAGGCCGGTGAGCGCTCCATACAGGTAAGGCATCACGATGAGGGACATGCATTTTCTCTTGGACATCTTGCTGCTGTAAAGCAGAGGATTGCAGATGGCCATGTACCGATCAAAAGCCATTAGAGCCAGGATATAGAACTCCACGTGGACCAAGGCAATAAAAAAGTAACACTGTACCAGGCAGGCACAGTAAGAAATGGTTTTCTTCTTCAAAAGGAAAGTCTCCAGCATCTTCGGAGTCACATTGGAAGAGAAACACACATCCACAAAGGATAAGTGACTCAGGAAAAAGTACATGGGCGTGTGCAGCCTGGCATTGAGCTGGATGAGCACAATCAGGCCCAAATTCCCTGCCAAGGTGACCCCGTAAACGGCCAGAAACAACACAAAGAAGAGAATCTGTAACTCCAGGTGATTGGTCAGTCCCAGGAGAACGAACTCGGTCACTGAGGTGACATTTCTCCTCATGATGGCCTTTAGTGAGAAATGGGAGCTTTCTTAAGAGAGATTTGTTTTTATATTTTCTTAGAACTTACTTTGTTTGTTTTTTCATTATCTTTTGTTTCTTTATTTTGTCTCAGGAGGGGCCAGAACACATGGTTTAACTAAAAGAGGATAGAATTAAATATTAGTTAGTACATTCAAAGTCTACTGCAAACCATTCACTCTGGCTGTCAAGGTCATTGTCTTTTCTCTTCCCACCCCTTTATTTTTTTCCCTTTGTCTATTAATGTTTTCCATCTGCAGCTGTGTTTCTTTTCTATCTCAGCTTCTACTTTGTCTACTTGGGGGGGTTATAATTCTTCACCCCCTCAGTTCAATTATTTCATTCTTAACTTTTTGCCGTTCACTATAAACAGGCAAATAGATACTCTAAACTAATATTTCAATTATCTTCTCTGGAAATGGAAAGCTCTCCTGAGCACATTTGATAGGTTCTTTCGCTTAGGGTTCAAAATGATGAATTTAAAATATGTTAATTTCTTCTATATGTAAAGTATAAATGTCTGGTCCATTTCAGAATGAATACTTGATATTTGGGGGAAAAATATGGAAGAAAGGGAAGTACTTGAAAAATTAAGCAACTACAAATCTTAAAGGAATTCTTTCAGCAAATCTAGCCTTTCCAGGTTTATTCACAACTATGAAAAGACAAAAAATTTATTTTCATAAAACTCTGTTGGAAATCATACGATGTATAGATGATTGTTGAAAACACAAAGATTAAAAATTAAAACTGAGACTTTTGAAGACTGTATCCTTAAACTCCCATGGGACTGCTAACCACCAGGAATTTTTCCCACTGGGTATTCTGAAACACCTAGCCCCAAGCTTTATGTCTTTCTGTTTTTTGTGTTTTCTTTTCTATTTCTCTTATTCACTTATGTCTTGTTTCCATTTCTATTGACATCACCTCAAAAATCCCCTAATTGGTCTCCATATTATTCAGAGATATTCATCTTTTATTGGCTCTTGCTCTCCAATCTGCCTCTAAATACATCTTGGCTTTGTGTACACACAGTATTTTTCAAAATTACAGAGCTTTTTAATGTAATAGGAATAGCTGTCTTTTTTTTAGAAGCATAGTTATTGATCTGTTTTCTGTTCTCACCTTTGAATATGTATATAAATCACATAAATTGTCTATATGAATACAGCTATATACACTTACATGTATAGATATATAGATATACAGATATATGTGTGTATTTATGTGTGTATAAGGATGTATGGATATGTTTGACTTATTTTAGCATGTGTGCATATGTTTTCATGAGGATCAGGAAGTGTGAAACTTTACTATTTTGTCTTGACCAGTGAACACTAAAACATCCTATTACACTCTTCTATTCATCCATTTCCTACATCCCTTTATAAAAAAGGTTTATTTTCTTTGTTGATTTGTATGCCCCTCCCCCACAGTATAACCCCTGCTTTCACTGTATTTGATGTCGGTATAATTTGTGGAGGGGAAGGGAAAAAACAAATCTTTAAATAGGGATACAGGTAGACCAATTGCACCAGTAAGATGTACAAGAAATTATGTCGAAAACGAACTTTACAAATTCATTGGTGGGCAGGGAGGAGGATTAGGTGGGGGGCTGGGGGAGAATGGGAAGGAATAGGAAGGGGAAACAAAGGAGGAGGCTACAATTCTTGATAACAAATGTACTCATTATCTTGCCCATGTAATTGTAACCCTTCTGTACAGTATTTTCACAATAAAAATAAAATAAATAAATAAAATAAAATAAAAAAGGTTTATTAAACTGAGTGCTGGGGGCTCACACCTGTAATCCTAGCTACTAAGGCAGCTTAGAAGAGAGAATCATTGTTCAAAGACACCCTAGTCTACAAAGTTCGTCTGAGTCTTTTGTCCAATTAAACATTTTTTGAAAAATGAAAATGAAATAATAGAGTGCTAACATTGAGGACAAAAGCTCAGGGACAGGCCATAGGTCCTTACTTCAAGCCCCATAAAGAGAAAAAAGCAAATAAGGAAGGTCTACTAAGTTACCTTGGTACTTCAGAAACATTAACAATAACAATAATACCTTCTAACTTATTTACAGCAACTACTCCATTATTTCACAAAATCAACTCAGAGTTTGGAACCTACCAGATTTGACTTTAAAAATATAACACTGCTACATATTACCTTTCTGCTTGTAAGCAATCTACTTAATTTTCAAGAGCTTTAGTTTCTTTACTAAAAATGCAGTTTCAGGAATGTTCTCTGGGGTCATAGCATAGGGAAAGATCTGAGGAAATAAAGCCAATAGTTAATTTCATGTTCTGCCCCATTTTCCTTCAAATATTCTCAAATACTGTATATTGCCACCACAGCTATAAGCAACATTACATTCTACATAGTCATTTGACTGTTTCTAAGCATGCAATTCATTCCTATCAATTAGATCTTTGAATTCCAAATACTGAAAAATGTACAAAACCAAGAGTAAAGTTTGAGCTAGTTCCTGATCCATACAAAATAGCCTTACCTGTGAGGAAGGAGGGAAATACAGAAAAAAAGAATACTAAGGCAGCTGAGATGAGAGAATCATGGTTCAAAGCCACCAGGCTAGAAAATTCAAGAATAACTGAAGAACATTTTACTTCTTCTTTTATAGTTGGATTTTTCCCCCTGTTGAATTTTAAAGAGACAACATGAACTCATCAATTTCACTAATTAAAATTTCCCTGAAGACAGCTCTAGGACTTTTAACATGGGAGTTAGAAATGACTTAAGCATCTCTTCTGGGCCTTAATCATTCTTGGCAACAACCTTGATGCTTGTTCTGATCAACTGGAAATTGTTCTGCCTTACTACCTTCATCCTTCAGCAGGCAGAAAGAACCACAAGCTGTAGAAAACAGATTCCTCACTGGCAGCCAGCCATCATGAATTCTACTATGCTGTATTATTATACAGAATATTCTTTCATTTGAAACTCAAGATTGCTGGGCACTGTTGCTTCACATTTTTGTAATCCTGCCTACCCAGGAGGCTGAGATCTGAGGATCAAGGTTCAAAGCCAGCTTAGGCAGGACAGTCAATGGGACTCTCTTATCTCCAATTAATTACCAAAAAGCTGAGGCAAAGCTGTGGCTCAGATGGTAGAGTCCCAGACTTAAGCACGGAAAGCTCTCCAACAGTGTCTTGGTTCTAAAATGAAGCTAAAATGAAATAAATAGTAAAGCAACCACCTTCTTGTTCTGTGAAGGCAGAACATTTCTAACAAACAAAAGCGTAACTTGAATTATAAATTCCCAGAGTCTGCTTTTCAGTCATTACTGGAAACTGAGCCAGTGACACATACAGTGTCACTTCATGGTAAGATGCATCTGCCAGGGGACCCCACAAGGACAGAAGAGCTTGGAGTAAGTATGAAATGTGAAAACAAACCAAAATAGCAAAAATATATGATTCACCTGCATAGCAAAGAATACCAGTTATGTACTGCATATCTGGCTTTTATTGGTTGGGATTATCATTGAAGTCTTTTTCCTGAACTGGACTTGAACTGTGACCCTCTCCAACTCTACCACCAGAGTAGCTAAGATTCCAAATGTGAGCCACCACACTCTATTAGTTTTTTGTCCATATATGTAACCAGGATCTTGGGGCAACTTTGCCTTCCAACTAAACATATTAAAATAACATTACATAGTTGCAATAATTGTATGGGGCCATTGTGTTGAGAATGAATTTGAAAATGATGCCTTTGTGCGCAACTCAACTATTAAGACAGAAGGCTTTGAAATACACTTGTAAAAGAATATTTGTATTTGAAGTAGGGACTGTGTGCATTTTGTGGTTCATCACTTTTCCTTAAAACATCACAAGTTGGGGCTGGGAAGGTGGCTCAGTGGTAGAGTGCTTGCCTTGCATGCCTGAGGCCCTGGGTTCGATTCCTCAGCACCACATAAGCAAAATGAAAAAAGCCGGAAGTGGCGCTATGGCTCAAGTGGTAGAGCGCTAGCCTTGAGCTGAAGAGCTGAGGGACAGCGCCCAGGCCCAGAGTTCAGACCCCACGACCGGACCCAAAAAAAAAAAAAAAAACATCACAAGTTAATGGAAACATCTATTTCAATCAGATCTTCCCTGGTCTGACAACACTGAAATCAAAGATATGCATGAATTGGGCAGGGTACATAAAGAATTAATAAATCTGTATATATTTCACAGCTAGCGGACTAACTTTAGTTCACTCAAACTTAATTGATTTTCCTTTTTTTGTATCAGTACCTCTAATAGTGTTGTATTGCCACATATAACATATTGTCCTTTCTGATCTCTAATATTTTCATAATTACTTCAAAAATGTGCCATCCCGGTGCATCTATAAAATCTTCTGGTAAAGGGACTGGGAAGTTGGCTCAGTGGTTGAGTGTTTGCCTTGTATGGATGAGGGCCTGGGTTCTATTCCTCAGCACCACATATGTGGACAAAGCCTGAAGTGTCACTGTGGCTCAAGTGGTAGAACACTATCCTTGAGCTGAAGAGCTGAGAGACAGCACCCAGATCCAGAGTTCAGGTCCCATGAACAAAAAAATAAAACAAAAAAAATCGTCTAGTACAAAGAGCAGTGTGTGGCTTATGGAGGAACTCAGTAAACACTCATCAACATCACTTCTACTATAAGAATGCAATACTTTCAAAAATGTATTTTTAAAAATTCATTTCTTATTTCCTTACTTCATCATGAAAATACGTACAAATAAGTTATCATGTTTTAACATACAGCTAGATCTGTCAAAACTAATAGTAGGAAAGAATTATTCTTGGTAAAATTTAGGACTGTTTTACAAATATCAAATATCTGATGCTTCCTAAATATCAGATTAATAATAAAGCAGAGATTTCTGGCTTCCTAACCATGGAATATCATTGATAAGTCAATCACTACTTAACCAGATAAAAGGTCTGGAAGCCATGGCTCAAGTGGTAGAACATCAGCTATTCATCAGAAGGTTGAACAATTACTAGACCCGTGAATTCAAACATAGGTCTGTGAATATGTGTGTGTGCGTGTGCGGGCACACACACGCACACACACACACACACACACACACTACATTCCAAGTATTTGAGGACAGCCATATTGTTTTGCACAAACCCTTCTCCATATTGTTTTGCACAAACCCTTCTTTACTATCTTCATGAGTTAGTATTTAAAAATAAGAGCTTGGAGATTCTGGCAGATGAAGGAATGTTCTTTTTTTTTTCTTTGTGTGTACCTGTCTTGGGGCTTGATCTCAAGGAATGGGCTCAGTCCATTTTGGGCTTTTTAATGGTTAACTACAGATAAGAGTCTCACCTACGTTCCTGCCTGGGCTGAGTTTGAACCTTGATCGTCAGACTTCAGCTTTCTGAGTAGCTAGGATTACATGAACCACTGATGCCTGGTATAAGGTGTCTTTTAAAAGGTAATTCTTAGAAGTGAGGACTGGCCACAAAGGTATTCTTATGAGAGTCCTGTCGTCTCCAAGACAGGAGGAGACATCTCAGTAGCAAACACTGGATTGAAAAGCCCTGCAGAAAAACTGCTTCAGAATTATGTTACTATACATGCCAACACTTTTTTTAACAGTTCTATGTATATGTCTAACATATGGAATCATATTTATTGTAGGGATGTAAATGTTTTTCTAGGAATGAGAGATTGTTAATGGTACAGGTCAGAAAAATGACAATGAAAGATCCCTGGACGATTGCAAATGAGATACTCCTTTTTCTGGAAACTGGTGGGAGGGGAGGGGAGAAAATGATGACTTGGGAGAGGTGGTAGGGTGACTATTATAAAACTATATCTCATTGAAACCCATGAGTTAACTGTGCAAAAATGTGAGCGGAGAGAGAGTAAAAAGGGTTAAAAAAAGGAGGAACTATTTATAAAATAATATAAAAGTATTTATTTCCACATTCACCCTTCACACACACATTGCATTTGGTACATGCTGACTGTTCATCTTTTCTCTCTGTGTATGTGAATGTTTCCTTTAATTCAGCAACTGAACCTCAAGCTATTTCAACTAGAAACATAGCAAAGTCTATGAGAGCAACTAGGAAAAATACTGACAGTTTAATATAGGAAATGAAGACTAAGAAATCAAAGTTACGTAATTGGTGATACCACAGAGATCATGCAAATACTGTTCTCCCAGGAAGAAGCTTTTTCCATGTATGGAATCCATGACAACAGAGTTCCACAGCCTCCTCTCTGTTTCCATGCCCATGTCTCTCAGATATAAAAGCAAGCAAGGGACATCATTTGGTTCTGGTGAATTAGCATTAAGTTGAGATCATGGTATGAATAATGATTTGATACTCTCCTGTGCTGTCAGCAAAAATTTCTTTGAGTCCTCATTTAGAAAAGACTCACTCTAAGATTTGCTGCTCTCATCTATTCAATATTAGATTACAACTAGTTGTGGGTTTTTTTTTTTAACACTTCGACCATTCTGGTTATTCACCTATGTGTTTATCAGTCCTATGCTGATTACTACTAACGAACCTCAAAGTTAATATTAAACTGTCTTCCTAAGTTTATTTCTCCAATAATTTAAATAGATGTCTTGAAATTCTATAAGCATTTCAGTATTGCTAAAATGAGTATAATTCCAACTTAGTTCATCTCATTTATGAATTTTTCATAAATGAATTTTTGTCTATCAGGAGTTTGTCATTTCAATAGAAACTATTCTAAAAATATTAGATGATCAAATGAAGTATGTTTTCCTATTTGTCTGTTTAGTATTCATTTTCAATAATGATGAAATATTATCTAGATAGCAAAATGATTATACTCAGTGCAATATTCCAATAACTTTTAAAATCTTACATTAATCTAAATAACACATATTCATTTTTATTTTTAACACAGATTTACTTTCATTGTGTAAGAACTAGACTTGTCACCTGATTCCTACTGCAAAGATACATCAGAAAATGTGAAAACGGAAGTCAGAATTTTCACCAGAAAAAATCTTCACAGAGACCTTAGTGGTCCAAGGAAAATCTATCAAGAATACTTTATACCCAATCTGTAATTTTAAGCTGATTTCCCTAAAGTATGTTTCAACAAGCCCTAAAGAAATAATTACCATGTTACTACACAGAATTACTACAGGGAAAAGAAATAATGGGAATAGATTCATATTCACTAGGATATGGGATGTCGACCATGTAACAGCATAATGTATAATCACTTTGCATTCATTGTTTGGGATGTCAAGAGTTGATTCTCACAGGACTGTTGTTTCATTCATTAGAAAGTACCATTTTTTTCCCATTAGAGGAATAAAAATCACCATGAAATAAATCTTCAAAAATCCATTATTTTATGTTTTCCAAATTACTTCAATCAGAAGAATTTGTAAATGGCTATTTTTTACAGCAGTTTTGTAAATGTGATGTGACACAATTCAGACTGGAGAAGGAATTACAGAAATATCAACATATATAAATTATGTTAAATTTTTATATAAGTATGGATTGTTTTATTCATCATTAGAAAAAATATGATATAGAAACCTTAGAAAAATAAGTAATTTACTAATGTATTATTTATTTGCCAACGTATGCAATCGATTAAGATGATGGACAAGGAAAATATGGTCCACATACAAAATGATGTTTTACTCAACTATTTTTGTTGTCTTAAGGAGAATACATGGTATTGAGTTCATCAAGAAAAATGAAATAAACCAGTCTTTCCAGGAAAAGTGTCACATGGTTTCTCTCAGATGCTGACTCTAGGATAGAATTAAAAGATATGAAAGCAAAAATGAGCCTTCAGGGATTTGGAGCAAAACTAGAGAATTACATAAAGGAGAATTAAAACCTCAATAATGGAGTGACTATGATCAAGTTATATGCATAGTTAGAAGTGTCAAAGTTCCATTCCATATTATGTGTATGTGTGTATATATATACGTATATATATATATATATATATATATATATATATATATATAAAACAGATGCCCCTAAATTGTCCAAAGGATCAAAAATATGGTATACATATACATATACAATGTATTTTGCTCATCTATTAGCAGGAAAATTATTGTGCCATTTATAAAGAAATGGAAAAGGCTGGAAAGTACTGTTCCTGAAGTCAGACAAAAAAATGCATGCTTACCCTTGTATGTGGAAACTAAATTTAGCTTACTCATTGATAAGTGAATGCATTGAGTAGTATGCAAGTGTATACTAATGTATTAGCTGAAATACAGTAGATTCAAGGGAAAAATCAAGTATAATTTTTTAGGCAAAGTACCAGAAAGCAGGTACTCGAAAGGGATGGAGTAGGGTCAAGGGGAAAACAGTAGATGAATGAAGAGGAGAAGAGGAGAGGAGCCAGATAATGCAGTCAGAAAATTCAATGCATATACTAAAAAATTAAGAAAATTGAGGAAAGTGTTGGAGTTGCAAGGGAAAGTTGAGAATGTTGAAAGGGATGACATTGATCAATATATGGTATTCATAAACAACAACTCCTTTGTACAATTACTTAAAGAAAAAAATTTTTAATACATGAAGAAAAATCTGCAACTAGGTACAAGATATAGTACATGTGTTTAAATAATCGTTACTTGTGAGGATAATAGAGATACATACGTTCTTCATCACAGGCATCTTCTCCAAAGGAAATATCAGAAGCAAAGGCCTTATAGTGGTCTTTATCTACATGCTTATTCTTAGCCTCCCTCTCTCTCATTCACTGTCAATTTCATTCCAAGCTCAGTAGCTCTCTAAAGACCTTGCCACTGCTTTGAATTCCATTTCTCCTGCATTCTATTTCTCAATCCAGTAATAGATTAGTTTTTAGACATCGGTATAGATTTGAATGTACCAAACTGCCAGCTAAAATGTATATTCAGATATACATTACAGCATACATAAACATAGGTATATATGACTCCAATGGAAAAAGACCTGCCTCATGACTCCACTCCTGCAAATGTAAATGCTCAAGAAGTTAGACATTCCTATGAATCTCTTGCACAGTTGAGTTATGTATGGATATAAACACAATGGATCTATTTGATGTACAAATTGTAAATACTCATTTCTAACAATCTCCAAAGCAATAATTACATTGTTGATGCATGGAATGGCCTAGGGGAAAGATTTAGAATAAAACACACAAAAAAGTATTCAAATGTTTTTTTTTTCTTTCATGTGATTGTTTCTAACACATTTATAAGATTATTTCTTTGTTGCTTTGTATGTCCCTCCCCCACAGTATAACCCCTGCTTTCACTGTATTTGATATTGGTATAATTTGGGGAGGGGAAGGGGACAAACAAATCGTTTAAATAGGGATAAAGGTGGACCCATTGCAACAATGAGATGTACAAGTCATTATGTCAAAAAATGAACTTTACAACTTTGGTGTGGGGAGAGGGGGGGTCGCTGGGAGGATTGGGTGGGGGGCAGGGGAAGGATGGGAAGGGATGGGAGGGGAAACAAAGGAGGAGGCTACAATGCTTGAAAAGAAATGTACTCATTATCTTGCCCTGAGCTTAAGCCCAAAGTCGTTATGTCGAAAACAAACTTTACAACTTTGGTGGGAGGGGGGAGAAGGAGGATTGAGTGGGAGAGTGGGCGAAGGGAGGAGGACTGGGTGGGAGATCAAGGGAGAGGAACGGTATGGGTGGGAAGGGGAAACAAAGGAGGAAGATAAAATGCTTGATAAGAAATGTACTCATTATCTTGCCCATGTAATTGTAACCTCTCTGTACAGCATTTTCACAATAAAAAATATTAAAAAATAACCAACCTCATCTCATTTTATAAGCATTTTTAACTGGGTAACTCAAGATATATTCATGGGGAACACTGAAATTCATCATCCAAGACCACATGCATTTGGAATAAAATTACAGTTATTATTTCATGAAAACTGGAGGCACTGACATTGTCCTGACAGTATTTCTTCTGAGCACATTCCTCAAGGCCCGCTTTACATCTTTGTTCCTCAGACTATAGATCAATGGATTAAGCACCGGACTCACAAACGTGTAGAAGACAGCTATGATTTTTGATTCCTCAACAGTCTTATCGGTTGGTGGCCTGACATACATGCAGAAGAGTGTTCCGTAAAATAAGGTCACAGCCATCATGTGAGAACCACAGGTGGAGAAAGCCTTGCGCCTTCCCTCTGCTGATTTGATGCGGAGGATGGCAGCGATAATGAAGGCGTAGGACACAAGGATGATGGTGAGGGAAGTAGAGAGGTTGAAACCAGCAGATATGAGCATGGCGTGTTCTTTGACATAAGTGTCAGAGCAGGAGAGCTTAATGAGAGGAGGGTCAGCACAGTAGAAGTGGTTGATTACATTGGACCTACAGAAGGTCAGGCGGAAGGTCAGGATGGCCTGGAAGAGGCCATCTGAGAAGCCATAGACATAAGGAAAACTGGCCAGGCCAAGGCAAACTTGCCTTGACATTTTCACACTGTAGCGTAGAGGGTTGCATATGGCCACATAGCGGTCATAGGCCATGGCTGCCAGCATATAGAACTCGGTGAGGAGAAGTGCGATGAAAATGTAACACTGGATAAAGCAGCCCACAAAGGAAATGGTCTTCTTGGCTGATAAGAAATTAGCCAACATCTGTGGGGTGGCGTTGGATGTGTAGCACAAGTCCACAAAGGCCAAGTTCGTGAGGAAGAAGTACATGGGTGTGTGAAGGCGAGAGTCTAGTTTGATTAATGTTATCATGCCCAGGTTGCCTAAGAGAGTGAAAAGGTAGACCGCCAGAAACAGCACAAAGAGGACAGGCTGGAGTTCTGGGCGATCTGTCAGCCCTAGCAAAATGAATTCTGTTACCACAGTGCCATTTGTGATGTCCATGTCCTGAGACTCAGGGTCTGCCCTAGAACCTAGGAAAATCAAGCAGAGATAAGGATACAAATAAGTTACCTTTGCAGCCAGCTTTGACTTGAGAATTTACTGGACTCTTGTTTTCTATTTTTATTAAACCATTATATTACCTTTGTATTTAATGTCTATTCTGTTATTCCAATAACTATAGTCACACACATATTCCCACAAATAAAACTGAGCTACATTTCTGTTATGCTTATGTCCCTGATTTCTATTTTTGCCTTCCAACCTACTTATCCTTCAAGGTTCTGTGGATCATTCTGAAACATACTACTTTCACTTTTTAGACTGATTTAATCTCAATGATCTTTGCTTTAAGTATACTCAATGTGAATTTTTTATTATTAAAACATTACATCTCAGAAATGCTTCTACCATTCATACCTGCTATAGTAGTTCTTTAAGGAAACTGGAACAAAGGCCAGTTGAAAATTAATTAATTATGGAGTGAGTATTCTAAAACAAAGAACACACATAGTAGCATAAAAGCATGAATTATCATTCTTTCTGAAATAGAAAGACTTGGAAAAAAATTATATTAAGTGAAGTAAGCCAGGCCCAAAGAAACATATGCCCCATGATTTACCATATTTGCAATAACTAGTATATGTCTGAGACAAGCAGAAATGGTCAGATAAGTTGATGTTAAGTGAAATGAACCCCAAGATAAGGGCTCAAATGTTTTGTTTTTCTTTCTTGCTATTGTTTCGAGCATATTTGTAAGATATTTCTCTGTTGCTTTGTATATCCCTCTCCCACATTATAACCCCTCCTTTTTTATTGTATTTGATGTCAGTATAATTTGTGGAGGGCAGGGGAAAAATTGTTTAAATAGGGATACAGGTGGACCCATTGCAACAATTAAATGTACTAGATGTTATGTAGAAAATGAACTTTACAACTTTGGCAGGACGGGGAGCAGGAGGGAGGAGATGGGAAGGGGTGGTAAAGGGAAAGAAAGGAGGAGGCAACAATGCTTGATAAGAAATGCAATCATTATGTTGCCCATGTAATTGGAACTCCTCTGTATGGTATTTTCACAATAAAAAAATAAAAAAGTATCAAAAAATTAATAATTAATCATCAGCAACAGTTAACTTGCATCTGGATGAGGCACTGCATTTGAAAGTAGTGGTTGTTATACCTGTACTCTCTATGTCTCAAGTGATTGTGGACATCAGGCTAATTAAATAAACATAAAACAAGTCTCGATAGGGATTGCACTGAATTTGTAGATAGCCTTGGGAAGTATTGCCATTTTCATTATGTTGATCTTTCCAATCCAGGAGCATGGGAGGATTTTCCACTTTCTAAGTTCTGCTTTGATTTCCTTTATCAGGTTTTTAAAGTTTTCATCATAGAGGTCCTTCACTTCTTTGGTTAAGTTAATTCATAGGTATTTTATTTTTTGTGGGGCTATTACAAATGGAGTTGCTTTCCTGATTTCAGCCATGCTTTTCTCATTGTTGGCGTACAGAAAAGCCATTGATTTTTGAGGGTTAATTTTATACCCTGCTATTTTGCCAAAGTTTTGAATCAGCTTGAATAATTTGGGAGTGGAGTCCATGGGATTCTTTAAATACAAGATCATGTCATCTGCAAAGAGAGAGAGTTTTACTTCTTCTTTCCATATTTGGATCCCCTTTATGTTTGCATCTTGTCTTATTGCTATAGCTAGGCATTCTAATACTAAATTGAAGAGAAGTGGGGAGAGTGGACATCTTGTCTCATTCCTGAGTTAAGAGGAAATGGCTTTAGTTTTTCACCATTAAGTATAATGCTGGCTGTAGGTTTGTCATATACAGCCTTTATTGTATTGAGGAATGTTCCATGGATTCCTAGTTTTTCCAGAGCTTTCATCAAAAAGGGGAGTTGGATCTTGTCAAATGCTTTATCTGCAACTATTGAGATAATCATGTAGTTCTTATCCTTGCTCTTGTTGATGTGACAAATTATGTTAATTGATTTGCATATATTGAACTAGCTTTGCGTCCCTGAAATGAATCCTGTTTGATAATGGTATATGATTTTTTTGATGAGTTGTTGAAGTTGATTGGCCATTTGCATCGATGTTCAAGTAAAGTAAGCCAGGCCCAAAGAAACATAGGTCCCATGGTTTCCCTTATTTGCAGTAACTAATATATGTCTGAGGCAAGCAGAAATGGTCAGATAAGTTGATGTTAGGTGAAGTGAACCCCAAGATAAGGATTCAAATGTTTTTTTCTTTCATATGATTGTTTTTAACATATTTATAAGATTATTTCTTTGTTGCTTTGTATGTCCCTCCCGCACGATATAACCCCTGTTTTCAATGTATTTGATATTGGTATAATTTGGGGAGGGGAAGGGAAAAGACAAATTGTTTAAATATGGTTACAGGTAGACCCATTGCAACAATGAGATGTACAGGACGTTATTTTGAAATAGAACTTTACAACTTTGGCTGGAGGGAGGTGGGTAAGGGGTGGGGATGGGACAGCATGGATACTAAGGGGAAACAAAGAAGGGGACAAAATTGATTGATAAGAAATGTACTCATTACCTTGCTCATGTAATTGTAACCTCTCCGTACAGTATTTTCACAACAAAAAAAAATTAATAGTAGAAAAAAAATAAAAAGAAACGGGTTATAGTTCTCTTTCTTTGATGAATCCCTGCCTGGTTTGGGGGTGAAAGTTATGATGGCGTCATATAAAGAGTTTGGTAGTGAACTTTCTCTTTCAATTTCATTGGAGAGTTGGAGGAGTATTGGTGTGAGTTCTGCTTTGAAGGCCTTGTAGAATTCTGCTGTAAATCTATCCGGTCCTTGGCTTTTCTTAGATGGGAGTTCTCTTATTGCTGTTTCTATTTTGATGCTTGATATGGGTTTGTTAAGTTGGCTTAACTCATGTTGGTTTAGTTTCAGTAAGTTGATATTTGCTAGGAAATCGTCTATTTCTTCCAGATTCTCAAACTTATTAGCATAAAGGTTTGAGAAGCATTCACTTATAATGTTCTGAATCTTGGTTTTTGTCTGTGGCACTGTTTCCATTCTCATCTTTGAGTTTGTATATTTGGGTGTGTTCTTTTTCTGTTAAGATTTGCTAAGGATCTGTCAATTTTCTTAATTTTTTCACAGAACCAACTCTTTGTTTTGTTGATTCTTTCTATGGTTTTTTGGATTCTAATTCATTCAATCTGATTTAATTTTAATTGTTTGTTTCCATCTACTGAATTAGGTTTAACTGCTGTTCTTTTTCAAGGAGGTTCAGATGTCTTATTAAATTGTTGGTTTCAGATCTCTCCAATTTGTTGATGTAGGAACTCAGAGCTATAAACTTAGCTCTGAGTATTGATAGACAGATACAACCAGAAATTGTACTTGAGTGTAAATTGTTTCATGTTTCATGTAAAGAATCTTCCCCAATGGTATTTTAATCATCATGACCTTGTGTCCTGGGTGTAATACACACAAAAATTAAAGTAGATCAGACAGTTAGAATGAAAAAAGTCAAAATTAGATTATAATAACAGCACAAAGAGAGAAAGCCACAAGTCAGACTGATGGACAGTTTTCAGAAGATGAGATCACCTGAGCACAGAGCCTCTGGGCTTGCTAGGTCTTACCAGGTGAGCTTTCTCATAGCAAAAGCAAAAATCAAACATGGGGTAGTTGTAAGACAGAAGAAAGACTGAAAATAATAAGGCCCAAACTGGGACCAAATACATAATGTACAGTCTAGTACAAAAGAGAAATAGAAGGGGGACCTTGTTCTAAGAATTTCAAATTTCAAACTTTGGCAAGTAGGGTATGAAATCACGTGTGTGTTTTTCTGAGTGGAGTCTTGTTCTACTGAATGTATTGTTTATCCATGGCTGTCAGAGCTGACAGTGAGTATAAAGATGGAGAAGTGAGCATTTAAGTTGCTGGCTCACTTAAAAATAGGAGGAAATAAGTTGGGGACCCTTGGCTCATACCTGTAATACTGGATAGTCAGGAGGCTGAGATCTGAGGATGGGAGCTAGAAGCCAGCCCAGGTAGGAAAGTCCATAAGAGTTTTCTCTCCACTAAACTAAACACAACAACAAAAAGACTGAAGTAAAGCTCAAGTGGTAGAGCTGTGGTCTTGAGCAAATCAAGGATACTGCTGCGTCACACTGAGTTCCAACCCCTAAGTATACACATATGGGATGTTAATGTGTGTGTGTGTGTGTGTGTGTGTGTGTGTGTGTGTACATGAAGACTTCCAAAAGGAAGTACTTCAGCATGTATGATGATGGCCTACAGGATAAACAATTTCTAAGAGCTAGTTATAAAGATGAATTCTGTAGGCTGTTCAATTACGAATGAATAAGAAAAGTCTCAGAAAAACAGAAGAGCAAAGAAAAGCAACTGATAAGAATTGTTTTTTAGTGTTGGAATTTTTAAATTCTTCATTGATTTGTTTCTATGATTTCCTTTTGGGTACATTTCAAGTAAATTGCTATGACAAAAAATGTGAGTAGAAAGAAATAACAAGGACTTAAGTTTAAGTATCTTAAAAAACATGTCCTATGAAATCAGAGAAAGTGAAGTATTGCAAATAGCTTACTCAATTTATCTAATGTTCATATTGGTAAAATATTGTTTTATATTCTTTTATTTGAAATTTGTTGAAAAATTAAACAAGAATGTGGGGAAAAAGAGAAAATCCCAACAAAATTATGAGTCCTTATTAGAGATGAATGCATTGTTACCTCGTGTTTTGTTTTTCCCCTACCATCCCTTCCCTCCTCACTCCACAAGTTGTAAAGTTCATTTTCAACACAATGTCTTGTACATCTCATGGTTACAATGGGTCAACCTGTACCCTTATTTCAGCATTTTGTTATTTCCCTTGCCCTCCCCAAATTAGAAAAATGTATGTACAAGATTCAGGGCACCGACATAAAATACAGTAAAAAGAGGAGTTAGTAAAAAGGGAAGAGCGTACAAGAGAAAGAAAAAATCCACATGCTATTTTTTAAATACGTGCTTTTTTTCTACCTCAGCTTCTACTTTGATTACTTTTTAAGTTTTAATTCTTAATACCCTCATTGAAAATATGTTAATGTATTTTATATGTTAAGGTATAAATATTTGCCTGGTCCATTTCAGAATGAATGTTTGCTATTTTGGGGAAAGATATTGAAGAAAGGGAAATGCTTGAAAAATTAAACAACTACAAATCTTAAAGGAATTCTTCAGCAAATCTAGCCTTTTCCAGGTTTGTTCATAACTATGCAAACACAAAAATTCATTTTCATAAAACTATTGAAAATCATATGATGCATAGATGTTTATTGAAAAAACGAAAATTAAAAATTAAAGCTGAGACTTTTGAAGACTATATCCTTAAACTCCCATGAGACTGTGAACCACCAGGAAATTTTTCTACTGGGTATTCTGAAACACCTAGCCCCAAGCTTTATGTCTTTCTGTTTTTTGTGTTTTCTTTTCTATTTCTCTTATTCACCTATGTCATGTTTCCATTTCTATTGACATCACCTAAAAAATCCCCTAATAGATCTCCATATTACTCAGAGATGTTCACCTTTTATTGGCTCTTGCTCTCCAATCTGCCTCTAAATACATCTTGGCTTTGTATATACACAGTATTTTTCAAAATTACAGAGCTTTTTAATTTAATAAGAATAGCTGTCTTTTTTAAAAGTATAGTTATTCATATATTTTGATCTCACCTTTGAATATGTACATAAATCACATAAATTGTCTATATGAATACTGCCACATACACATACGTGCATAGATATATATATGTGTGTGTGTACAAGTATATCTGGATATGTTTGACTTATTTTAGCATGTGTGCATATGTTTTTTGAGGGTCAGGAAGTGTGAAACTTTACTATTTTGTCTTGACCAGTGAACACTAAAACATCCTATTACAGCCTTCTGTTCATCCATTTCTTATGTCCTTTTTTAAAGGGGTTTATTAAACTGAGTGCTGGTGGCTCACACCTCTAATCCTAGTTACTAAGGCAGCTTAGAAGAGAGAATCATTGTTCAAAGACACCCTAATCTAGAAAGTTCATCAGAGTCTTTTCTACAATTAAATATTTTTTGAATGAAAATGAAATAGTAGAGTGTTAACATTGAGTACAAAAGCCCAGGGACAGGACATAGGCCCTAACTTCAAGCCACATAAAAAGAAAAAAGGGAGAAGAAAGGTCTACTAAGTTACCTTCATACTTCAGAAACATTAACAATAACAACAATTCCTTCTAAATTATTTCTAGCAACTACTCCATTATTTCACAAAATCAACTCAGAGTTTGGAACCTACCAGATTTGACTAAAATATAAAACTGCTACATATTACCTTTCTGCTTGTAAGCAATCTACCTAATTGTCAAGAGCCTTAGTTTCTTTACTAAAAATGAGGTTTCAGAAATGTTCTCTGGGGTCATAGCATAGGGAAAGATCTGAGGATGTACAAAGCCAACTGTTAATTTCACATTCTGCCTCATTTTGCTTCAAATATTCTCAAATACTGTATATTGCCACCACAGCTATAAGCAACCTTACTCTATTCTACATAGTCATTTGACTGTTTCTAAGCATGCAATTCATTCCTATCAAAGAGATCTTTGAATTCCAAATACTGAAAAATGTACAAAACCAAGAGTAAAGTTTGAGCTAGTTCCTGATCCATACAAAATAGCCTTACCTGTGAGGAAGGAGGGAAATACAGAAAAAAGAATACTAAGGCAGCTGAGATGAGAGAATCATGGTTCAAAGCCACCAGGCTAGAAAATTCAAGAATAACTGAAGAACATTTTACTTCTTCTTTTATAGTTGGATTTTTCCCCCTGTTGAATTTTAAAGAGACAACACGAACTCATCAATTTCACTAATTAAAATTTCCCTGAAGACAGCTCTAGGACTTTTAACATGGGAGTTAGAAATGACTTAAGCATCTCTTCTGGGCCTTAATCATTCTTGGCAACAACCTTGATGCTTGTTCTGATCAACTGGAAATTGTTCTGCCTTACTACCTTCATCCTTCAGCAGGCAGAAAGAACCACAAGCTGTAGAAAACAGATTCCTCACTGTCAGCCAGCCATCATGAATTCTACTATGCTGTATTATTATACAGAATATTCTTTCATTTGAAACTCAAGATTGCTGGGCACTGTTGCTTCACATTTTTGTAATCCTGCCTACCCAGGAGGCTGAGATCTGAGGATCAAGGTTCAAAGCCAGCTTAGGCAGGACAGTCAATGGGACTCTCTTATCTCCAATTAATTACCAAAAAGCTGAGGCAAAGCTGTGGCTCAGATGGTAGAGTCCCAGACTTGAGCACGGAAAGCTCTTCAACAGTGCCTGGGTTCTAAAATGAAGCTAAAATGAAATAAATAGTAAAACTACCACCTTCTTGTTCTGTGAAGGCAGAACATTTCTAAGTCTAACAAACAAAAGTATAACTTGAATTATAAAGTGACAGAGTCTCTGCTTTTTAGTCATTACTGGAAACTGAGCCAGTGACCCATACAAAACCTTTGAATGTAGGAGAAACAGTGTCCCTTCATGGTAAGATGCATCTGCCAGGGGACCCCACAAGGACAGAAGAGCTTGGAGTAAGTATGAAATGTGAAAACAAACAAAAATAGTAAAAACATATGATTCACCTACACAGCAAAGAATACCAGGCATGTACCAGCATATCTGGCTTTCATTGGTTGGGATTACCATTGAAGTCTTTTTCCTGAACTGGACTTGAACTGCGACCCTCTCCACCTCTACCAGAGTACTCCACCAGAGTAGCTAAGATTCCAAATGTGAGCCACCACACTCTATTAGTTTTTTGTCCATATATGTAAATAGGATCTTGGGGCAACTTTGCCTTCCAACTAAACATATTAAAATAGCATTACCTAGATGAAATAATTGTATGGGGCCATTGTGCTGGAGAATGAATTTGAAAGTGATGCCTTTGTGGGCAACTCAACTATTAAGACCGAAGGCTTTGAAATACATTTGTAAAAGAATATTTGTATTTGAAGTAGGGACTGTGTGCATTTTGTGGTTCATCACTTCTCCTGAAAACATCACATGATAATGGAAACATCTATTTCAATCTGATCTTCCCTGGCCTAACAACACTGAAATCAAAGATATGCATGAATTGGGCAGGGTACATAAAGAATTAATAAATCTCTATATATTTCACAGCTATAGGACTAGCTCTCTTCCACTCAAACTTAATTGATTTTCCTTTTTGTATCACTATATCTAATAGCATTTATACTTTCTGGTCTCTAATATTTTCAAAATTACTTCAAAATTGTGCCATCCTGGTGCATTTATAAATTTTTCTGGCCGGGCACCTTTAATCCTAGCTACTCAGGAAGCTGAGATCTGAGGATTGCGGTTCCAAGCCAGCCTGGGCAGGAAAGACTGTGAAACTCTTATCTGAAAAAAACCACCAGAAAACTGGAAGTAGTGCTGTAGCCCAAGTGGTAGAGTGCTAGCCTTAACCTGAAGAGCTGAGGGACAGAGCTCAGACCCAGGGTTCAAGCCCCACAATGGACAAAAACAAATCTTCTGGTAAAGGGGCTGGGAAGGTGGCTTATTGGTAGAGTGCTTGCCTTGCATGCATGAGAACCTGGGATAGATTCCTCAGCACCACATAAGCAGAACAAGCTGGTGTTGACACTGTGGCTTAAGTGGTAGAGTGCTAGCCTTGAGCTGAAGAGCTGAAGGACAGCACCAGACCCAGAGTTCAGGCCTTACAAACAAAAAAACAAAAACAAAATCTTCTGGTACAAAGAGCATCAACATCACTTCTACTATAAGAATGCAATACTTTCAGAAATGTAGTATTTTTAAAAATTCATTTCTTATTTCCTACTTCATTATGAAAATACGTGCAAATAAGTTATCATGTTTTAACCTACAGCTAGATCTGTCAAAATTAATAGTGGCAAAGAATAATTCTTGGTAAAACTTAGGACTGTTTTACAAATATCAAATATCTGATGCTTCCTAAATATCAGATTAATAATAAAGCTTCCTAAGCATGGAATATCATTGATAAGTCAATCACTACCTAATGAGATAAAAATTCTGGAAGGCATGGCTCAAGTGGTAGAACATCAGCTACTCATCAGAAGGTTGAACAACTGCTAGCCCCTGAATTCAAGCAGAAGTCTATGCATGTGTGCGCGCGCACACACACACACACACACATACATACACTACATTCCAAGTATTTGAGGATAGCCATGTTGTTTTGCCTGAACCCTGCTTTGCTATCTTCATGAGTTAGTGTCTAAAAATAAGTGCTTGGAGATTCTGGCAGATGAAGAAAAGTCTCTTTTTGTTGGTGTTGTTTCTTTGTTGTGAGCCTGTCCTGGGGCATGATCTCAAGGAATGGGAGCTGTCCATTTTGAGCTCATTGGTGGTTAACTGAAGATAAGAGTCTCACCTACATGCCTGTCTGGGCTGATCATCAGGCTTCAGCTTTCTGATTAGCTAGGGTTACAATCATGAAGCACTGATGCTTAGCAGAGGTTGTATTTTAAAAAATAATTCTTAGAAGTGAGGACTGGCCACCAAGGTGTTATTATAAGAGTCCTGTCTACTCCAAGACAGGATGAGAAGTCTCAGTAGCAAACGCTGGATTGAAAAGCCCTGGAGAGAAACTGCTACAGAATTATGGTACTAGACATGTCAACACTTTTTAAAATTAATTCTATGTATATGTGTACCATATGGAATCATATTTATTGTAGGGATATAAACTTCTTTTGAGCAATAAGAGATTGTTAATATTACCATTCAGGAAAATGACAAAGAAGATGCCTTGGTGGAATAAAAGTATTTTACCTGTATTTTAGAGATTTCTATTTACCATAACATGTGTAGGCTGCAATAAAAAAGCAATGTATAGGTCTAGATTTCCAATAATTATATGGTATGATTGCAGATGAGATACTCTTTTCTGGAAACTGGTGGGAGGGGAAGGGAGAAAATGATGATTTGGGAGAGGTGGTAGGGTGACTATTATAAAACTACATCACTTATATGAATGAAAATACCTCATTGAAACCCATGAGTAACTGTGCAAAAATTTGAGAGGAAAGAGACTAGGAAAGGTTAAAAAGATGGGGGTAATTTGGTTAAAGCACAAACACAAACATTAATACAATGAATTTAAATAATGTGCATAGCTATAAGTGTAAAATGACATAGAACTATATATAAAATAATATAAAAGTATTTATTTCCTTCACCCTTCACACGCACATTGCACTTGGTGCATGCTGACTGTTCATCTTTTCTCTCCATTTACGTGAATGTTTCCTTTGATACCTGACAATGCATCAGAGATATAAAATCGACTTTGCAGAACATGCTACCAAAGTCCAACAGAGTTTTCCTACATCCATCTGAGATTTCGTTGATAAAGACAAGCTCTAGTGATTTTACTTCAAAAGCGCATTTCTTTGGATCAGCTTCCGAAAGGCTTGTTTCACATCCTTGTTCCTCAGGCTATAAATGATGGGGTTCAACATGGGACTTACGAACGTGTAGAAGACAGCGATGATTTTGGACTGCTCCACCGACTTGTCGGTGGGAGGTCGGACATACATGCAGAACAGCGTCCCGTAAAACACAGTCACCGCGACCAGGTGGGAGCCACAGGTGGAGAAGGCTTTGCGCCGGCCTTCTGCAGAACGCATCCTCAGGATGGCGATGAGAATGAACAGGTAGGAAATGAGAATGATGAGGAGAGAGTTGGACAGGTTAAATCCCGCCACCACAAACATGGATGTCTCCTTAATAGAAGTGTCAGAACAGGAGAGTCTGATGAGGGGAGGGTCCGCACAGTAGAAGTGGTTAATGACATTGGAGCCGCAGAAGGTCAAGCGATAGGTCCACATGGTTTCCATCAGTCCACTTAAAAACCCATAGATGTACGGGCCAGCAATCAGGCGGATGCACACCGCTCTGGACATCTTGCTGCTGTAAAGCAAAGGGTTGCAGATAGCCATATACCTATCATAGGCCATCACAGCTAGCATGTAGTATTCAGTGATCACCATAGCAATGAAAAAATAACACTGGACCAGGCAAGCAGCATAGGAAATGGTTTTCTTCTCGGATAAAAAGTTCACCAGCATCTTGGGAGTCACATTAGTGGAGTAGCATAAATCCAAGCAGGATAAACTGGCAAGAAAGAAGTACATGGGGGTATGTAGGCATGAATCTACCCGGATCAACAGCACCATCCCTAGATTACCTCCGACAGTGATCAGGTAGATCACCAGGAATAGCACAAAGAGGACGGGCTGGAGCTCTGGACGATCCGTTAATCCCAAGAGAATAAATTCAGTCACCAAGGTGACATTTCCTGGGACCATTTTCTTAGGTACCAGCATGTTTGCTTAGATGAATGAAAAATAGATGAAGAAGAGGGAATGAGATACCCATTAGATATTTATTTTTCTCTCTTCCTGTTCTCCCTCCCTCCTCTTCTCCTGTCTCATTACCCCTCACGCTGTTATTACCTAAGAAGTTCTGAAAATGTAGGCATGCTTAAGCTGCGTTTGCTGAAGTAGATCACAGTCCGAATTAGTTAAGAGCACATTGTGCAGATGATTCCAAATGGGAGAGGTTCCTGAGCCACCAACTTTTTTAGAATGGAAGAAATATAGACCTACATGTCATGTAAAATAGATTGAGCCTCCAGTGGTTTCCTAAACTCACTTTTGAAATCTGTGCACTGGCCTAGTCTCAGACAAAATGATAATAGATGCTTAGGCAATATTTTTCTAATTACTAACACTGTGTCTTTTGAAAGTAACACTAGCTAATAACACTAAGTAATGCCAACACTATATTACAAAGTTCTGACTTCAGAGGGTCTTGAAGGTTTTCTGGTGTTTTCAGTCTTATAGCCATAAGATTTTTATGGAAATACACCAAAGACAAACTTCCCTATTGTTGCAATAATAAGGATCTACGAGATGTATTAGGGAAGACATTTTAATTGAGAAATTTATGAGAATAAAGCAATTGAAACATGAATAAAGGCAAGAGAAATCCTCAGTCATAGATCATAATTTTATCTGATCATCACCCACTGACTTTTTCTATTACCTCTCCTTAGCCCTCCTGTGTTTTAATTTACAGGCATACATCACCACACCCTGAGCACATGTGTTCATATTTATTATGCTTTTTACCATGTGTGCTGCAGATGCTTGATGCAATTATCTTTGACATCACCAAAAATTTCTTGCTTTTCTACAAATGTAAAATTTGACTTTATCACTTAAATTGAGAAAAATTACATTTTTTCAGTTACTTATCTTTCTACCAGGCATGTAATAAATCGATTATCATACTCCTCATGGAGTAGGTTCATTTCTGTCAATGAACAGGGGAGAACAATGGTAAGTTGGTAAACATGATCAATATTTAGGAAAACCTCAGAGTTTCAAGAATTTCCTCTCCTTTAATATCTGATGAAAGTATATTCTATGCACATATGGGCTATGGGCTTGTCAAAATTAAAGTCCTTTCTACAACTAATTTATGCTAATTTCAAAATGTGGGGAGAAAAATCTAGCTAAATGAGACAACAAAGAGTGAGGCTGGAAATTATGGGAGGAAAAGAATGTTATTATCCTCTGAACTGCAAAATATAAAATATCAATAAATGATTATCAAGCCTGTTGCAGTGGCTTTTTCTTGAAACCTTAATCATCCAGAGGCACAGTTAGGAGGATCACAAGAACAAGGCTAGATGGGCAAAAGTACCGGGACACTGGTAGAATAATAGGAAGTATAGCTCAAGTGGTCAAGTAAAATATCCTAATTATCCAAAATATCCTAATTCAATCCCCAGTGTCACAAAAATAATAATGAATAAATAATTAGCACAAAATATAATCAGCAAAACTTACTTCTAGTAATGCCTAAAGACTTAAAGACTAGATACTTCAGAACCCAAAATATTATTTCTTGAAATGTACATTTTGCCTTTTAAAAGTCTGGCCTCACAGGGTAGCAGGAAACTGAAGTTCAATCTGTTATGTGCATGTGGTTGGGTTGTGTGTCCTCAGGGTATTATGTGGGCCCATCATGACAGTTAGTTTGAGGCTAAGTAAAAGGCCAGAGGAAAAAAGAAGTGAGTGCTGTTGAGGTTTAATTCAACAACTGAACCTCAAGCTATTTCAACTAGAACTTAACACATAGCAAAGTCTATGAGAAGAACTAAGAAAAATCTGACACTTTAACATAGGTAATGAAGACTAAGAAATCAAAGTTATATAATTGGTGATACCACAGAGCTCATGCAAATACTGTTCTCCCAGGAAGGAGCTTTTTCCATGTGTGGAGTCCATACAACAGAGTTCCACAGCTGCCTCTCTGTTTCCATGCCTATATGTCCCAGAGATAAAAGCGAGCAACAGATATTATGTGGTTCCAATGAATGAGCATTATGTTGAGGTCATGGAATAAATAATGATTTGATACTTTCCTGTGTTGTCAGCAACAATTTCTTTGAGTCCTCATTTAGAAAAGACTCACTCCGGGATTTGCTGCTCTCATCTATTCAATATTAGATTACAACCAGTTTTTTGTTTGTTTGTTTAACATCTCTACCATTCTGGTTATTCACCTATGTGTTTATCAATCCTTTGCTGATTACTACTAATGAACCTCAAAGTTAATATTAAACTATCTTCCTAAGTTTATTTCTCCAATAATTTAAATAGTTGTCTTGATATACTATAAACATTTCATTATTGTTAAAATGGGTACAATTCCAACTTAGTTCATCTCATTTATGAATTTTTCATAAATGAATTTTTATTTCAATAGAAACTATTCTAAAATATTAGATGATCAGATGAAGTGTGTTTCCCTATTTGTCTGTTTAGTATTCATTTTCAATAAAGAGGAAATACTATTTATATAGTAAAATGATTATACTCAAGGCAATATTCCACTAACTTTTAAAATCTTACATTGATCTAAATAACACATATATAATACACACAGATTTATTTTTATTGTGTAAGAACTAGACCTGCTTTTATTGTCACCTGATTCTTACCAAGAAGATACATCAGAAAATGTGAGAACAGAAGTCAGAATTTTCACTCCTACCTGACACCAGAAAAAAATCTTCACAGAGACACTAGTGGTCCAAGGAAAGATCTGTCAAGAATAATTTATACCCAATCTGTAATTTCAAGCTGATGTCCCTAAAGTATTTTTCAGTAAGCCCTAAAGAAATAATTACAATGTAACTACAAAGAATTACTCCAGGGAAAAGAAATAATTGGAATAGATTCATATTCACTAGAATCTTGGGATGTCAGCCATGTAACAGCATAATTTGTAATCACTTTGCATTTATTGTTTGGGATAATCACGAGTTGATTCTCACAGGATTGTTTTTTTCATTAGAAACTACCAATTTTTCTCAATTGGAGGACTAAAATCCACCTGGAAGTAAATCATCAAAAATCCATTTTTTTATGTTTTCCAAATTACTTCAATCAGAGGAATTTGTAAATGGCAATTTTTTACAGCAGTTTTGTGAATGTGATGTGACACATACAATTCAGACTGGAGAAGGAATCACAGAAATATCAACCTACATAAATTAGTTCATAATTTTATATAAATATAAATTATTTTATTCTTCAAATGGAAAGAACATGATATTGAAACCTTAAAAATATGTTTTTACCAATGCATTATTTACTTGCCAACATGATGGACAAGGAAAATATGGTCCACATATAAAATGAAATTTTACTCAACTATTTTTGTTGTCTTAAGGACAATATATGGTGTTGAGTTCATCAAGAAAAATAAAATAAAACATTCTCTTCAAGAAAAGTGTCACATGGTTTTTCTAGATGTGGACTCTAGGATAGAATTAAAAGACACAAAACCAAAAATGAGCCTTCCGGGATTTGGAACAAAACTAGAGAATGACATAAAGGAGAATTAAAACTTCAATAATGGCGTGACTATGATCAAGCTTTATTATATGCGCAATTAGAAGTGTCATAATGCTATTCCTTACTATGTACATATAATATACATATTATATATATATATATATATATATATATGAACCAGATGCCCGTAAATGGTCCAAAGGATCAAATATATAGTATACATGGGGCTGGGAAGGTGGCACAGTGGTAGAGCGCTTGCCTTGCATGCATGAGGCTCTGGGTTCGATTCCTCAGCACCACATAAGCAAAAAGAAAAAAAGCTGGAAGTGGTTTTGTGGCTCAAGTGGTAGAGTGCTAGCCTTGAGCTGAAGAGCTGAGGGACAGTGCCCAGGCCCAGAGTTCAGGCCCCACAACCGGACCCAAATATATATATATATATATATATATATATATATATATATATATACACACACACATAATTTTGCTCATGCATTAATAGAAACAATATTGTACCATTTATAAAGAAATGCAAAGACCTGGGGAAAAAACTGTTAGTGAAGTAAGTCAGACAAAAGATGCATGCTTACCCTTGTATATGGAAACTAGATTTAGCTTACAAACTAATTAGAAAATGCACTGAGTGGTATGAAAGTGTATATAATGTATTAACTAGAATACAGTGGATTCAAGGGAAAACTCAAGTGTAATTTTTTAGGCAAAGTAACACCGTAAAGCAGGTACCCAAAAGGGGCAGGGTGAGGAGAAGAGCCAGAGAATCCAATCAGAAAATTCAATGCATATATTTAAAAATTAACAAAATTGAGGGAAGTGTTTTATTGTTGGTAGGGAAAGGTGTGACATTGCTCAAGATACATGGCATTCATAAACTGCTTTGTTAAATGAGAACCTCTTTGTACAAATACTTAAAGATAATTTTTTAATTAAATGAAGAAAAATATGCAACTAGATACAAGATATAGTACATGTGGTTAAATAATTTTTAATTGTGACGAGAATAGAGATACATACATTCTTCATCAGAGAAGCATTCTCCAAAGGAAGTATCAGAAGCAAAGCCCTTACAGTGGTCTTTATCTACATCCTTGTTCTTGGTCTTCCTCTCTCTCATTCACTGCCAATCTCATTCCAAGTTAAGTAGCTCCCTAAGTACATAGCCACTGCTTTGAATTTATTTCTCTTAAATTTCCTCCAATTATAGACTAGTTTTTAGACATCAGTATACATTTGAATGCATCAAACTGACAGCTAAAATGTATATTCAGATGTGTTTATACATTACAGCATACATCAACCACCCCAATTGTTTTTAATACTCCTGTTTGCTAATTTGCTCTGTATTGCCTTCCAAACTATGACCGAAGAGAGCATTCACTACAGTCTGGAAAAGTGTAAGTGCAAATGATCCATAAAGACTTACTGCATAAATTTATTGCAAACCAAAATGTGTTCATCCACAAATGTTGGAAATTTGTTCACAATATTTTTTCAAAATTGACAATTTACACACTAATTATATCAGAAAAACCTTTCAAAATCAAAATGAATAAGTTCAATAAGCATGAAACTCATATCTGATGTCTTTATATTTATGGCAACTATTATATTGCTGCACTATTATTCATAATAGTATTATTATATACTTGACTCAGAATTATTCTAGTTACAAATGCTAATAAAAATGGTTTGAATCAAGACAATGTTACAGATCTCTGAAATAAAATGCTTGAACATTTTTAGGTAGTCTATGCTGACCTGAATTAAGTTCACTTGAACTAATTTGTAATAAGATCTGAGTTTAAAAAGTGATGTCTATCCAAACATGGTGGTTCCAAGTCAGCTCAGGCAGAAAAGGCCCATGATATTTTGTCTCCAAGATAACCAACAGAGTAACAAAAATGGATGTATGACTCAAGTGATAGAGTGACAGCTATCTCACCAAGCAAGTGGAAGGAATGAAAGGCCAGAAGCTCAAACAACACAAAAACAGCAAGTGATTCCTTATACACTACATATTAATTCATTCAAAGAAGTGATCTTGGGTCATCTTTAACCATGAGTGATTTATTCTTGACATGAAAGTCAACAAGTCATATAGTTTACATAATGTGACTGATTACCCTTTCAAACCACCAAAATTAATATCCCAGATATTACACATTGACTCTACAAAATCAACGCTAGATTCGAATGTGAAGATTCCTGCCCTAGAAAAGTTTTGATTATTGTATAATAAAATGAAATATGTTAAAATTCTCTTGAATTAGCTGAGTGCAGATGGTCCATGCCTGTAAAATAAGAATCTTATATTCAATTAACTTGCAAAAATTTGGAAGTAGAGATTTGACTCAAGTAATAGAGCATCATATGTAAGTGGAAATAGCTGACCAAGAGAGTGAAGCCCTTAGTTCAAGCCTTAGTATAAGCACACGTGCGTGCATGTATACACACACACACACACACACATTCGCATCTACAAAAAGTATGATCCATTTACTCCACTCTTCACCCACCACCTCCTTTATTACACAAGAACACTCACAAGAAACAAAAAATCCCTATCATTGCACATAGTTTGTGGTTTTACTTCATGAGTCAAGACTTATAATAAAGATCCTTCAACCAAAAGAAAATTGACAACAGGAATGGAATGTACTCATATTAAAATACGTTTATCACACTTGCTATTGTAAGCAATAAGAATACACCAGTGTTCCGTGCTTATCATTTGGGAGTTTTTACTTAAGTCACTACTTGTAAGAGTTAGCTGTGCTATATAGATATGACTCAAATGGTAAAACACCCACCTTGTGACTCCAGTCCTACAAAAGTAAATGCTCAAGAAGTCAGGCATTCCTATGAATCTCTTCTAAAGCTGAATAATGTATGGATATAAACACAATGGAGCTATTTGATTTACAAATTGTGAATATTCATTTCTAACAATCTCCAAGGCAATAATTACCTTGCTGATGCATGGAATTGCCTAAGGGAAAGATTTAGAATAAAACACACAAAAAAGAAAGAGAGATCCTTGCATTGGTGGCTCATGCCTGTAATCCTAGCTATCAGGTGGCTGAGTTCTAAGGACTGTGGTTCAATGCCAGGCTGGACAGACCTCCAATTAATGAGCAAAAAAGCCAGAAGTGGAAGTGTGGTCCAAGTGATTGAGCACCAGCCATGAGCAAAAAGCCAAATAAAAACTCTTGAGTCCCTGAGCTTAAGCCCAAAAACAGCACCAAAAATATAACCAACTTCATCTCATTTTAAAAGCATTTTTAACTGGGTTACTCAAGATATATTCATGGAGAACACTGAAATTCATCATCCAAGACCACATGCATTTGGAATAAAATTACAGTTATTGTTTCATGAAACTGACAGGCACTGACATTGTCCTGACAGTATTTCTTCTGAGCACATTCCTCAAGGCCTGCTTTACATCTTTGTTCCTCAGACTATAGATCAATGGATTAAGCACCGGACTCACAAACGTGTAGAAGACAGCTATGATTTTTGATTCCTCAACAGTCTTATCGGTTGGTGGCCTGACATACATGCAGAAGAGTGTCCCATAAAATAAGGTCACAGCCATCATGTGAGAACCACAGGTAGAGAAAGCCTTGCGCCTTCCCTCTGCTGATTTGATCCGGAGGATGGCAGTGATAATGAAGGCGTAGGACACAAGGATGATGGTGAGGGAAGTAGAGAGGTTGAAGCTAGCCGATATGAGCATGGCGTGTTCTTTGACATAAGTGTCAGAGCAGGAGAGCTTAATGAGAGGGGGGTCAGCACAGTAGAAGTGGTTGATCACATTGGACCTACAGAAGGTCAGGCGGAAGGTCAGGATGGCCTGGAAGAGGCCATCTGAGAAGCCATAGACATAAGGAAAACTGGCCAAGCCAAGGCAAACTTGCCTTGACATTTTCACACTGTAACGTAGAGGGTTGCATATGGCCACATAGCGGTCATAGGCCATGGCTGCCAGCATATAGAACTCGGTGAGAAGAAGTGCGATGAAAATGTAACACTGGATAAAGCAGCCCACAAAGGAAATGGTCTTCTTGGCTGATAAGAAATTAGCCAACATCTGTGGGGTGGCGTTGGATGTGTAGCACAAGTCCACAAAGGCCAAGTTCGTGAGGAAGAAGTACATGGGTGTGTGAAGGCGAGAGTCTAGTTTGATTAATGTTATCATGCCCAGGTTGCCTAAGAGAGTGAAAAGGTAGACCGCCAGAAACAGCACAAAGAGGACAGGCTGGAGTTCTGGGCGATCTGTCAGCCCTAGCAAGATGAATTCTGTTACCATAGTGCCATTTGTGATGTCCATGTCCTGAGACTCAGGGTCTGCCCTAGAAGCTAGGAAAGTCAAGCAGAGATAAGGATACAAATAAGTTACCTTTGCAGTCAGCTTTGACTTGAGAATTTACTGGACTCTTGTTTTCTATTTTTATTAAACCATTGCATTATCTTTGTAATAAATCACTATTCTGTGATTCCAATAGCTACAGTCACATATATAAGCCCACAAGTAAAACTGAGCTACATTTCTATTATGCTTATGTCCCTGATATCTATTTTTGCCTTCCAACCTACTTATCCTTCAAGGCTCTGTGAATCATTCTGAAACACTACTCTCACTTTTTAGACTGATTTAATCTCCATGATCTTTGCTTTACGTATATTCAATCTGACGTGTGTGTATTATTAAAACATTACATCTCAGAAATGCTTCTACCATTCACACCAGCTATAGTAGTTCTTTAAGAAAACTGGACCAAAGGTCAGTTGAAAACCAGTTTATCATTGGCAGCACATAATTATGGAGTGAGTTTTCTAAAACAAAGAACACACGTGGTAGCATAAAAGAATGAATAATCAGCAATAGTTAACTTGGATCTGGATGAGGCACTACATTTGAAACAAAGTGGCTGTAATATCTGTGCTCTGTGTCTCACCTGATTGTGGACATCATGTTAATTAAATAAACATAAAACAAGTCTTGTGTGCTGCTCAACATAGTGTGTGACTAGGCAGTGTACATACAGAAAATGAGCATCCCTGCTTTTTTGCCTTCTTTCCACTGGGTAATAACTGATAGAAATTGTAAGTAAACAAATATTTCCATTATCAAAGATGAGGTTAAAGAAAGAGTTTACATGAAGGCTGATTGTTTTCCTTTAGTGAGGAAGTGAAGGAAGAAGGCAAGAAGCATTACGTGAAGATGCAAAATTACCAAATGAATCCTCTTAGGAAGCGTTAGTGGTTTTCTGATCCCAAACATCATGAAGCCAACTGGAAAAAAATTCTAGCTGAGAATTTTACTCCCATGATAGACAGATACAGCCAGAAATTGTACTTGAGTGTAATTTGTTTCGTGCAACTTAAGGAATCTTCCCCCGTGGTATTTTTAATCATCTTAACTTCGTGTCCTACGTATAATCCACACAAAAATTAAAGTTCAGACAGGTAGAATGAAAAAGGCAAAATAAGATTATGATTGCAGCACAAAGAGAGAAAACCACAATTCAGGCTGCAGAAGATGAGGGCCCCTGAGCCCAGAGCCTCTGGGCTTGCTAGATTTTACCAGGTGATCCTTCTCATAACAAAGGGAAAAATCACACATGGGGTAGTTAATTGTAAAACAGAAGAAAAACTGAAAAAATTAAGCCCAACACTGGGACCAATACATACTATACAGTCTAGTACAAAAGAGAAATAGAAGAGGACCTTGTTCAAATTTCAAGTATGGGCAAGTAGAGTATGAAATCAAGTCTGTTTTTTTTTCTGAGTGGAGTCCTTTTCTACTGTATAGATTGTTTATCCATAAGGGACGCAGGCTGTCAGAGCTGACAGTGAGGATAAGGACAGAGGAGTGAGCATTTGAGTCACTGGCTCACTTAGAAATTGGAGGAAATTAGTTGGGCACCCTTGGCTCACACCTACAATATTGGATAGTCACGAGCCTGAGATCTGAGGATGGGAGCTGGAAGCTAGCCCAAGTAGGAAAGTCCACAACAAGAAAAAGTCTGAAAGTAAAGCTGTGGCTCAAGTGCTAGAGCCTTAGTCTTGAGCAAATCAAGGATAATTCCCAGGCACACTGAGTTCCAGCCCCTTCGTATACACATATGGGGTGTGAATGTGTGTGTGTGTGTGTGTGTACATGAACACTTCCAAAAGGAAGTGCTTCAGCATGTATAATGATGGCCGACAGGGTAAACAATTTCTAAGAGCTAGTTATAAAGATAAATTCTGTAGGCTGTCTAATTTCAAATGAATAAGAAAAGTCTCAGAAGAACAAAGAAAAGCATTTAATAAGAATTGTTTTTTAGTGTTGAAATTTTTACTTTCTTCATTGATTAGTTTCTTTCTATGAATTCCTTTTGGGTATATTTCAAGTAATTCGCTATGTCAAAAAATATGAGTAAGACATGGAAATAAGAGTTGTTTTCTGTTTTATTTTTATTTTGTGGCTGTTTGCATTTCCTTTTCTTTTTGTTCTATTTGTTTGTTTATCTGTCTTTGGGAGGGTCAGGGGAGAGGTACAGACCTGAAGGGACAAAAGGTAGACAAATGCAGCACTGGTGCTTACTGGACACTATGTGGAAAATGAACCACACAACGTGTGGGTGGGGATAGGAGGGAAAAACTGGGAAAGATTGAAGAAAGGGGGGATATGGTCCAAAAATATGTACTCCTTACCTGATTTATGTAAATGTCACCCCTCTGTGCTTCACCTGTATCATAACAATTAAATTTTTTTAAAAAAGAGAAAAATATGAGTAAAAAGAAACAACAAGCACTTAAGTTTAAGTATCTTGAAAAAAAATCTATGAAATCAGAGAAAGTGAAGGATTGCAAACAACTTACTCAATTTATCTAATGTTCAAATTGGGAAAATATTGTTTCATAGTCTTTGTACTTGAAATTGGTTGAAAAATAAAACAACACTGTGGGCAAAAAGAGAAAATTACAACAAAATTATATCCTTATATTAGAACTGAAAGCCTATGTTTCAAATCTTACCTCTAACATATAAGATGCTCATATATCCTGTGGATTGACTCCATGAATGTTTCTATTATAATAAGCCAATCCTGTATCTGAACATAGCCTCACATTTTCCTATTTATCTTGCCCAGTGAAATTTCTGAAAAGTATCAACTAAGAAGATCAAAGCAAATGTAAATAAGCCAAAAATCAACTTCAAACTCTGGTACTAAAATCAGCAAAGGATGCATATATACATTTTTTAAAGAAATTAGGTGCATCCATATTAAATTTATTCTAAAGACTTATAATTGGAAATACGTTTTTCCAATGTATGTTTTTGAAAGTAGAGAAAAGCAATGTACTTGAAATGAACAGTAGAAGCACCATGAGTAGTTTATTCCTACCAACAAATGTTCAAGATAACTTAAAATCTGAATCAAATGAGAGAATGAAGGTTGTTAATAGAAATATAAATGGTGTTTTCTGTGTCTGGCTAATTCATTATAAATAAGCCCTGACAAAAGGTTTGCCTTTTTTAGAGCTAAAAATCAACATCCCTGTTCTCCATTAATTTAAATTGGTCACAAAAGCTTTTTTAAGTTAAAACTAAAATTAAACAATAAACTTCTGATTGATAAAGATGGTACATACATGCAATTATGCCAGAATGACTACTTGACTCAAGTAGGGACATAAAACAAAAGGACTTACTTCCAGTTCCCACATTCAACTGTTTTCTGAGCCTTAAATTGTACACGTTTCTTCACGCCTTTGAAAACTGTGAAATGTAGTCCCATTTATACTAGCATGAGGGAGGTGGAGGCCCTCTTAATGTAATTCTCAAAGGGACTGAGGAGTAGCAGCACTGAGTTTCATACTGGGAATCACCTTTCTACCTTCCTTGGTTTTAATTGGAATACCCTGGGACCAGGAAGTTAACAGGTTGCTTCAGTTATGTTTTCTGTCATTTCAAATATATCTGTGCCTGTCCCAAGAGCTCTGAGAAGACACACAGAGATTTATCCTTCTGTACTGTGGTTTTTAAAAAATTAATGTGAGATCTGCATCGTAACGTTAAAAGTATAATCTGTTCACTTGAGGAGCATATTTTATAATAGACTTCTGAACACTAATTGTCTTGCACAATTGGAATTTACACACATTGGAGAGGGACCCAGATCTCTCCTTTTCCAAGCTCCTGCTTTCTACTCTGATTCTGAGTTAAACTGTTAAAAATAACTCTTATAAACATAACCGTGTAATATTTGTCCTTTCATGACTCACTGTTTCAAAATATACTCTGAGTTCAATCACAATCACATAGAACGGAATCATTTATTGTTTCATTTTTGAATTTTATTGTAAAGGTAATATACAGAGAGGTTACAGTTACTTAAGTTAGGTAGTCAGTACATTTCTTTTTTAACAGTGTCACCTTTTTCCTTGCTTTCTCCAGGATTTTTTCTTCCTCTCCTTCTTCCCCCCAAATTGTAAAGTTCCTTTTCAACATAGTGCCTACTGAGTATTACTGCTGCATTAGTTCACCCTTGGTCCAACCATTTTTGTACTCACCCTTAGCCTCCTATAAACAGATAAATTTAGACACAAGACAAAATGTAACCCCTCTGTACACTGACTTTACAATATTTTTTAATGTACAGAAGTCAAAAACAGTGACAAAGCATGGAAAACACAAAAAACAAAATAACAAAAATCTCGTTTCCATTTCTTGGAGCTCATTTCAATAAATGTCACTTTATCATATGCACGTAGCTATTGAGCCCTTGTGATCCTCTCCTAAGTATAGTCTCCTTTGGTCTCACTGTGTGAATGTTTAGAGTTCTGTTTAATTTATCATATCCATTTTTTTGGTCTTCTACATATGGATTTATAGGTGCATTCTAATTACTACAAATGAGGGAAAAGATGCAATCTGATGAACTACTGATATCTGGAATAGTAATTTAAGAATGTAATGGAGAGCCAAAAATATTTTATGGAATACTGAAATGATGTGAGTTATCAAATATTCTGGAGTCCACCTTTCAATTTCATAATTCTTCTTGAAATATGATTTTATTCATTTACACTGATTATGGCTCTCACTCCAATTAATTGATTTGTTTACCTCAAACTGTTTCATCAGTATAATTTATGGAATGGAGACACTATGCTTTGTGCTTGTAGAAGAGCCAACATTTCCTTCACATTTCTTGCAGTTTGGAGTAGGAACCAGACAACTAATACATGGTGATACAAAACAGTAAATACCTATTTGATCTGTAACTCATAATCAAATGTATTCATAATTGATGATGGTGTCAAAAATGAATGAGTCAATATGAATAAGGAAGTACGTAAAATCATAATCTAAAATCAGACAAAGGATAAGGTTTATTACAAGAGAGACACGATTAAACACAGTCAAGTAAAAGTGATAACTTGGGAAGAATTGTGCAATGCCCATGCAGTTATACACATTTGTGCATTACTGGTCTATAACACCAAATTCCATCTGCTTACAAAGAACTGGCAATGAAAATAAGGATGAAAGAAAGGTGTTATATGGATAGGGATATATGCTTTTTAACCAACCAAAAGCTAATCTGACCAAGAGAAAGTTGAAATTTCTATCAAACATCTGCTGTACAAAAACTTTGTCAGGCTAGAATTATCATTTACAAAAAAGATCTTAGAGAAATCACTTCAAATATATCCAAATATTTATTTCCTATATAATTTTTATTGTGAAAATACTGTACAGAAGAGTTACAATTACATGGGCAAGGTAATGAGTACATTTCTTATCAAACATTGTAGCCTCCTCCTTTGTTTCCCCTTCCCATCCCTTCCCATCTCCCTCCCACACTCGCCTATGCCCTCACCCCCAGCCAAAGTTGTAAAGTTCATTTTTCGACATAATGTCTTGTCATCTCATTGTTGCAATGGGTCTACCTGTATCCCTATTTAAACAATTTGTTTTTTCCCTTCCCCTCCACAAATTATGCCAACATCAACTACAGTAAAAGCAAGAGGTATACAGTGGGGGAGGGACATACAAAGCAACAAAGAAATCATCTTATAAATATGTTAGAAACAATTGAAAGAAAGAAAAAACATTTGAATCCTTATCTTGGGGCTCATTTTGCCTAAAAGGTATTAAAAAAAGATAGAAAACTTTACTAAATATCGTCAAACATTTTTATCATAGTTTGGAAATTATTTAATTCTACAACAATCAAGTGAGTCATCATTGTTAGAACATTTGGTAATTTTGTATTTCATCACTTGTGCTTAGCTGAATTCTATAAATGGAATCTTTATTAATAATATTTTAAACAACTTGGCTCTAGACAAAACATTGATTGTCTGTGCCCTTTAAAACTTCAGATCCGATACAATAAATTCTAGGTAGTAGAAACACAGTAGGAGGTCAGAATGACAGATAGAATAATACAGAAGTGGGTTATAAATTGGTCATGTTTCATAGCTGGTCACATAAGAAGAGCACTGTATATACCTTTGACAAAGTCTACCTTACCTAACAAGAATTACTTTCTGATAAATTTCCTCATTGCATTTTTAACATCTTTGTTCCTCAAGCTGTAGATGAAAGGGTTTAACATTGGACTCACAAAGATATAAAACACAGCTACAATTTTCCCTTGTTCTACAGATGATTCTGAAGGGGGTCTCAGGTGCATGCAAAACAGAGTCCCAAAAAAGATGGTGACCGCTGTCAGATGAGACCCACAGGTAGAGAAGGCCTTGCGCCTCCCCTCCGCAGAGCGCATACGCAGAATGGCGGTGAAGATGAAAATGTAGGAGATGAGGATGATGGTGAGTGAGCAGATAAGGTTGGAACCCGCCACCACAAACATGGCAGTCTTCTTGACATAGGTATCAGAGCAAGCAAGGACCATGAGGGGAGGGTCTGCACAATAGAAATGATTGATCTCATTGGGTCCACAGAAAGTCAGGCGAAGCATCAGGATGGTTTGTGCTAGACCATTTGCAAAGCCATAAATATATGGAGCAGCAACAAGAGAGAGGCAGACACAGCTGGACATTTTGCTAGCATATAGCAAGGGCTTGCAGATGGCCATGTAGCGATCATAAGCCATCACTGTGAGCATGTAATAGTCTGTGATGATCAGAGCGATGAAGAAGTTGAATTGTATGATGCATCCGATGAAGGAAATGGTTTTTCTCTTGGACAAGAAGTTAACCAGCATCTGGGGTGTGACAGTGGTAGCATAGCAGAGATCGACAAAGGAGAGATGACTGAGGAAGAAGTACATTGGGGTGTGAAGCTTTGAGTCACTTCTGATTAAGCAAATCATGGTCACATTGCCAATTACCGTGATGAGGTAGACCAGTAAGAACACCACAAATAGGACGGGCTGCAATTCCTCTCGATCTGTCAGTCCCAGAAAAATGAACTCAGTTACTACTGTGTGGTTTTTCTTTAACATTATGTTGGCTTGTCTTCCAATGACACCTAAAGAAAGAGAAATAAAATTCATATGGCTTTGTCCTTCCTTTATTACCTTGGTCTGAGATTCTCTTCTCCTCTTTCAAACTTGGCATACATAATTTGTACAGAAACATTAGGTTAAGATTTTAAACAGGTAAATTAATATGAAGTTTTCTATACATGTATATATATATGTATATAGAATATATCACCTATCTACCATCTATTTATCTTTCTATCATCTATCACTTTCTATCTCTCATCTATCATTTATCATCTTTTTCTCACTCTAAAGTAATTCATAATATGCAATTTTGATTAGATAAGCTTCACATCATTTGAAGCTTTTTTACAAATCTTTAGTTCATCTTTTGCCTTTTCTTTAAAAATGTTAATATAAGCATTAATTTTATTCATAATTTTAATCTTTTTTAGCACAGTTTGGATGTGTTTAGCAAAGTATAATCATTGAAACTGACCTATTTTTTCCACTGTAGAATGGACTTGGGAAGGTCAGAGCCAATACGGTGCCTCCCCTTGGGAAATTAGGGTATCTTTCCCAGCCACTGTGAACCCAGGATAATTTTCAAGCTGTTTCTTCACTGTGAGTTTGTGTCCCCTACTCTTGTCCATGTCAGAGTGTCTTCAAAACCTATTTCAGATTTTCCAAACCAGGTCAGGACCTCATTTATTTGTATAATTTTGTCCAGTTTTACAAATAATTGGTTTGGGGAAAATGAAAGTAAATTTTAGCTATTTCTGAATATAGTTTGTGTATACAAATATATCTGTTTATAACATGGGTATATTTATATGCAAAGGATATAAATGATATAGATATGTGAATGTACATAGACATATATATATACATACAGTAATACTGGTGTGAATAAGTGTTAATGAGCTGCGTTGCTTATGAAAAACAATACATCAAATGAAAGACATCTTAGAATCAAATCCTCTGCCCAATTTATTTTCAATGTTTCTATTTCTAAGGTTTTTAATATTAAAAATAATAATAAGATGAATTAAATTTAACTGAAGTTCCTTAAAAAATAAAATACACCTTTGAGATTTGGGTGAAATAATACTGATAACAGTTTTATACTTTCTATAACTGAGACTATGCTAAGGGTGCTTGGATCAGAACACTGTAGTGTATTCCTGCAATCCCAGCTCCTCAGGAGTCAGAATCAGGAGGACTACAAACCTAATTCAAGCTTGGGCTAAGTAAAGGAGACTAAGTATCAAAAACAAAACACATAACACAAGGCTCAAGTTGTTACAGGCTTATCTATCCTGCAGGAGATTCTAAAGTCATTAGCCAACACCACAACCAGGGTGAAAAAAGATGCAAGGAAGCACATCACCCAACATTTGTTAAAAAAAAAAAAAAGATGATCGTTGAAACTAGAATGGAAATTTGACATTATTTTTTGTTAACATATATACTGTTAAGGTTATGTCATACAAACCCTCCTTAATGACCATGAGATCAGTGACAGCACAGATCGCTTAGAAATCTACATTATAAAAATCATCAGCCAAGAGTTCTTGTCTATTGGGTTTGCCCATTTTGCCCATGAAGACTTTGGACATATTGCCTAAGATAAAAATACAAATAGTCTCAACTGAGAGCTGGTGGCTCACACCTGTGAGCCTTACTACTCAAGAGGCTGAGATCTGAGGATCACAGCTCGAAGCCAGCCCAATTAATCACAGAAAAAGCTGGAAGTGGTGCTTTAACTCAAGTGGTAGAGTGCTGGACTTTAGCAAAAAGAAGCTCTGTGACACTGCCCAAGCCCAAAATGTGTGCTCCAGGACCAACAAATAAAGAAATAGAGAGTCTCCAAACTTAATGAAATTGGTATATATATTTCTTTTTCACACTCACAAGATATATCTGAATTTCCTCTTAATACTACCAAACAAGAAACTAACTCTTGGTGCTCCAATGCCTGTGTACTAACGATTTAGTGGAATATTCACCAAGATTTAAAACAACTAACATTTCCATTAACTTTTCACAGTATTTTCACAATATAAAATAAAATAAATAAAATTAGGATCAATGAAAAATAAAAAAGGAATGAAGTGATACAACCACTGAGCACACAGATAGATATGTTTTACAGATGTATTATATCAGTGGCTTTTCTTTTACAAAAAATCCACCACATACCGATCTGAGACCAGAAAGTGCCAAAGAGAATCATCTTGGAGGTACGTAAGTGGTTGTCAGGGCATCACAATTTGTCTCATGCATTAAATTTGGCCAACAGTAGAGTCCTTCCATGGAAGGGACTTAATTGAGGCATGCAGAACACACTTACAAGTCACAACCAGTGCTGTTATGGAGAGAGACACGGGTCTAGGAAAGAATAACAGTCCACAGCGAAACAGGAGCTTCTGAGGAAAAAGGACTGTGCCTAATCTGTGGTTACAGATGCATAGATATTGGAAATGTGTTTGGAAGCAATCAATAACATTGATTGAAATAATAATGCTCTCTTCAGTCTAGTTCAGTCTAGTTCTCTTTCCTTTTATGTAAGCACTAGTCTATTGCACATTCTCTCATGAGAATTGTACTCTGAGGAGAGTAATAGCATTTCCATAGACAGTTTCTAATTAATCTAATTAGAATTCAGATCAATTACAATATCGATTACTAGATCTCAAAATGCAAGAAGATGATATTTTCATCCTACCTGAGACAGAAGAGCAATTTCAAAATGATAGCATTGACATGAAGAACCTGAAGAGTTTATAACAGAATTATCTCATAGGAAATAAAACCTCCCAGGCTCAAGTATATCTACCAGGAAGTAATTTACATTATGAGGAACAGCTATATTCTTACCCTGAAATCTCAAAGTTTATTGAGATCGTGAGTTTTGCTCACTCTCTGTTGTTATCAGGGACTCAAATCTCCCAAGAATGATAAAGCAGTGGGAATTATTAGTTAATTTAGTTGGTGCTAAATGTCTTATTTGTTTTGACTTTTGGTGACATTTCAAGCCTATTCATTGTAGAGGAAAAAAGGATTGGAATCTCTAAAATTGTGGCAGTCAGTTAACTTATTTGAGCTAGCCATTTTGTGATGAAATTAAATTACAGCCACTGGAACACTGAAGGGGAACACTGTATAATTTTCCTTTGGAATACTAACTCAACTGGGAGCTACGCACAACATCCGTTGTTATACTGACTAGCAGTATTGCATTTAAGTCTGAATTTGACCCTGTTGCTCAGACGTGCTTTTACAGTCCATTCCTCAGGACTGCTGTCACCTTGTTATAGTGGACCAATGGAGCTATTACTTTTCTTTCTCACATGTTCTGTAACCAGTCCATTAGATATTTTCATTTACTTTACCTGGAGAATATCTGTAACTGCAAATCAGCTACCCGCTACCTACATAGTTTCTGTTTTACCTACTACCAGAGCAATATTATCACTCAATTAGAATACTGAAATTGTATTTCAAACTCATGTTTCTATCTCTAGAATCAGCTACATTTTTCCATTGTGTATAAAAGCATCACTTCACCATTTGTAATCATAACTTGGTCTTTTTGCTTTATGCACATGCACATATCCATACACATATGAAAAAACAACATTACCTATATTATGGAAATATACTTTTCATAAATAGAATCATGTTCGATAGGTTATATGTGTATTTGCACATGAATATGTGTGTATATGTGTGTGTTTGTGTGGAAGATGCTTTATTAAGGTTATGATCATTCTCTTCAGATTTCATCTCTGCAAACACTCAAGAAGTCTAAAATATAAAATGTTGGAATGTACAATTAAAATCAATGTTTTCTATTCAAGCAATTGAAATGAATCATGTATGCCTAATCAAGCAACTTAGAAACTAAAGAAAGAAAAATCAGTTCATCTTTCTGAGGTTGGACAGAGCACAGCTAGCACTCCTGTTAAAATACAATTCTACTTATTGCTGCTAGAAAGTGACTCTCATTTTCTCATTCACTTATGCATTCATCCAATAAATGTTGGTTTATTCACTTCACTTTATAAAATTAACACTATCACTGTGGAATAGTGGAATAGTCAACAAAACCAATACCCTTAGTTCCTTCATGAAGTATTGAAATCGGAGTTGGAGAAAGACAATTACTTCTGGGCAATAAGCTTTGATGAAGATGAGCATGATCTTCCATCCAATCTCTATCATTTCCTAAGTGAAACTCTTTCCTTGCTTAAAATTTTCTTTCTACTCCATGTGCATTCTTCTTCTTGTAAGGCCTTTCTGATAAAAAAAAATCTTGCCTCTGGGCCTTCATATTTACTGTGTTTGTTTACAGACATTCATGGGATATTGGTCCTATCCACACTTTGCTCATATGCACGTCCCAAAAGAGCTCCACTCTTGGATCATCACATCCTCTCTATTATATGCTTTACTTTTCTTCAAATGTCATGGATAACTGTGGGTAGCACAGACATCTTTTGTTTGGGAACTTGGTCCACTTGGGTAGGAATAAAAGGATGATCAGAGCACACAGAGATGATGAGCATTCATCACTTGAGTTTGCTAAATCATGGACAAGGTAGGAATCATGTAGTTGTGTTGCCAACCAAGAGTAGATACACGACTAAATACACATTTTAAACATTCACTCAGACACCACTAACGGATGAATGAAGTAGGTTTTAATAGTCTTTGATAGAAATGATGGATGGAGACTTTAGAGAATTCAGGTATTTCTGTTCAGTATAAGGTGGTATTTTTTCCTTCAGAGATACATCGAGTACAATTTAAATTTCTAAAAGAGTGTGGCAAACTATTTTATTAATCCTAGGATGAAGTTTTATCAATATACTGGCACAGACATGAGACATTGATACATGACAGATTTTAACATTACAAATTCACTGAGGAAGGTATGCAGGATTCAAATAATGTAATGACAATGATTTTATTTTTATTTATGATTGCTATTATTACTTTGGCTTTCTGAGATTGAATCTTACTATGTAAGACTCATCTCACTTTTTATCCTCTTACTGAGTTCTGGTATGATAGATGGGTCCTACAGTGATATTCTTTGCTCAAAAATAGAATTGTATTCTCTCCTACTAGGTTTAGAGTAATAGGAAAATGTTCCTAATATGCAGGAGCAAAAATCTCCACTCATGGGAAGAAACTGGGTAGATACACTCATGAAAGAAAATGTTGTCTTTTTGACAACATATAAAAAATGCAATACAATACAAGTATATTAAGACAAGAGCTGGCTGCTCACGCCTGTAATCCTAACTATTCAGGATTGCCATTCTAAGCCAGTTCTTATCTCCAATTAACCACACAGAAACCAGAAGTGGTGCTGTGGCTCAACTGGAGTGCTAACCTTGAGCACAGAGAATCAGGAGCAGCTGGCCAGGCTTTAAGTTCAAGCCCAGAACCAATAGAAAAAAGTTAATAAATTTGAACTTTTGGGTCTTGAAATGTAGCTCATTAGTATGTTCCAACAAGCACATGTACCTGCACACCACATAAGCTCATAAAACTGTGTATTACATATGCTAATTTCAAATAAAAATCTTTCACTTCATCAGATAAATCATGCACACATAGTAACAGAATCTTTGAAGATGTTAAAGACATTAACATTGTGTATAACAAATCTGTACCTAGTACAGTGTTAATATTTACTATTTTTAAGGGACAAAGTAAAATCCAGATGTGGTGGTGCATTCTTATCATCTCAGCTATTTGAAGAAAGGACCTGCCTACAGCAGAGAAAACTATCAGCAAGAGATGGCTGGGCTTCCTGGCTCATGTTTGTCATCTTAACTACTTGGAAAGCTGAGATCTGAGGATTTAGATTTGAAACCTGCTTGGGAAGACAAATTCAAGAGGCTTTAATCTCCAACTAATCAGAAAAAAAGCTGGAAATAAAGTTGTAGCTAAAGTAGTAGAGCGATAGCCTTGAGTAAAAAAGCTAAGCAGATTGGAAGGCCCTAACTTCAAAAGCATTACTGAAGTAAATTCCACATACATAAATGCCATGCATCAATATGGGTAAAAACATTAAGATAATTCTGTTTTAAAACAACAGGAAATTATGAACAAAGAATACAATAAGAGGTAGCTTATTGATACAAATGCTACTTGTTAAGAAAATATATCAAAGCCCTTCTAACAAATTTGGTATATCCATCTATGTCTGATGTGTGAGGATGTGAATGGATCAATTTAAGAGACAAGGAAGCAAGAGACATTTTTGGTGCTGTTTTTGTTTTCTTTTACATTTGTCTCATTTGTTTGTTTATATTTGGGAGGAGAAGGGGAAGAACACCAAAAAGGTGGAATAAAATACAAGTGGTAACTCACTAGACACTATTGGGTAGTGATAGGAGGGGAAAACTGGGAGAGAGCTATGGAAGAGGAAACATGGTTCAAAAAGAGTTGTACTCATTATTCACTATCTTATTCGTGTAACTCTGAACACTCTGTATATCAACTCTAGAATAATAATAAATAAACAAATTTTTCAAAAAGAAACATGTTGTCAAATATATATTGAAATAGTAAGTAAAATATTTAAATACTATATAATTTGCAAAAACTCCCCAAAATCTCACCTTTTGTGGTTGGATTTTCTGGAAAATAATTTATACACTACTAAGCACTAATAAAACCTAATGGATAATCAGGAAAACGAACATCTGGGAATCCAACCAAAATGACATGGGAACAGGGGAAATATAAACAAGTCATCTGCTCCTTATTGAATTTGAAGAGCAATTATAAGGTCTCTGGTCAGGACTTCAGTAGTCTTTGCTTTTAAAAATAAGTTCACTGAAAAAGAGCTATAACCACTGTCTCATAACTTACTACATATTGTTAGTTTCCTATTTGAACTAAGATAGACATAAATCACTTTTCTTAAAGTGTATTTCAAAATGCTTACTAATATGTCAGAGAATAAGGGTATGTTCTATCACTATGACCATAAATAATCTTACTTAATAAGCAATTCCTTTTGCATAATTTTCTTTATTGCACTTTTCACATCTTTGTTCCTCAGGCTATTGATGAAAGGATTTAACATAGGACTCACAAAGATAAAAAACACAGCTACAATTTTTCCTGTTCTACAGATGTCTCAGAAAGGAGCCTCAGGTACATTCAGAATAGGGACCCCTAAAACACAGTGACTGCTGTCAAAAGGGACCCACAGGTAGAGAAGGCCTTGCGCCTCCCCTCCGCAGAGCGCATACGCAGAATGGTGGTGAAAATGAAAATGTAGGAGATGAGGATGATGGAGAGTGAGCAGCTGAGGTTAGAACCCACCACCACAAACATGGCAGTTTCTTTAACATAGTTATCAGAGCAAGCAAGGACCACAAGGGGAGGGTCTGCACAATAGAAGTGGTTGATCGCCTTTCCAGATCTAGCTATCACTGATGACAGTGACCATTGATCTCTCACTCTCAGGCTCAGGTGATAAATCATATTTTGCTGTTAGCTTCTGCTGTTTCAACTTCCTCGAATGATGTTCGCAATAGGGCCCCTCTGTTTTGTCTCCATTAGATTCCTTTGACATCAGCCCTCAGAACAGAACTTTCTTTTACATATCATCTCTGATCCAGGCCAGAGTGACATTCAAGTATTCAAGTCATGTCACAATGGAGACAGAAATAGCTCTAATAGTAACTGTTGAATTTCAGTATTTCTGGGTTCACTGTTATTTGAAAATTAGAAGGGATATTGACTCAACTTTTGTTCCAAATCTTATCTCAACAGAGGCCTATATGGAGGAGTCCAACGCCCAAATGACTGGCAGGACAGCAGGAAAATTTGGGTTTGACCTTGTAATTTAGGACATTGTGGTCTTTTCCTCTGTATTGTTGTAACCTAGATACGGCAGAGCTAGGGAGTAACTCCTCTTTCCTTCCATTTTCAAGCTGTGGCAGCCTCAATATCTATATCAGCACCTAGGAGAAGAGTATTGCTATGCATTAACAACCAGGTGTTGGGCTGGGAAGGTGGCTAGTGGTAGAGCACTTGCCTTGCATGCCTGAGGCCCTGGGTTCGATTCCCCAGCACCACATAAGCAAAAAGAAAAAAGTCACAGTGGCACTGTGGCTCAAGTGGTAGAGCGCTAGCCTTGAGCTAAAGAGCTGAGGGACAGCGCCCAGGCCCAGAGTTCAGGCCCCACGACCGGACCAAAAAAAAAAAAAAACAGGTGTCTTTGATAAGTCTTTTCAAAAGCATCACCGGACAGAATGTCTGACTCTGAAAAGGAACAACTGGATACTTACATGGACATGTTACATTGTAATCCCATTGTCCAATCTTCTGATATTCAGAAAGAATATAGATATAAATAAAGATCCCATTAAAAAGGCAAGGTACAAATAAAAAATAAGAAGGAACACCAATCTCCCTTTACCCCAGTGAAGTCGACACATGGCACATGCAGGAAGAGGATCCCACAGCATCCTTCAAAGGCTTTCTCTCCAACGTCATTCACTCCTCTACCCTAGTCTTTTATATCAAGCTCAGAATTCTTTTGCCATTATCTATCTGAGAGATCTGTCAGGAAGCATAAATTCTTGTTGTTATCCCTAGCACATTCCAAATGTCAAATGCCATCTCTATGACTTTCAATAGCCCCACATCAAAAGATCCAATCAAAAGCTAAAGGTAGAGGTCACTGCAAATGTCAGGAACTTCAAAGAAACCTAGAATGATGATTCTGAAAATAATGAAAGATGCATTTTCTTCTTGAAATTAATATGAATTATTTAATTAATTGTCCTCAGAAAAATTGCAACTGTTGCTGTACTGTGAGTGCAAAATTAGATAAGGCTTTGGCCAAATTTTATATCATGAAACATATGCAATGAGGTATATAGCCATATCATTTTGATCTGATTTTTTAAAATTTCTCCTAGGAGTAGTCTCCATATGAAATATACATCAATAACTTTACATATACTTTTCATATTCAGAAACACTTATACTTTCCTGGAATGTAATTTTAATACAAATACAACTACCACAATACCTCTTAAAAGTTCTTATAATGCGATATGTATTAAGTGCCAATCTTAAACTAAGAGGATAATAAGTCTAGTTTTTATCTTTGAAAATGAAATTATCTTTAAAAATAAAAAGTTTGGTCAAGGGCGCTGGTGGCTCACGCCTGTAATCCTAGCTACTCAGGAGGCTGAGATCTGAGGATCGCGGTTCAAAGCCAGCCCGGGCAGGAGAGACCGTGAGACTCCTATCTCCAATAAACCACCAAAAAACCGGAAGTGGCACTGTAGCTCAAGTGGTAGAGCGCTCGCCTTGAGCTGAAGAGCTGAGGGACAGCGCCCAAGCCCAGAGTTCAAGCCCCATGACTGACAAAAAAAAAAGTTTGGTCAAAATATTGTATTACAATATTTAATGATAAAGTATCTGACAAATGGATCCGAACATAAAGATTCCATGACTAGACTGATACATCCATAAAAATTTGACCAATAGGACCACAATTTCAGTGGAAATGCTGATTAGTCAGAAATGGAAATTTGATTATTTTCTTTCTCCTGCCTCTGCCTCTCAAAGGCTGGACAGGTGCATACTATGCATGCCAAGCTGATTAAGTATGTAGGTTAGGCACTAATGACTCATGCCTGTAATCATTTCTATTTGGGAGACAGATCTAAGGATTGTGGTTCAAAGCCAGACCAGTCAGGAAAGTCCTGAGATAGTTGTGTCCAATTATATATGAAAAAAGCTGGAAGTAGAGCTGTGGCTCAAGTGACAGGGTGCTAGTCTTGAGAAAAAAAAAAGGAAAAAAAACTTATGGACAGTTACCATGCCCTGAGTTCAAGCTTCAGGATAGGCGCACACACACACACACACACACACACACACACAAACACACATACACACAAAAGTAAAAATACAAACATGACAAACTAAAAAAATAGAACATAAACCTGCTCTGCAGCATTTGTAATAAAAGAAAGAATAAAGGATTCACAATGCAAATCAAAATTCAAAACACATGTAGAAAATTCAGAACTATTTTTATTTAAGAAAATAATTCCTTAGACATCATGTACAAAGTACAACTAAAAGTAAACTAATACATTTAGTTCAGCTCAACAGTACAAAATTTGCCTCACATGCATGAAGCCCTAAGTTATATCCTAGAATCAAATCACAGGCATATCTTTACAATTCCACAAGGAATTGCTTCCATTACTAGGAAATGGAAAATGCAATTTAAGAACGTTAGTGGAAAATAGCTAAAAAATTTTAGATAAATTTCATTTATATCAAGTCAAATTCATTAAAACATTGCTATATAACTCTCTTAACACATAATGATAGTCGCCCAGCAAATGATAATACAATACTATTCAGGGATAAGAAATATTAAATTAACATTTGCATTTATCATAGGAAATGGGAAAAATCATTTATAAAATAGCCTAGTCCAGGAGAATTCAACTTCATAGTATCTGAACATCAGAAATATCTAAAGCAAGAGTAACATGATATGAAGTGCTGATATTTTGTTTATGAAGTGACTATATTCTTTTATTTTGGGAAGCCATATCATGAAAATATTTTATCAAAGAATTTAAGAAGTGAATTCCAAAGTTTGATCATGTAGATAAGTACCAACATAATCACTTGTGGAAATATAATTTCTAAAATCAAACAGCAAATGAAAGTGAGTATAAATCACTTCAAAAGATGTAAATATAAGAATTAGCATTTTGAAAGACATGATAATAAAGAGATTTAAAATGGAAGATCTTCACAAGTATATATGGGCATATACTTGTACATATATATAAACAGAAAGGCTTTACACCTTTAAGACAGAAGTCAAAGCCAGGCACCAGTGGCTCATGCCTGTAATCCTAGCTACTCCGCAGACTAAAATCTGAGGATCATGGTTCAAAGCCAGAGAATGAAACTTCAAGAAAACTTACATACTATGACAAACAGTTTATGGAAAATAATTGGAAGGATATGAAGTACAATAAATGTCTAAAGAACTGTCGAAAATAGCACTTGGTACTTTAGGTGCAATTATCTATTCTATATTAATTTTGGAGCAATGAAACTTCACATAGTCTATGTATTTAGATAGTTATATATCTATGTAATCTTAGTTAATATATTTATATAATATCTTATTTTACAATAGTTCTATATCAGTACAGACAACACTATAAACTCTGATGATGATGATGTAGCACATATTTTAATTCCCATATGTGAATTCAAAAGGACAACACGTATTTTGATTCCTGTCCAAAAGGACAATACATAATGAGACAGTAGTTTGTTAATTAATTATTTTCATTATCTTGCTAGAGAATAAGGATGCCTTTCATATGATCACATCAATCTTATTTAATAAATAATTCCTTTTTGATGATTTTTCTTATTGCATGTTTTACATCTTTGTTCCTCAGGCTATAGATAAGAGGGTTTAACATAGGACTCACAAAGATATAAAACACAGCTACAATTTTTCCCTGTTCTACAGATGTCTCAGAAGGGGGTCTCAGGTACATACAGAATAGGGTCCCATAAAACACAGTGACCGCTGTCAGATGGGACCCACAGGTAGAGAAGGCCTTGCGCCTCCCCTCCGCAGAGCGCATACGCAGAATGGTGGTGAAAATGAAAATATAGGAGATGAGGATGATGGTGAGTGAGCAGCTGAGGTTGGAACCCGCCACCACAAACATGGCAGTTTCCTTAACATAGGTATCAGAGCAAGCAAGGACCATGAGGGGAGGGTCTGCACAATAGAAATGATTGATCTCATTGGGTCCACAGAAAGTCAGGCGAAGCATCAGGATGGTCTGTGCTAAACCATTTGCAAAGCCATAAATATATGGAGCAGCAACAAGAGAGAGGCAGACACGCCTGGACATTTTGCTAGCATATAGCAAGGGCTTGCAGATGGCCATGTAGCGATCATAAGCCATCACTGTGAGCATGTAATAGTCAGTGATGACCAGAGCGATGAAGAAGTTGAATTGGATGAAGCATCCGACAAAGGAAATGGTTTTTCTCTGGGACAAGAAATTAACCAGCATCTGGGGTGTGACAGTGGTAGCATAGCAGAGATCGACAAAGGAGAGATGACTGAGGAAGAAGTACATTGGGGTGTGAAGCTTTGAGTCACTTCTGATTAAGCAAATCATGGTCACATTGCCAATTACCGTGATGAGGTAGACCAGTAAGAACACGACAAATAGGACTGGCTGCAATTCCTCTCGATCTGTCAGTCCCAGAAGAATAAACTCAGTTACCACTGTGTGGTTTTTCTTTAACATTATTGGTTTGTCTTCCAATGAGACCTAAAGAAGAGGAAATAAACGCATACGGCTTTGTCATTCATTCATTATCTCCATCATACACTCGGGGATATCCTCCTCTTCCTTCCACCTTGTAAAGACACACAACACAAACACAGGACTTAAGAAGCACAAATTTAATCTTTTCAACGTCAAGATTCATGTGAAGTTGTAGGAGATAGCTAAATAGGCAAATAGAAAGAGAGATGACAGACAGATCGATCAATAGATTGATTGATAGATGACTGTTCATACAATTTAAGTGTGTACACATTTCTGTTATTGAATATTTATGGCATGGCATATGGCAAGGGAAAAGTGTTTCAGAAAGCTCTGTTGTACTGCAATCAAGGCAATAATGAGAAATGTTGAAACATAATTCTCCACTGGTGTTGCTATTATTCTCTGTTTATGCTTTAAAAAAAATTATTGTAAAGGTGATACACAGAGGGTCACCTCTTCCCTTGTTTTCCCCAGTTTTTTTCCTTCCCAGTGCCCCTCCCCCACACGTTGTATGGTTCATTTTCAACAAAGTATCTACTGAGTATGGCTGCTGCATTAGTTCACCCTTTGTTCCACTATTTCTGTGCATCCCTACCCCTCCCCAGATCTGATAAACTTGGATATAAGACAAAAAATATGGAAATCAAAAACAGCAACAAAAGGGGGAAAACAGGCAAAAAAATGTTCATTGCAGCCTTGTTTGCCATAGCTAAGATATAGAATCAACCCAGATGCCTGATAGTGGAAAAAGAAAATGTGGTGTATTTACACAATGGAATTCTGTGCTTCCATCAGAAAGAATGAAAAGAATGGAAAGACTCCGAAATAATTACATTAAGCAAAGGAATCCAGACTCAAAGAAACATAGGTTGCAAGGTTTCCCTCATTTGTAATAATTAGAATGTGCTTATAAACCTACAAGTAAAACCACTGGATAATAAAAGACAAAAATTATTCTTATACATGACAAATTGAACAGCACTTAAACATTCACACAGTGAGACCAAAGGAGGATATTCTTAGGAGAGGATCAATCACAAGGGCCCAATAGCTATACACATATGCTCATATGCTTAATACCATGCCTTATTTTATTTCTCTTCTTATGAACTCATAGGAACTCATTTCAAGTCAGTAGTCTAACAATTCCTGAATATCTGCACTCCCTGGGTAGAAATCCTAGGTACTCTCTACGTAGAAATCCAGTCCTTCCATTTCTACTTGTATGGCCTGGGTAAGTTACCATAGTTTCTGCTTTATATTTTTAGTTTCTCAGAATTTGAATGGTAATGGCAGTTTCTTCTATGTGAGGAAATGAATTCAGGAAAAATCTTTTAAAATATATTGCCATATAATAAGCACATGAAAGATGTTAGCCACTGGAATAAAAGAGCAAGTTGAAAGTCTTGTAGAGACTAAGTATCAAATCAAAGAATACATTCTTAGGAATTATATAGCTAATCCATGGTTTAGATCCAGCAGCAGTTAAGGAAGACCTTTCCTAATTGTAAGTAAACATTGTCAAATTGGGGTTCTCTGTGGTTCATTTTCCTTTCCATTATATAAAAACCACTCTAACTGGTTGTTCATTTCCATTCATTACAGATAATAAATGAGAAATAAATTCTATTTTAACAGACACTAATTCATCATATCAGGATTAGCTCCATTGTTGGTCAGTTGCAATGTTTGTTTTTGTATTTCATGACTTAGAGGGACAATAGTTTATCCTACCTGAGACAGGAAAGTGAATTCACCATGACAGCACTGAGAAGAAAAGCTGGAATCATTTATAGCAGAATTTCTCTGAGGAAACAAATCCCTGTGGTCTAATTATTTCTTCCAGAAAGCAATTTTCATTATGAACATGCACTGTCTTCCCATTCTGAAGATGATAAGTTCACTGAGGAAAAGAAGTTTCCCCTACTCTCTACTACCACCAGGGAATTAAATCTCCCAAGAACAATGATGCAATGGGAGTCAGTATATATTTTAGTTCATGTTGAACACCAGTAATATTCTCTCTTAGTTATAACCTCTAATATAGAACCACATACAGCAGAGGTACAAAGTTTTGTGAGTCTGATAAATCAATTCACTTTTCATAAACTCAGCCTAGCAACTGATTTTGAGGTTTCTGCATTGATCTTTTTGACATAAGCAATTGTTCAAATCTGCAGGGGCATGGTTGCTTTAGAGATAATATAGTTATGCTGAGTTTTGTTTCTTTTCCTCTACACAGATTGAGAGGTATTGCCTTTTGGCCTGTCTTATTTTGTCTACCTAAAGTTATGGACTCAAAAGGAGCACCGTGGCAATTGGCCACCATGAGGAATCAGCCAGAGGTCAGGGGTGGGAAGTGGGCAGGAACTCCATTTCTGTCTCATTCTCTTCAGGATTCAATATGCACTTTCAGGTGGCTGGATCCAGTTCTTACAGGGTCTGGTAACCACAGAAGCTTCCCCAACTTGTTCTAGCCTCAGGGTGGAATTTGATTTCTGCCATTAGCCTCTACTTCTTCAACTTTCTTGGATGATGTCTTTGTTCTTGTCTGGATTATCTTATTCTTTTAACCCAGTTGGATTCCATTAAGTGAGGCAATCTGAGTAGAACTTTCTTTTTTTTTTCTTATTATTTTAAGTAGTTGTATACCAGAGGTGTCAATTAACAAAGCAGTATGTGAAGACAATACATCTCAATCTTTGTCAGGCCCTTCAATAATCTCATCACCCTTTAACCCACCCCGCCCCTTACATTTCTTAATTTCATGGTTTATACAATGAATTCTTGACAATTCTTCCAAAGAAGAATTGTCTTTTATATATCATCTCTGGCCCAAGATAGAATACATATTTGACATTTATCCACCTAATGCTCTGGTTGATAAAATAGCAGCCATAATAACTTTTAAGGATTTGGGATTTAGCTGGAAGCTGGTGGCTCACACCTGTAAACCTGGTTATACAGAAAGCTGACATCTGGGGATTGAGGTTCAAAGCCAGCATACCCTAGAATATCCGTGAGAATCATCCAATCAACTACAAAAAACCTGAAAGTAGAGCTGTGGCTCAAATGGTAGAGTTGTAGCCTTAAGCAAAAAGTTACTGATACCAATAAAGAGAGAGAGAAAGAGACAGAGAGAGAGTGAATTTGTGGTATGTGTGGTTTTATCATTGTTGAAACATTGGAAGCCCATGATGAATCTTCTTATTGATCCTGCCTCAATTGTGGAATACAAGTAGGAGTCAAATGTTACACTTACAAGAAATATTCAAAGGAAGATAGAAAACATGGATTTCAAATCTTTCATATCTAGCAGCATTGTGGAGGAGGTTACTTTGAAGAATTCTAGCCCTGCATTTTATATATACATTTTTCTAATGCAGAGGGGAGGAAAATAACAAAATAAAACAAGGATACAGGATCACCCATTGTAATAATAAGACATACAAAATGAACTTTACAACTTGAAAAAGAACTTTACAACTTCTGAGGGGGAAGGAGTTGGGGAGGTGGGGGGGGGATGGGATACTGGGAGAAAAACAAAGGGGTCTAACAATGCTCAACAAGAAATGTAGTCATTACCTTATTTATGTAACTGTAGCTCCTCTGTACAGTATCTTTACAATGAAAAAAAAACATTTTAAAGAGTTCTAGTCCTCAGGAGTTTAGCTCTAGGCTGATAGTACATCATGAGAAAAAAAGAAAACAAAACCATTATTGGCTTTTGTTGTCATAAATTTAAAATTACAATGCTCCCCATCTGTAATTCTATTCAGGAAATGATTTAATAAATTCTGTACAATTTTATGAGAAAGTCTCCCTTAATATTTTAAAAGAAAATAGGGGGGCTGGGAAGGTGGCTCAGTGGTAGAACATTTGCCTTGTATGCCAGAGGCCCTAGGTTCGATTCCTCAGCACCATATAAGCAGAAAAAAAAGCCGGAAGTGGCGCTGTGTCTCAAGTGGTAGAGCGCTAGCCTTGAGCTGAAGAGCTGAGGGACAGCGCCCAGGCCCAGAGTTCAGGCCCCATGACCGGCCCCCAAAAAAAAATTATTAAAAAAAAGAAAATAGGGGTATCTTCTTCAAAGTTTTACAGCAGTGCTGGGAATATGGCTTAATGATGGAGTGCTTGCCAAGCATGCATGAAGCCTTAGGTTTGATTCCTCAGTACCACAAACACAGATAAAGCTGGAAGTGGCGTTGTGGCTCAAGTGGTAGAGTGCTGGTCTTGAGCAAAAGAAGCTCAGGACAGTGCTCAGCCCTGAGTTCAAGCCCCAAGCCCTGCAGGGGGAAAAAATAGTTCTATAGCATTGTGACAATTTTGCTCTTTCTTCCATAATTGCAGGAAACTTTACTCTTAAGATATTTACAAAATTCCTGCCATGATAGGTAGGAATAGGTAAGAATAGGAATAGGTAGGAATAGAAGAAGGAACACAAAATGACTTGGCAATCTCTGGAATGTATTATGTTTATATTATTTATTATTAATGTCAAATTTAATCATACTGAACTTAGTAATAATATTCAAAAAAATCTTTAATATGATTAAAAACTTACACACTTTAATATTAAGTGAATTTCCTTGTTCAAATTCATATTTGGTATATGATTTAAACTCTTATAAATTATTAAAGCACATACACAAGGAAATAAATTGACACAAGATAAATTCACTGGCTTAAGCACTTCATTATTATTAAAGTTTACATTTTCAAATATATTATATTTAATACACATATATAATATATATTCAGATACATGTATATATTAATGTGTATATTAATAATGCATTCGTATATATGAATATATTATATGTGTGTGTTTATTCAAGTTATGGAGAATGGATGTGCTTGCTTTACAATTTGTAAAATATGTAAATAAGTGAAATACAATGAAAGAAATGCCCAATTTTACATGGAACACAGACTGAATTAAAATGCATTGTATTCATGTCTGAGACAAGCAGAAACGGTCAGATAAGTTAATGTTAGGCAAAATGAGCCCCAAGATAAGGACTCAAATGTTTTTTTTCTTTCTTGCTATTGTTTCTAACATATTTATAAGATATTTCTTTGTTGTTTTGCATGTCCCTCCCCCACGGTATAACCCCTGTTTTCACTGTATTTGATGTTGGTACAATTTGGGGGTGGGGAAGGGAAAAAACAAATTGTTTAAAATAGGAATACAGGTGGACCCATTGCAACAAAGAGATGTACAAGACGTTATGTTGAACTTCACAAGTTTGGCTGGGGGGGGGGAGGGGAGGCTGGGAAGAGATGGGAAGGGGAAACAAAGGAGGAGGCAACAATGCTTGATAAGAAATGTACTCATTACCTTGCCTATGTAATTGTAATCTCCCTTTACAGGTATTTTTACAATTAAAAAAAAACTTTGGGATGTGAAGGGTAAACAAAGGAGGAGGCTACAATGCTTGGTAAGAAATGTACGCATTATCCTGCCCATGTAATTGTAACTCCTCTGTACAGTATGTTCACAATAAAATTAAATTAAATTTTAAAAAAACTTTGTTAAACTGCAACACCTTTGTACAACTAATTAAAGATAATAAAATATAAAGTCAGAAATACAAAGGCAAATAAATATCTTTTAAATTTAAATAGTGTAGTCCAGTAACACAGAGATTGTTATTTTTTCTTATTCAGTACACTTTCTGAAATATTATTTTGGTATAATTCACTTGCCAAATCAATCAAAATTTCCAGATGGAGGAAAGTTTTACAAAAACTAGAGGACTGGGATAATTTTGCAAAATATTTCAAAACTGTTGCAATAAAGACAGAAATTCACATGAGCATTTACTATAGCAGGGTTAGTTACAGTGGAGGCACAAAATATCCAAGTACCAAACATTTATGAAAATATCAGGAAAACTATGTGCAAGCAGGTAACTCAACAAAATAAGTATTAGAAAACTGAAACACATCCTGACTGATGAGGTACAGAGGCTCAGGAGAGGGGCTGGATGAATAAACAGAATGATGAATAAAACATATATGCAAATAGAGGAAACTTAATAAAGGGGAGGGAAAAAGGAGAGTTGGAAAGAAAGTATGATGGAGGGGGCAACTTTATTAAGAATGATGTATCCATTAAGTTCACATGATGAATTAGAAACCCCTGGTAGAACTTTTTGAAGATGACAATAAATAACAATAACATTTAACAAGTTTCTAAAATTAATTAATAAAATATATAGTTACTAGCAACTCAAATGTGAAATCGCATTTTCTGTTCTTACATTTCAGAACAATACCGTTTTAATTATAATGTATGTCAGTATTTTACTGCTTATAACCTGTACTTACAGGAAAGTATCTAAAAGTGAGTAAAATATGGTTCAGTATACTACCAAAATACGAGTGAAGTATTCATATCTGCACAGACCCTTCCTTAATATTGATAGTCTCACTTGTAAATTTGATAATAAGTACATGGAAATTATGTTTTATCACACTTTTCTTACTGAAAGTGATCAGTGGATCTTTTCCCCAAGAAGGAAATGTGTATACGCATTTCTTTGTTATACGATATCATTCTACACCTGAGTATACAAAACCCAATGAATAGGACCAAATTTCCCTTATTACTTATGTCTTAGTTCAAAGTAATGAATGACATACATAGAGAAAGATTATATTGATGAGTGAGTTAAACATACACATTTAAAAACTCTTAGGAGATTATAGACAGTTTATTTCAAATATATATATATATACATATATATATATATACAAAGTACTATTAAATAGACATAATGTGTTTGAAGATCACTCCTTTGTAGTATGGAAAAATTTGGAGAAATTCCAAGCCCTGAAAAGAATGTACTAAGTCATCATAGTCACCTGGTGATTTCCAAGAACACAGAATTAAACTGCAATGTTCTGAAAGAACTTTCCTTTGATCAGTTGTTGCATAGCATGGATGACATCTTTATTCCTCAGGCTATAGATCAACGGGTTCAGCATGGGGCTCAAAAACGTGTAGAAAACTGCAATTACTTTGGATTCCTCCACAGATTTCTCTGAAGGAGGTCTTAAGTACATGCAGAAGAGGGTCCCATAAAATAGGGTGACTGTGGTCAGGTGCGAACCACAAGTAGAAAAGGCTTTGTGCCTGCCTTCAGCAGAGCGCATCCTCAAGATGGCTGTGAAGATGAAAACATAGGACAGGAGGATGACAAAGAGAGAGCTTGAGAGCGTGAAGCCAGCAACAATGAACATTGCCATCTTTTTGACATAGGTATTAGAAGACGCCAACATTATGAGAGGCGGGTCTGCACAGTAGAAATGATTGATCTCCAGGGAGCCACAGAAAGACAAGCGAAAAGTCAGCAGCGCCTGAGAGAGACCATTAAGGAAACCAAACACATAAGGGAAGGTGACCAGAGACACACACACGTTCCTGGACATCCTGGTGCTGTAATGCAAAGGGCTGCAAATGGCTACATAGCGATCCAGAGCCATGGAAGCCAGGAGGTAGAACTCAGTGATCACCAGGGCAATGAAGAGAAGACACTGGGTGAAGCACCCAGCATAGGAAATGGTCTTGTGGTGGGACAGGAAGCTGTACAGCATATTTGGGGTGACGTTGGAGGAGTAGCAGATGTCCACAAAGGACAGGTGGCCCAGGAAGAAGTACATGGGTGTTTGTAGGTGGGGATTGGTCCTGATCAGCACAATCATGCACAGGTTCCCTGCCAGTGTGATCAGGTAGATGGCCAGGAACACTCCAAACAGGATCTTCTCCAGCACTGGGTTGTCTGTGAGTCCCAGCAGAATGAACTCCGTCATTGTTGTGTGGTTTTGAGAAGACATTTTCTTATCCTTGGAAAAATGAAAAGTAGAATGTGGGGAATATTAATTGATTCTGCTTTTATTCCATTCATATTATCGCTCACACCTCACCTCTTTCTCTTGTTCATCTATGGAGTGATTCCTATCTTTTTTCTAAAAATTGCATCTGGATTTAAACAATCCATCTTCATGCTACCTCTCTGCTCATCTTTCCTTTTCTTCACAGTCTTCCAAACACCCCCTCAACCCACACACACGCATACACTCACACACGCTTTTTTAAATTTTTTCTCTCACATCTGTACATAAACACATACTTACATTTTACATATTTTCACAAATGGATTTCTGCATTTGTGTATTTTCCAAATTCATGACAAGCAGAACCAACTTTAAGAAAATTTTTGAATTGCGCATCAGTAGGATATCTTAATCATGTACATGGACAAATGAAGTTGGATTTGCAGGATATGTTCTGATATTATAGCCTACTGTTTTGTACCAGAAGAAAAGATGTGCATGCAATATCACATTTTCACTTAAAAGTCATTGTTTTTCTGATTTTCTCTTCTTAACAGAACAATGCATTTCTTAAATTTCTATTTAAGTTTATATGTTATATTATAATATAGTTTCAGAATAAAGTCTTGTATTCTCTTAGACATGAGGGCACAGGCTTTTGATTTCAATACTTGGGAGGTAGAATTAGAATAACTGAGAGATATAGCAGGCTTTGGGTATTTAGTAAATTCTAGGCTATGTAGACCAAAAACCTGCAAAGAATTGAAAAACAAAAGAAAAAGAAACCAAGCCAAAAAAGAACAACAAACAGACAACATGAATTGTTTTCTCTTCTCTGGAACATTAACGCATCTCTTCATAGTGTTTATTGCACAGCTTTATTTTTTTCTTGTTCTACAATATTGTTTGCAAAAATAAACAAATTCCACATTCTGTCAGAACTCCCTTGCAGACTGAGTGTCCGGTAGCAAAATAACAGTACTTCATTCAATTTCAGATGAAAGCAAGAGCCACTGAAGAAAAACGAAGGCAGGGTGCTCTCAGGTGATAGAGAAGAACTTTCTGATAGTTGGACTGCTCAACAAGCAATGCACGTATGTGGGATGGAAATAAGAACATTTCCCCTATATTTGGAAGCTAGATTTACAAAGTCATAAGTAAATATGTTGAATGGTACACAAGTTTATACTAACATATTAACGGAAATATGGTAGGTTCAAGGGAGATCTCAAAGAGTGCAATTCCTTAGAAATCAAAGGTCAGCAAAATAAAACAGCTGGAAATGGGGAAGTGAAAAGGATGGGGTGGAGTCAAGGGGAAAGAGGTAGTTGAATGATGAGGAGGAGAGGGAGAACATGCAGACGAGAATCTAATGAATATCCTACAAAATTAAGAAGCATGAGGGAAGCGGTGGCTCAGGGAGAGTTAGGTGAGAACATAGAAAAGTGTGAAACTGATCAAGGTATATGGAATTCATAAAGTGCTTTGTTAAATGGCCATTCAATTTAGAAAGAAACTCCAAAATAGGAAGGAAGAGAGATAGAAAGAGAGAGAGAAAGAAAGAAAGAAAGAAAGAAAGAAAGAAAGAAAGAAAGAAAGAAAGAAAGAAAGAAAGAAAGAAAGAAGAGGAAGGAAGGAAGGAAGAAGGAAGGAAGGAGGAAGGAAGAAAAGAAACAAAGAAACAAAGAGAGAGAGAGAAAGGGGAAGGAAATGAAGGAAACAAGGAAGGAAGGAAGGAAGGAAGAAGGAAGGAGAGAGAAAGGAAGGAAGGAAGGGAAGGAGGGAGGGAGGGAGGAGAGGGAGGGAGGAAGGAAAGTAAGGAGGCAGAAGGGGAGGGAAGAATATTTTTACTTACTTTACTTGATATCAAAAATCAATTCTTTTTAGTATTTGCATAAGGCTGCATAGAGTTCAAAATGTGATTACATTCCTAGCTTGATGTATCCTCTATTTCTGTTAAAATATGAAAGTAAATGTCAAGCATTTAATTCTAAAACTATTCTTTATTTGGCCCTCAAATATAACACAAAATACACAATAAAAATTAGAATAACCAAAATAACAACATAAATCAAATATTCAAAGTCGCTGACTGAACATATTTTTTCATAGTCCTGATACTAATCACAATATAAAATGTAGAATGTGTTTTTCCAGTTAATCAGGGCAGAAAGTAACCTACCTTAAATCAAAGTGGAAAGGTTTGGTGTATTTATTTTGCATAATCCCCTGAGTTTTCAAAATAATTGTAAAGATACAATTAAAATTTTTGCTAATTCTCAAAAGACTAAACTTAATTTGATGCTTTTCGGAACTGCAATCTCCTTTGAGGCCAAAACCTCTACCTAACATATGCCTATAGAGACAGAGTTTGGTGTAGGTATGTGGCCAGGGGGGGTGGGTAGATGGGAGATTTGCATAAACAGTAAAGGAAGCTAATACTTTCAATAATACACAGGCTAAAGTTATGGTTTTAGTTATTAGGCTATAAGGTTATATTTTTAATTTTTATTGTAAAGATGATGTACACAGGGGTTGCAGTTCGGTAAGTCAGGTATTGACTCCATTTCTTTTGAAATACCGTCACCTCTTCCCTCCATTTCTCCTAGTTTTTTCCCTTCTCATGCCCTCTGCCCTCACAAGTTGTATAGTTCATTCCCTATCACTGTTGCATTGGTTCACCCTTTGTCCCACCATTTCTATGCTTCCCCTTCCCCTCCCCAATCAGATAAAGTTACATACAGACAAAGGGTACAGAAATAAAAATAGCGATAAAGGCGGAGGGGGGAGACACAAAAAGTGAAATAATAAACCTCCTTTGTGTTTCTTGGAGTTTATTTTGATAAACAGTGTTTTATATGATCATATGCACACAGCTATTGAGCCTTTGGAATACCCTCCTAAGAATAGCCTCCTTCGGTTTCACTATGTGAATGTTTAGATTGCTGATTAATAAATCATGTCCAGGTGTAATTATTTGCCTTTTATTGTCCATTGGGTTTAACTGTAGGTATATAAGCACATTCTAATGATTACAAATGAAGGAAACAATGCAAAACTCTGTTTCTTAGGTCTGGCTTACTTTGCTCAACATAATTTTTTCCAAGTCTTTTCCATTTCCTTACAAAATGGGGCAGTGTCATTCTTTCTGATGGAAAAACAGAATGTTGCATATGCTTGATCCATTCATCTCGTGAGGGGCATCTGGGTTTTTTTCAACAAACTTGTTTTTCTGTTGTTTTTGGGTTTTTTTGTTTTGTTTTGTAGTCCTGGGGCTTGAACTCTGGGCCTGAGCTCTGTTCCTGAGCTCTTCAGCTCAAAGCAAGCACTCTATCACTTGAGCCACAGTGCCACTTTTTCTGGTAGCTAATTAGAGATAAAAGTCTCACAGACTATCCTGCCCAGGCTGGCTTTGAACCATGATCCTCAGATCTCAGCCTCCTGAATAGCTAGGATTACATGTATGAGCCACCGGCACTCAGCTCAACAAACATTTTTATACCTTATGTATTTAAATACATTCATAATTTTTTGTGAGGTACATTTTGTTTTCCTCAGGAAAATCAAATTGTTCACTCAATAATTAATACCAAGACTCTGAAAATAAAGGGAAAGTAGAAAAACAGAGAGAGATAGAGACAGAGATACGGGGAAAGGGACAAAGATGGAAGAACTACTTCATAAACAAGACTCTGTTTGCATCATGAGTCACAGAGTACAGAGAGAAGAGAAAGACTGGTGCCCCAGAATAACTTTCCAGGGCAAGTGCTCACTACTCTAAAAGCCTCCACCTACTTCTCCCCTCCTGAGACTCTACAGCTTTCAATAGTGTCTTAGAACCAAGTTCAACAGAACCAAGCCTTTAACACACAGACTATTGATAGACATTTACGACTCTAACCACAAACTGTGGGGAAGATATTAGACAAGGTAAAAGGTAGCTTTAATATGGCCTTGTTTGTGATCGTTTGGGTAAATGCCCAAAAGTGGGATTGCTGCGTCATAGGGGAGCTCTATGTGGAGTCTTTTGAGGAACCTCCATACTGCTTTCCAAAGTGGTTGAAGAAGTTTACACTCCTACCAACAATGCAGTTAAGGTTCCCTTCTGTCCACATCCCCTCCAGCATCTGTTGTTATTAGAATTCTTGGTTATAGCCATTCTAACTGAGGTGGTGTGGAATCTCAATGTTGTTTTGATTTGCATTTCTTTTATGGCTAGAGAGGTTGAGCATCTCTTCATGTGTTTATTGGCCATTCTTATTTCCTCTTCTGAGAAGTCTCTCTTTATGTCTTTAGCCCACTTACCAATGGGGCGTTTGTTTTCTTTGAGGATTTGTTGTCATGGCACAATCCCTGTTGTCACTGTATTTGATGCCAGTGCCCTGCATCTCGTATATACATTTTTCTAATTTTGGAGAGGAAGGGAAATAACAAAATGCTGAAATAAGGATACAGGATGACCCATTGTAACAATGAGATGTACAAGACACTATTTTGAAATGAACTTTACAACTCTGCAAGGGGGACAGAGTGGGGCTGGAAGGAAGGAGTTGGGGAGGTGAGGAAGAAAGAGATGGTAGGGGAAAAACAAAGGAGGGGGTAACAATGCTCAATAGGAAATGGACTCATTACCTTGCTCATGTAACTGTAACCCCTCTGTAGAGTAACTTTACATTAAAATATGTATTTAGAAAAAGAAGATTGCAAATGTCCACATAGTAGTCAATAAAATCACCACAAATGACATTGAGTCATACAGACCAGTGAAGATATGCATCATCTACTTTGCTACAATTAAAAATATACTGAAAAAGTTATACCTGCTATATGAGAATCTCTTAAACTCTTCTCCTTTCACATACTTCATCATTGAATCATAAGACTGTTCTGTTGACTTTGCCTCCAAATATATAAATCCTTAATGTAGCTGCTTCACACAGCACCTGCTCTTACCACCTCAGCTTCTGCCATCCAGTTCCAAACCATCACCATCTCTTCACTTAGCTTGATCTAAGAACCATTTAAAATGTTGTTCCTATTTCTAAAATCAAATTAAAGAGGTGGCTCTGTGGCTCAAAAGCACTAGCCTTGAGCTCAGGGACAGCACATAGGCCCTGAGTTCAAGGCCCAGCCCAGGCCTTGCAATTTACAAAAATAAATTAGTTAAATAAAATTAAATAACTATTTTAGAAATTTTTCACCCATTCTTTAAGCTTCTTATTTATGCGCACACATGTAAATACTGATATTATATATGATTGTAAGTCATATTGTATAAGATATAAATGGTTCTATATGAATATGTATATGACTTTGTGTGAGTATATACATAAGAAGTCAACTATTAACTTTTAGAATTCCTTTTTTTTTGGGGGGGGGTCCGGTCGTGGGGCCTGAACTCTGGGCCTGGGCGCTGTCCCTCAGCTCTTCAGCTCAAGACTAGCGCTCTACTACTTGAGCCACAGTGCCACTTCCAGCTTTTTTTTTCTTTTTTGCTTATGTGGTGCTGGGGAATCGAACCCAGGGCCTCAGGCATGCAAGGCAAGCGCTCTACCACTGAGCCACCTTCCCAGCCCTAGAATTACTTTTGCTCTACATTGTGTACATATATTAAACTCAAATTCTTTGTATAGGGACTGCACTGTAGGCTAGGCAAAGGGGTTTATATATCTGTCACTCCTCTTGAACATAAGTGGAGATGATTATGGTATATCACTTCCATGCTTGTGCCCAACGAAGTATCAATCAGTACACAGCAGAGGTACTCACACACACTATTTACCATAGTCAAGCAATGGAATCAGCCTAGGTACATGTCAGCTGATAAATGGTGCATGTGAATGTCATATATGTATGCAATAGAATATTACTTGGTCATAACAAAGAAAGAAATTTCTGTAGTTTTCAGGTAAATGGAGAAATTGGAGGCCATTATGTTTTAAGAATATAACCCTGATATGTATTCAAATGTTTTTTTTTCTTTCATGCGATTGTTTCTAACACATTTATAAGATTATTTCTTTGTTGCTTTGTATGTCCCTCCCCCACAGTATTTCACTGTATTTGATGTTGGTATAATTTGTGGAGGGGAAGGGGAAAAACAAATCATTTAAATAGGGATACAGGTGGACCCATTGCAACAATGAGATGTCCAAGTTATTATGTCGAAAATGAACTTTACAACTTTGGTGTGGAGGGGGAGGATTGGGTGAGGGGATGGGGGGAGGATGGGAAGGGATAGGAAGGAGGAGGCTACAATGCTTGATAAGAAATGTACTCATTATCTTGCCCATGTAATTGTAACCCCTCTGTACAGTATTTTCACAATAAAAAATTTTAAAAAATGTTTTTCTTTATGTTTTCAGCATGTGTATTTTTCTTATATGCGGAATCTATATTGTGTATGTTTGACTATGAATACAAAAACAGATGGCTCAGGTGAGAGGACTAACAGCAGCAGGAGGGGAAAAGGAAGTGCTAGGGCTTGAATGTAACTGTCTGCGTAATATCTGTGGAGAAAAACAGAATCATTAATTGCATTAGAATTATTTTCAAAAAAGAAAACTAACGAATAAGATTAGGAAAATAACAGGGCAACAGAAATGAATGTGATCAAGATATGCATATACAATTGTATGCTAATCTATGCATAATGAAATGAAAAGAGAAGAACAATACAACTAGAAACCAAAAAAGGAAATTATTATAACATTATTAAATTGATGGGTCACTGATCACAGATAATTGTAAAGCTGAAATAAAACTGGGATTTCTACAATGTGTGTTTATAATAACATTCCAATTATCTTGCAGTTATTTTAAGAACAAAAGCCATAATACAGAGGTTATTCAAGTAATTACCAAATAACAACAAAAACTCAAATACACCTCTGTTTAACATTATTATTTTCTGATTAAACAGTCAACTTATTGCAAGGCCAGAATTTCATACCTTTCTATTACCTTGTTGGTAAACACAACAGGGAAATAATGAAAATATATTATAATGAAATTGACATTCTTGAAAAAGGTACAGATTTCAACAGTGTTGGGGAATGTTACCTTAGATACATATTGAAATTGCAGAAGCATTGACTAAGATCTGAGTACATGATGTGCGGTGAGTTGGCAAATTAATAGATGTAAACCTATAGGTATATAATATAATAGTTGCTTTGAAAGAAAGTTGATGTCGACATGTTAAGAGAAAAACAGTGGAAACTGATGTTTCTCCAGTTTATTTTGTGGGAAAACTCCACTCTGACAAGAAGATATGGATATTAGTGATTAGTTGAAAATACTTATTTGATTCCACAAACAGGTACATAGTTAAAAATTACATATACAATTTCATTATCTTTGTTTATATTCCAAGGTATGTTCCAATCAAGCATTTTAACATGTACTAGAAATGCATTGAGTTTCTCACCCAATGAGTGAGTATCTTCGTGGAATGGGCATGTTCAAAATTATTTCATCAGATGATGAAAATCTTCTATTCGTGAGTAGTTAATTCTTCCTACAGCTTTTAACTGAAATACATTCTTTTCTCAGGGCAAGCACTTGGAGAGAGAATGTGAAGAGCTATAAAACTCAAACCTGTTCTTTTTTTAAAACCTGTACTTTCTTGTCCTGCCCTAATTATTATGAACCATGTGTGTATGTCCCAAAGCTACAGTTTTAGATGTCTAGATTCTAGTACTTAGTCCTTTCAATGAGCTGTATGAATATTTTGTTTTTATTCATATGTAACTATGTGAAATAATTAATAATTTTCCCCAACTTAAGTGCTGTTATGACATATATATATATATATATATATATATATATATATATATATATATATATATATATTTCAGGACAAATAAGAATAAATAGAAAAAAGACACTGTAAAATCAAGAAGTATACATTACCTTATATAATTATTTAACATAGAAAAAGAAACCAAGTAATCAGACAATCCAACTAATTGGATGTATAGTTTTCTCCCATAGAGCACAACCTCTTATAGAAGAGGTCTCTGTAAGATCTTCCTCAGGGCCTCTTTCACATCTTTATTTTTCAAACTATAGATGAGAGGATTCAGCATGGGGATCACTACGGTATAAAACACAGAGACAACTTTGTCCTGCTCCATTGAATAGCTGGATGTGGGTCGCAGGTACATGAAGAGAATGGTCCCAAAGAAGATGGTGACAGCCAGAAGGTGGGAGGCACACGTGGAGAAGGCTTTGCGTCTTCCTTCTACGGAAGGCATCTTCAAGATGGCAACAAGGATGCACAGGTAGGAAATGAGAACAATCGCAACACAGCTGATGACATTAAAGCTGGAGGAAACCATGATCACAATGCCATTGATGCGCGTGTCAGAGCAAGAGAGTTTGAGCAAGGGCGGGGTGTCACAGTAGAAGTGGTTGATCTTGTTAGAGGCACAGAACGACAACCTGAATGTCATCCCTGTGTGGATGGCGGCATTTCCAAAGCCTGCCACAAAGGAAGTGGCGACTAACAAGAAACAGATTCTCCCAGACATGAGAACCGGATACAGTAGGGGATTCCAAATTGCTGCATAGCGATCATATGCCATCATGGCCAACAGGAAGCACTCGGTTCCTAGAAAGGACCCAAAGAAGAAGAACTGGGCAGCACACCCATTGAATGAAATGGATTTCCTCTCAGTTATGAGGTTCACCAGCATCTTAGGAGAGACAGAAGAGGAGTAAGAGGCATCAACAAAGGAAAGACTGCTGAGAAAGAAGTACATGGGGGTGTGGAGACAGCGTTCAGCCTTAATCAGGGCAATCATTACCAAATTACCCACCATGGTGGCCAGATAGATGGACAGAAACAAGGCAAACAGGACACCTTGAAGATCTGGATTGTCTGAGAGTCCTAATAGGATAAATTCCACCACTTCTGTTTGATTTCTTCCCTGAACCTCTTGCATGTATCTGATCATTTGAGCTGCAGCAAAAGAAAACATAGATCAATGTATTTCATGAGTTCCATACAGGGTAGATCTTAGAAGTAGCTTACTAACACATATAAATGACATGGTAAGTATTTTAATTGACAAATTAGCCTACTCACTGTGTACTTTTGAAAAAAATGACACAATTAAAGCATTTAGTATACCTTTTCTAGATTAATTGAATAATTAAAAATACTGAGAGCTAGCAGAAAAAAATCTCTAGAAACAAACAAGAGAAATAGTTAAATTTCAAATATGAGGCGCTTTAAAAGCTTTATAGTCAAGGAACAAAATAAAATTGACCACGATACAGCCTAAAGGGTTCAAACTTTATGCTAAATTTCCCTAACTCACCATCTTCAATGAAAAATTGCCTCAGTAAAGTATTGAAGATTTTTCGCAATTAACTTCAACAATTAGAGAATCCTGACTTAAAGATGAATGAATATCCCTGATTTTAAAAAATGGAAGAATTGGTCATGGTATTAAAAAGGCCATTAACAATCAGGTTCACAGGATCATAACAGAAATTCTTACACAGTAGTTTGATCATAATAACCACAATGTAAGCCGGACACTGATGGCTCACGCCTATAATCTTAGCTACTCAGAAGGCTGAGATCTGAGGATCGTGGTTCAAAGCCAGCCCAGGCAGAAAAGCCTATGAGACTCTCATCTCCAATAAACCACCAGAAAACCGGAAGTGGTACTGTAGCTCAAATGTTAGAGTGCTAACCTTGAGCTTAAGAGCTGAGGGACAGCACCCAGGCCCAGAGTTCAAGCCCCATAACTGACACACACACACACAAAAAAACACCAACTATGTATGTATGTGTCACTCCAACGCCTTCTAGAAAGGATCATGAATATATATTTTTACCATAAAAGATCAATGTGTGCAGATAGATATCTTTATCTAATTTGAGTGTACTATACTATAAATATGTGCCCAGAACACTGGATATCCAGTTAATACATGGGCAAATTAGTTGAACGGATAACTTTCAAAGGAATAAGTACAAACACCTTTATTAGGTGTTTATTAGATAACAAAAAATGTTAAATAAAGGAAGTAAAAGTCAATTAGCATTGAGAGTCCATCTCAGACCAGTCAGAGTGATTACCATTAAGGAGACAAACAGCAAGGATGTGAGTCAACGGGTCCCTTATGCACTGTTGGTTGGAATTTACCTGAATATAGCCACTATGGAAATTAATATGGAGATTCCTCATATGATCCAGTAGATGCATGTACACAGAGGAATCCAAGTCAACATCTAATAGAGATACCTATAGAAGCCTGTTTATAGCAGCACTGATTAAACTAGCCAATACATAGAATCAGCCTTAATGAGAGATGAATGAATGAGTAAACTATGGTACACACAAACACAACAGATACATACACAAACGTGCACATACACACACACACATACACACACACACACACATAGAGGGCTACCTTGCCAAAAAGATTAATTATATTATGCTCTTTTTAGGAAAATGTATGAAACTGAAGATTATCATGTTCAGCAAAGTAAGCCAGGCTAAGAAAGACAAACATCAAAGGTTTTCTCTTATTTGAGAAATTTTGTCTTAAAAATGACGACTGTAAAATGGGCTCCGTTTGGCTGTAGATATCAGCAGGAGAGAGAGTCTATGGGAAAAAGGGCATTTAGGCTGTTCACATAAATGCAAGAAAAACTGTGCAACCTATTGAAATTGTTTGAAGAAGGGGAAGTAATGAAAGATAATGACAGAGTATATGAAATTAGTAAATCATTCCTTCGATCTTCATTTCATTGACCTAGATGAATGCACAAGCTCCTTTTCTGTGGAGCGATTTTAATGTGTGAACTTTAAGAACAGCAGCTCTGTGTGCCCCTTACCCTCCCAAAACAGATTAACTTATATACAAGACAAAAGGTACAGATACCAAACGTAGTGATAAAGGGGAAACAACAACAACAAAAACCAAAAGGGGGAACAGATGCAACAGTGATGCTCACTAGACAGATACTATGTTGAAAATGAACTGTGCAATTTGTGGGAAGAGGGGTCATGAGAGAAAACCTGGGAACAGGTGACACTGTTCAAAAAGAAATATTCTCACTATCTGACTTATATAACCAGAACCCCTCTGTATATCACCTTTACAATAAAAAGAAAAAGAAAATCATCTACAGAAGTAAGGAAAAAGAAAGAATGGATCTTTCTCCTCTTTCTCAAATATAGTTTTCCTGTGAGTGTAAGTCTAGCAAAAATAGTGAAAAGAATAAAATGCCTTAGGTGTGCTAAACACAGAAAGCAATGATGAATTTAAAAAGCAAGTAATCCAACATGCTAAAGCTTTGTTTTTGATGATTTTCTTTCATCCATAAGCACAGAATTATTATGTCTATATTTATTTTCATCAAATCTTATAGGAATAGATACTGTTACTATGTTCTTTGAGTTCATTACAAATAATTAACTTACCAAGAATCAAAGCACTAGCCTAGTATAGTTTACATTTATATCAAGTCAATGAAGTTCTTATTCTAGTCACATTTGCCATCACTTAGACTGTCCCTAACAATAATAATGGATTAGAACACTGGTACATACTGCACAAAGAGTGTATTTCTCAGAACATTAACATTACTTCTGGTGAGAAATTATGATTACAGTTGCTGAAATTTGTCTTTCTTACAATGATCATTTATTAATCAGCATTCTGAGCAAAATATTATCTTCTCTGCACCACATGACATCCATTATATACTCTGTCTCCTCTGTTTTATACTGTGTCTTGCTCTGTAATCTAAGCTATTCTCCAATTTTATCTATTGTGCACACTTTATCCCTTATTTTTCCAAATTTCCCTCACATTGTTAAGATTTTGCAGTCAAGCTTCAATCCAGTAGAATAACGATCTGGACTATAAATTTCTAAGTATTTCTGAAAGTAATAATAATGGTATTTCCTGAGAAATTGCTGGTGATAAAAATGGCCTTTCAGGCAGTCTTATTTTCAGTTGCTTGTAATTCTCTTAATGGTTTACAAATTATAGTAATAAAAATAAATGTATTATGTATTTACTATATTTTCTTAAGCCCTCAGGGGCTTATGTAAATTCAGGCACATGGGTAAGTAAAGAAATTAACAGAATTGCACATTTTTCTTTACTTTAGTAAGTATGAGAAAATAATTCTTTATACCTTTCTCTTACCTTCTATTACTTCAAGACTCTTGTTTGATGCTTTTGATTGCTCCTGTTCTGTCTAAATTTACTAAAACACAGCAAAAAATTATCAGAAAAGAAAACCACACAGATTCTTCCTGTTAAAGAAGACACATTCTCTAATTTTCTTTTAGGTGAAACAGGAATTAGGGAGTCAGGAAAACTTCACTCTGCACTCAACAGAAATGAATCTGACTTTGTTTCCTATTTCCATAAAGATAAATACACCCATCAAGATAAAATACTTTTCAAAATAAAGGCTCTTTTTCTCTGTCTCTATGGTGCAGCTGTATTCCCTATTACAGTCTTCAGAACAGACAAGAGTCAGCATCCTGACTTACTTTAAGTAGGACAAACTTCTTGTTCTTTGATCTCTGGGGACTAACCCTCATGTCACTTTATTATAATCCAATTGCTTTCTGTTCTCACATTAAGAAAATCACAAGTCTCATACGTGTCTGTTTGGTGTTTGTTTGTTTGTTTTAAAATGTGCTTTGCTTTACCCTTGGGATATCTGAGCCAGTACAGAATGAAGTTTGAGTCCCAAATTACTCAGCACCATGAATTACCTTTCTCCTGTCTCCCCTGAGAACTGGGATTACTTCCATTTTGGAAAAAAATTGTTAAGAGATTCCACACAGTAGTAAGATATCTCTGCCTTTGGCCACACTTTCTACACACAATTTCTGTGTGTGTATAAGAAGTTAGGCTGCTTGGATAATTGGGAGGGGACAGTGAAGTAGAGGAAGTTGAGACAACAGAAGCTTTGAGGCTTGAAACCCAGCCTCTTTGCATCAGTGATTATGTGGCTTGTGTATTTCACAGCTTCTCCCTAAGGCCTACTTCAAAGGGTGAATCTTGAGATAGCATAATGAAAGAATACTGCTGCATCCAGTACATACAAATAATCAATAAGTAAGAGATAACTTCACCATATGACACTTTACCCACCATTAAGATAAGAAATTTTTATCAGCTTAGACAGTCCAGCTTAAAACTGATATAATAATGCTCGACTGTTTAATTGTATCTTCCATTTCGAGGATACCAGGTCTGAAACACATTGATCAAAGATAATCAGTGTTTTATGATAGTTTATGCTCTTTGTGCTACTTACATAAGACTATAATTAATTTATCTCAGCATCATTTAAATAGTGCAATTTGTATTAAATGCTAGAACACAGACTTTAAAAGATGTATTACCATCAGCAATTACAATTCAGATAATAAATCTTAAGCTACAACTACTTTTTTAGTCTTCTGATCATTTCTTCACTTTGTTTTATTTTTATTGTTATAGTGTTATATATAGAATTTTTCTAGATTTTATATTCTAGTATCCATATTGTAATATCAACCACTTTAAGCCTTTGTCAAAAGGCCTATACATATAATCTATAGGACCACTCAATCATTCCCAAAATCATAGCATGTAGGCATCTTTAAACAATAATAAACAGGGCAGGTGTTGTCTATGAAAGACTGAATCATTATGAGTATCTTCAAATAAATTCCTGTTCTGCTTTTCTTAATCATTAAGACTGAAGGAAAAACAAGGGAAATCCCCTGGGGAATGACAGCTCACCAAGAATTTGTCTCTAGTGAATGCTGAAAATAATTTCATCATATTTCTTCTGGGAAATTATCTGTGACTCTGACATTTAAATGGCTCCTGCATACAGGAGAGGGGTGTCATGAACAGTAGCTCTGAAACAACCACCTGGACCATTTAAGAATATTTCCACAGTGCTACTCATATAGAAAGAACCATTGAATGTGTCACCAGCAGGTAAAAAAAAAGAGTTCAAGTCACTTTTGGGGACAGAAGGGGAAAGAGATGAAACCTTTTTTGGTTCTTAGTTATCATAAATCTGAATTCAGAAAATGTTACAAGTAAAGGGGTTTGTGAAGTTTTGTATTCTCCATTCCATCAAATTCATAAATAAGGAAAATGCATCAAAACAATTCACAGAGGAGAAATAGGCTCTCCAGTATGTTGAAACAAATGTGTTACTCCAGTACTCTTTTCCTATGAATATCATTTTCAGGGGATGAGCAGAAGCCTAAAACATATTTGTACTTTCTTCTACAAGATAATATCTTTGATGTGCTTTTGCTAATACTTTAGTTTGTGGAATAAACATATTTTCTCAATATTCTACCATTTTCTTGAGTCAAACAGGCTGTACCTAAACTACAGGAGATTAAAAAGGAAAGCAGTGTTATTTTTTCTAGTATTTTAGCTTAATCAAGCCCTGGTTTGGCATAAGATAGCTTTGAATCTACTTGTAATATGTCAGAGAAGTGCCTTGAATAAAATTATTCCTCACTATATTTATGAGCTTGTATACATCACTCCTATGTAATAAGCATACAATAGTTTTATGTTTTGATTCATAACTCATCTGCTGAATTAAAACATTAACATTTATACACAATGACCAAATGTACTAAGTAATTATCACATAGCAATCATTGAATTCAGGATTTTATAGGTAATCCAACTAAATCTTGCAGAACTTCCTTAAGGAAGTTCTTCTTAACTCCAATTCATGAATAAAAACCCACACTTCAAGTAGATAACTAGGGTGTGGGAAATCAGTAGTACCCATTGGTCAACCTGGGTTTCTCTGCTATGAACAAAAAACAAAAAGAACGTGCCAGATGCTTTAGGACTGATGTAGCAAGCATCTTCTCATAGCAACACCTTCAATCTGCAAGAAAGAGAAAATGATTTTCTAGTCCTCTTTTTTCATTGAGTAACATAAATTGAGTAGCACACACACAGTTGTAGATCTGAGTTCTGACTCTTGCTGCTATGTTATTACAAGGTTATCTCTTTCTCTTCTAAATACTAAGCGATCTCATGTAGCAAGGATGAACTGAGCTCAAAAAGAAGCAAAGGGTGTTCATTTTAGGGAATTACATAGAAGTATAAATTATGTAGAACAAATAGAATACATTTAATATTAACATATTTAAGGGATTTTTTTCATGTTTTAGTATGTTATGTATGTGCATGAGTCAATCATAAGTAAATATAACTCTAAAATAACTCCTCACACCAAAAACTTTTCTTGAACCTCTTGGCATTCACTCTTTCCTATGTTCCCACAGTTTCTTATCTAAACCTCTACAAAGGATTTCCATTGGTGTGTTTTCTGTCATTATAGATTTTCTTATATTTTCTAGATTTTTATAAATGGAATCACAAGGCCTTACCATTTTGCATGTCTTCTTTTCTTCATTATTTGAGATTTTTCTGTCATAACATATTTATCTATAATAATCATTGAGTAGTATTCTATTTTCACAGATATACTGCAATATATTTGTCCTGTCACCTATAGATGGGGATTTACATTTTCTGGTTTTCTAATGGCTAACTGATTAAATTTGTGTACCTAGGTTTGATTGGACAAGAAAGTGTCAGTGTTTTCCAGGTGTTTTATGTTGCTGCAAACAATGATAAAAGTGTGAACTGCTTCATTTCCTTCTCAGAACTTGTCAGTCTTTAAAATATCAGCCATTCTAATATGTGTGCATTTCACTATGAATTTACTTTCTCCCATTTTGAATACTTGAGCATTTCTTTTCAATTATTTAATTGGTATTTGCATATCATCTTTGGCAAATACAGAAATCTCTACACCATACTTACTAGATTGTTTCTTATTGAGCTTGTAATTTTCTACAGATAAATGAGAGAAATTTTTTCAGCAGAAATAAATTTTTCAAATAAATTTTCACAGGTTGACATTTTTTCTTTGTTTTATTATTGATCTAATATGCGGGAGAAAAAAATGATGTACGCATTATTCCCAGAGTACTGGAAAATAGAGAAAGACATGTGCTTTGCAAACTGCAAATCATCCACAAAATATTTGGTTTTATTAGACCCCTGTTCATATTGTGATTAATTATACTTTATGGCATAATTAAAGCTAAGGGCACAATTTTCATTCTTTCTGAACTTAAGATTTGTAATAACCTACTAGATTTGTAATATCTTCATAAATGAAACATTGTAGTACTTTAATTTCTCTTCAGTCCTTTTATCCAATTAAGGGATATACAGCCTGTCTTCTCCCTTCAGCTTTATGTATGAGATGCTACTTATTTTTAAGTTACCTTGTGTTTCATTTGCCATGGTTTGGTCTGATTGACCTTAATTCTGCAACTGAATAGATTTGCATCTCATCAGCAAGAAACACATGCTTAACAGATTCATGACTACTGACCTATATTGGACAATGCCTTTTCAATTTCCTATGGGTAAGAAATCTTAGCTCACTAGCCTGATAGACATAACAGGTAATAGAAAGACAGACACATTCTCAGATTTACTTCCCATCAAGTCATACATATCAGGCAGTGATAAAGTGAAACAGACTGTGGAATCAGACCATGCATAAACACTTACTGCCCTTTGGCTCTGTTATAGTTATTTAATGGCTATTCTTGCTCTTTTTTTGAAATAAACTGAAAATAATGGTGAAACATTCCTCATAGAGTTTGCAAAACCAAAATTATATATACATATATAACACTCAAATAACCCCTAATATGCAAACAAAATTATGTAATATATAATATATAAAACACTCAAATAAGCTCTAGCGTAAAGTAACTTCTCACTCTTAAAATATAATCTTCACTACTTTTTTTTCTATTTCTTACCCTCGATACTAAATACTTCATATTCTTCATTCTTCTCACACACTTCACATTCATCTTACCATGAGAATTAATGTATTGCATTATTCTTATTCATATTTACTTTGCTTTAGAAAGACAGAACAAACATCAAAATGGACATCAAAACTAATGAATCAGGTGAGTAATTGCCAGGCCTGATCAAGCATCTGTTGTCACACGATAAAGCCATCATTTTTGGAGAAGCATAACTTGCCATTCTGAACAATCCAACCTGAGAAAAAGACCAAACCATCATCTTCAATAGAGTCATCTGATTCACCTGATGAATCATCAGATCTAATTAATGTAAAGATTTCTGAAATTCCCCCAGTCTTCTTCTATTATTGAAATACATATAATGTGCCAGGCATATGATTGATTCTCTTTAGCTTCATTGTTACCAGTGGTTTAGCTTCATTGTTATACTCATCAACAAAAGCAAATCCAGATAGACAGATATATAGTTGGAGCCATGAATCATCAAGAAAACCACTCAACAGTGACTGAGTTTGTCTTTACGGGCATCACTCAAGACCCTCAACTGCAAATCATCTTTTTTGTGGTCTTCCTCATTGTCTACCTGGTCAATGTGGTAGGGAATGTTGGCATGATCATCCTGATTGTAACAGACAATCAGCTTCACACTCCTATGTATGTTTTCCTCTGCAACCTCTCCTTTGTCGACCTGGGTTACTCCTCTGCCATTGCTCCCAGGATGCTGGCTGATTTCCTAACAAAACACAAAGTCATCTCCTTCTCCAGCTGTGCCACTCAGTTTGCTTTCTTTGTAGGGTTTGTGGATGCTGAATGCTATGTCCTGGCTGCCATGGCCTATGACCGCTTTGTGGCCATCTGTCGACCTCTTCACTACACCACTCTCATGTCCAACCGGGTCTGCTTTGCTCTCATGCTGGGCTCTTACATGGCGGGCCTGGTGAGTTTAGTAGCCCACACTTCCCTCACGTTCAGCCTCAATTACTGCGCTTCCAATATCATCAACCATTTCTTCTGTGAAATCCCACCTCTCTTGGCCCTCTCTTGCTCAGATACCTACATCAGTGAGATATTACTCTTCAGTCTGTGTGGCTTCATCGAATTCAGCACCATCCTCATCATCCTCATCTCTTACACCTTCATCCTCATCGCGATCATCAGAATGCGCTCTGCTGAAGGTCGCCTTAAGGCTTTCTCCACCTGTGGGGCCCACCTGACTGGTGTCACTCTCTTCTATGGCACTGTCATGTTTATGTATCTGAGGCCAACATCGAGCTACTCCCTGGATGAAGACAAGTGGGCCTCTGTGTTCTATACTATTATCATTCCCATGTTGAACCCCTTGATCTACAGTTTGCGGAACAAGGATGTGAAAGCTGCTTTCAAAAAACTCATTAGAAAGCCACAATAAATACAGAACATGGCAATCTGTTGTTGTTGTGGATGATGATGATGTTTTACCAGAGGTAAATTATAATGGTAGAGAGACAGAAAACACAAAGAGCTTTCCAATAAATACTTCTCAAGTTATCCTCTCCTGGTTGAGTCAATGTGAAATTCTGAAGATTTTCTTTGCAACTTTTTTTCATGCGTTTTTATTGTTATTATAAAGGTGATGCCCAGAGGGATAACAGTCACATAACTCAGATAAAGAAAGTACATTACTTTTGACCCATGTCATCACCCTTTCCCTCATTCCCTCCCACTTTTTCCTTCCCATCCTCACCCATAAATTGTATAATTCATTTTCAACATGGTGTCTAGTGAGTACCAATGTTACATTTGTTCACCTTTCATCCCTCTATTTTTTGCCCACTTACCCTCACAAAGACAGATAAATGAACAAAGACAAGAGGAAAAGAAAATAAAAACAGCCACAAAGAAAAAGTATCTTCAAGTTGTCATGTCCAAAACGAGCTTTACAACGTTGGTGCGGGGGTGGGGGGGAAAGAGGAGGAAGGAGAAAGCTTGGAATTGGGGTGGAGTGGGGAGGCTGGGAAGGGATGTGAAGGGTAAACAAAAAGAGGAGGCTGCAATGCTTGGTAAGAAATGTACACGTTATCCTGCCCATGTAATTGTAACCCCTCTGTACAGTATCTTCACAAATAAAATTTAAAAAAAAGAAAAAAAAGGAAGAAAAAGTATCTTGTTCCCATTTCCTGGAATTCATTTTGATAATTATTATTTTATATGATCAGATGCACATAGGCATTAGGGCTTTGAGTTTCTATCTTAAGAATATCCTCCTTTGGAAGTGGTGCTGTGGCTCAAGTGGTAGAATGTTTGCCTTCAGCTGAAGAGCTGAGGGAAAGAGCTCAAGTACAGAGTTCAAACCCACGAATGACCAAAAAATAAAAAAGAATATCTTCTTTTAAACTCACTGTGTGAATACCTAGAGACCTATATAATTTATCCTATCTACAAGCTGAAAGAAATATAACTAATTTAATATTTTAACAGACATGTTGCTCAAGAGGTATTAGTTTTTAAATTCAAATTTGATTCACAAGTCATTTGAAATTGAAGTAGAATATTATGAAGAGAGGAAAGTTAGTGCTAATCACCTTAAGTCACTTGGTGTGTTTTTTTTCTCAGAGTCATGAGAAATGTGTGGTACAAATGTGGAAATGTTTCTACTCTGAAAGGAAGTCAGAGAGACTCTAGTTGCAATTATGGGAAATGAGGCTGCTTTGAAGATCACTCAATCTTGTATCTAGCTATTCATGTTGTTGAAAACTTACAAATAAAGTGTTGGTTTGTGCCAGGTTCTAGAAGAAACATACAAATGATATATCTTGAATCTACTGCACCTAATAACAAAATTAAAAAGTGTTCAAAGTCTGAGAATAAAAGCTAGATTCCTAAACTATGCTGGCAACTAGCTACATGAGTGAGAGGATTTTTATTTTCTTTCCTTCCTTCAATTTTCCTTTAATTAAGTGTTTGGTTTTATGAGATCCCTTTAATCTTTTCTGTCTTCCACTATAAAGAAGTGGCCAATTTTGAACACTGGCATCCTCTTATTTCTCTGACAAACCCAGAGACCATAAAAAAATACAGAGAACAATCTCTGCAAATCAAACAAATATCTGCAAGAATAGTTTGCATACGTCCATCTATAAGATTTTGCCTTTCCTAGCATTACAAAGAATCTAGCTCTTCTCATGTCTGACCATTTATTTTTCACCTTAATACCCAGACTTTGTTAATAATTTTCTCCTTTGCTCTAATAGGACAATGGTTGACAAAATAAGAGACTGTAGCTCCATCATGTGTTCTCTCAAGCTAAAAATAAATCCTCAATTAAAAACAAGATGTTTGCCGGGTGCTGGTGGCTCACGTCTGAAATCCTAGCTACTCATGAGGCTGAGATCTGAGGATTGCAGTTCAAACCCAGCCTGGGCAGGATAGTCTGTGAGACTCTTATTTCCAATAAACCACCAGAAAACTGGAAGTGGTGCTGTAGCTCAAGTGGTAGAGTGTTAGCCTTGAGCTGAAGAGCTCAGGGACAGCACCCAGGCCCAGAGTTCAAGAACCATGACCGGTTAAAAAAAAAAAGATATCAAAAAGCCGGGCACCTTTGGCTTATACCTTTAATCATAGCTAATCATGAAGCTGAGATCTGAGGATAGTGATTCAAAGGAAGTCTGCACAAGAAAGTCTGTGAGACACTTAGCTCCAGTTAACCCCCAAAAGCCAGAAACAGAACTATGGCTCAAGTGGTAGAACACTAGCCTTGAGCAAATACTCAGAAACTGCTTAGGCCCTGATTTCATGCTCTAGAACTGGTTTTTTAAAAAGCAGGTAGAGGCAAAAAATTGAGATCAAAAGGAAACTTAATAATAAATTTCAAGTCTATTATATCCTTAATTGAAATCAATAACCGTTCTACCAACCCTTCATCCAGTGATGATAGTAAAACGTCAGGGAAGTAAAATCGTTACTGTGACCTATAGAGTAGCCATATTCGTCCTGAAATGCAGTAAAGAATATTCTAGACAAAAAAAAAAAAAAACCAAACAACCAAAAAAAAAAAACTCTACAATTTGCCAATCATTCTTTTTCTACTCCAGGATCCATGTTTCTACTGACACCAATGTCATTATAAATGAGTAGCAGTTGGTTGATTTCAGACTCCTCAATCATATCATGAATTTCCATATCATTTCTTGGGTGCTACATTATAGAAAAGTAATAAACTTTGGGTAATGCACAAATGTAATTTGCAGTCCAGAAACAATCCAGAAACTTAGTTTTCATTTCATTTTATAATTAAGTATACAGCTCACATATAATTATATATAATTAAATAATTTTAATGAATATAAAATAAATGTAAAATAATAAATATGATCTTGTCCTGTTAACTATAAGTCAAGGGTATATTATCACTGAAAGAGCAAGCTGTTTCAGAATCAGGAAGATCTTTAAATCCTATTTCAGAAAGTGTTAACAACTTTCTTGTTAAAAAATAACCTTTTGTAAATTGGTTGTGATAGTCATTCAACAAACAATGCACTTGATAGATCATCAAGTTCAGCCATCATGAAAGGTAGGCATTATGCCCATTAGATGACATTAAAATAGTACAGATGGGTCAAGCAACTTACCAAACTTAAATGTTTGGATTCAAGGACAGTACTTCCTATTCACTACTGGCAAACAGTCAGACTTTTGAATATTTATAACAAGCCCATCATGGAGACTCTCCTTTTCTAGCTCTGTAATTGTAGATGAGTTACTTGATCTCAGACCCACTCAATTTCTTCATCAATCAAATATGACTCTTAATGCTTAACTTTTAGCATTTTCCAAAGGGGTTATCACAATGTTTATAAGGTATATGTCACATAAAATGTCATAATATCATAAATTTTGTTATTTTTCTGCATTTATGAATGACCTGTTCATATTTGTAGAGATCTAAAAATATGCTATTGATATGCTATAATAAAATATAAAATATAGTTTATATATGTGTAGAGATAATGAGGCTGGTTCTTTTATTTTCTATATACTTCTGTTTTCTATGAAAGTATTTTATTTTCCGTATCACTCATAACTTATAATGCCAAGAGAAGAGCTGATACAAAATACAATAATCACTTTTAGTTCTAATTCCACTAACATCTGTTTCAAATAAATCCCTTATTATTTCCATAGTTTCTTCATTAATAAAATGGCAACTACTTATTATTCATATATTATCTATCCTCTTGATTTTCATACATAAGGGATCAATAAAGATTTATGTTTGAACAGGACTGACTCCTCTTTCATATTTAATTTTTTAAAATAATAACATGACAAAGGTAAACGTATCAATCATATTCTCTGTAGTAGTCTGTAAAATCATTGTACTCAATGTAAGTAAGAATGAAAGTAATGGAAGCATAAATAGATAAAAGCAGAGATTCAAGAAGTGGAGCTGTGGCTCAAGAAGTAAAGCACTGGCCATGAGGAAAAAGCTCAAGGATCTTGCCCAGGCCCTGAGTTCAAGCTCCAGGACAGACACACTTAAAAAAAAAAGGACTAGAGATTTCATAGTGAAATAAAGCTGAAATTCAGTTCTTCTTCCTTTATTATTGAGTTGGTGAGAATTTGAAAAAAATCTATTTAAGAATTGAAACGTGGGACAAGCAGAAAAGGTGAAAAGATATGTACATCTGACCAGATAAGATGATGTTATACGAAATGGACCCAAAGATAGGGACACAACTGGTTTTTTCTTTCTTTCTATTGTTTCTAACATTTATAATGTACCATGTGATTTTTTTGTTTCTTTGTATGTTCTTCCCCCCACAGTACAACCCCTGTTTTCACTGTATTTGATGTTGGTGCCCTGCATCTTGTATATACATTTCTCTAATTTGGAGAGGGGAAGGGAAAAAACAAAATACTTAAATAGGGATACAGGTTGACCCATTGTAACAGTGAGATGTACAAGACACTATGTTGAAAAACCAACTTTACAATTTAGGCAAGGAGGGGTGGGGGTGGGGTAATATAGTTGTGGAGGTAGGAGAGAAGGGATGGTAGGGGAAAAACAAAGGAGGAGACAACAATGCTTGGTAGGAAATGTACTCATTACCTTGCTCATATAACTGTAACCTTTCTGTACAGTATTTTTACAACAAAAAAGTATTTAAAAAAAAAGAATTGATAGACAATATGAGATATACACTTGGCCTCTAAGAGTTTATATTTATGGGGAGATACATTGAGTTCAAATGTCTCATATTGAGGAAAAATAACTATAAGTATTTAAAAAAGGGAATCACAAAACTCCTGAAGTGACTCATGTTAAAAGAAAAAAAATACAACACATCCTTTTGGGAGATGATGGAAAAGTCAAGAAGGGTAAGGTGCCCTGAGCTATTGTTGAAGCGTGGAGCATAAAACGTCAAAAGATAGGAAATGTGTATTTGAGGGAACGGACAGGGTCGATAAAGGCAAAGTGGTTACACACTGTGGGGCGAGTCCACAGCCCACTTGTGCTGGGTGCCCAGTTGGAGGATTTGCTGATAAAGCTGGAAAGTAGCCCAGTGATCTGGTACCAATGAATGATAAGGAATTTTTCCTTTCCTCAGCGAAGCAGGAACTATGTTGCTTGTGGATTCTAGAAAACATTCCTCTCTGCTCCCTCAAACCCTAGCATGTATCCATTGGTATGACAACCGCTGTGAAGTTCGTTGAATCGTGTAGCCATCAAGCTTGTAGACCCATGTAGACTCTGGAATATTACCTTTAATGGCATAGATCATATATCTCTCTTAGAGGAGCTGGGCTTGCCTTAATTTTTTTGTCTACTGGTACATACGGATTTCTCCCAAGGGAAGAATTTAGGCTGAAGTGCCTGTGTTATATTGATTTGATATTCTCTTCATACTTAAATGGAAGAAAAGATTTCATTATAGGTGCCTTCTGTCTCTGAAACATATACTCCCCTCTCCTGTGCTCATTCTGAGTTGTAGATTAATAACGTGAGAAACAATTTGGAAACAGTTCACCTCTGATTTAGTCATGTGTCAATCAAAGGCGCTATTAAACTTAACTATATCAACATTAAGTTACATGTGGCTGATCTTTTCATCCAAAGCACAGTAGCCTTTGAAAATATCAATGCCTAAAAGCTTCAAAAGGAAGGCACCGCTCCTTTCACAAGTTGGCCAGGTTCACGTATGTGACATATACATCACATCTCATTTCTTCAGCTAAGGCTTTGACTTTCGTGCCTCCCGCAGACTTTGTTCATAACAATCCTCTGCTAGAATGAACTTCTGGTCAACCTTCCTCTTTATTCCTGCTTCTGGTCCTGTATGCTGTCTACTTAAAGAAGGTCACCCAGTTATTATGGTTTTTCACTGCCTCTGATGGTTATTTCCTTTATAAATGCAGTGTTCATGATCTGGTCACTTTTCAGTAAATGCATATATACCATTTTTCCATTATACATATTTATACATGCATATGAGTACACATGTAATATGTGTCTATGAGGACAGGAAACATTTCTATCTGGATAACTGGTATGTGAGGTGCTTAGTAATAGGTTATCAATGAATGGCCTAATTCAATGAAAAGACCTGCTCCAAAATTTGCTGTTCTTCAGGCCACACATTCAGTGGAAGATCACCAGTAACCATAAAACTAGTAGTTAAATAAGACAGTATTTCTTCATCCATTGAAAAGGAGAACACACACCAGAGGAATCACAGAGTCACTCAACAAACATGAAGAAATGGAGCTGTTGTGGGATTTGGAGAAAGGACTAGTTCAGCACAATTTAGGTGAAGTGGTACTTCAATCAACTACACAAAGCACAGAGATGAAGAATTTTAAGGTTTAAAGTGAAAAGAAAATAACCAAATATTGTTTCCTTGGAAACTACAAAACTAACCCCAGACGTTATATGTAAAATAGCTTTACTCTGAAGTTTTATACTGGCATTTTACATTGAGATTCTTCTGCACTAAAATGACATGTATTCTCTAGGCAGAATTACGAAACAGGTACCATTTCACTGAAATAATAACAAATAATCAAATTTAAAGATTTACAGAAACAACTTTTTTGTGAGAAACAAATAGTATTCTCCCAGCTGTAACAACTGTTTAGACACATCCACATTCTGACATATCCTGGAGGAAAAACATTGTTTTCTGTTCATTTTGCAGTAGAGTTGATGTGTCTTTCATGAAGAGCTGAACTGATGTTGATAGTCTAAGCATTCTTTCTTTATTGTTTTCTTTCTGTTGGTTGTGGGGCTTGAACTCAGGACCTGGGCACTGTGCCTGAGACATTCTTTTCCACTCAAGGTTACTGCTCTACCACTTTCAGCCACAGCACCACTCTCAGTCCACGCTTTGTTTACTCTCTTCATACTAGAGGGTAATTATCTTAGAAGAACTATCGACCATTCTGTCCCAATGATAATTTCTATGTCCTCTGTTTTGCAAGAACTCTCCTCAAAGCCCCTTTCACATCCTGGTTCCTCAGGCTGTAGATTAAGGGATTAAGCATGGGTGTGACCACAGTGTAGAACACGGCAATGACCTTGCCCCCTGCCCTAGAAGACTTCGACTGAGGTCTCATGTACATGAAGATGGCGGTCCCATAGAATAAGGTCACTACCGTCAAATGGGATGCACAGGTAGACAGCGCCTTGTACCTCCCAGAGGCTGACTGCATCCTGAGAACAGAGTGGAGGATCCGAACATAGGAAACGACGATGAGAAGGAAAGGGATAAAGACGATGATGATGCTGAAGATAAAAACAACCAGCTCCGTGAGGGAGGTGTCCGTACAAGCCAACCTCAGGACAGAGGGCACCTCACAGAAAAAGTGATTCAGGACATTGGGCCCACAGTAAGGCAGACTCAAGGTGAGGACATTGATCACCATGGAACTCAGAAAGCTGCTGGACCACGAAATGGCTGCCAACTGGAGGCAGGTGTTTTGGTCCATAATGACAGTATAATGCAGAGGGCGGCAAATGGCTACATATCTGTCATACGCCATGACTCCAAGGAGCATGCATTCAATCATCCCAAAGGAGAGTGAGAAGTACATCTGAGTGGCACAGCTGGAGAATGGGATGGTCTGCTTTCTCCCCACCATGTTGGACAGCATTTGGGGGACATTGGTAGATGTGTAGCAAATATCCAGAAAGGACAAATGAGTAAGGAAGAAGTACATAGGGGTTTGGAGACGGGGCTCTAACTGGATAATAGTAATGATGACGATATTCCCGGCCACTGATAACACATAGAAGAATAAGAATAGAACAAAAAGAATGATCCGTGTCTTGGGATCAGAGGAAAGCCCCAGGAATATGAATTCAGTCACTGTGAAATTCGTTTTTATTTTATCCATGTTCCTCCACACGAACTGCAGACAAAAATGTAAACGCCCTTTATGTTTCTGTTTTGGAAACTCAAGACATAAGAAAGTAGGTTTGAAAACCCGATTCTGAAACTGTCTCCATTATCTGAGATTTAGTGCAACTGGAAAGTATTTTCTTTGACTTTTGGAGAGCATATTGTGATGAGATGAGATCATCAAGCATAACTATCCATGGAATCAAGTAGATATTCTTTGCCTTCTCTGAAAATGGAGAATTTCTTTTTGCCTGTTTCTAACTATTCCAAACTCTAATCATTCTCCAATGTCTTAATTAAACCAGAAGTACTTAAAATATTTAATTCATTTTTGTTGTTGTGCACCTAAAATATATCACCCAAGGAACAATAAGAAGGCCATTGTTCCATGTACTACCCTATTATAAATGATCAGTGAAGCCAGGACAGCAGTCCTCTACTTCTCTGTCACCCTGCTGGCTTAGAAAGAGAGACAACACCCAAAAAGCAGACAGGAGTCACACTCATTTACCTCTCATTCAGTGCACCACTTCCATCTGTGTGATTTGGAATGTTTTCATTATTTGTAAAATGAGAATAATAGGACTAGGTCTTGGCTCAAAATACAAAACACTTACCTATTAAGTGCAAGACACTGAGTTAGATCGCTAGTACCACACGAAAAGAGGGAATAAACCAATGCAACAGCGATATACACAAGACAATATGTTGGAAATGATCTGTACAACTGGGCTTGGGAGTTGGAGGGAGGGAAAGGAGGAGAAAAATGAGAGAAGGGGTAATAAGTTAGACAAAAAATGTACTTATTACCTTACATATGTAACTGTAACCCCTCTGTACATCACTTTGACAATAAAATAAAAAATTTTAAAAGAGGAGATAAAATGAGACTAGTAACAGAACCAGTTTTCTGAGGGTTTAAATAATTCAGTGAAACAGTGTATCTGAAGAATATTAAGCTGTGTCTGTTTCAAAGATGAATAAATATTTTCAATTATCAATGGTGATCATCATACACGGTGATGTTGTATTTATCTGTAATTCACTTCTCCAATGGTAATTACTTAAAGCATATAACATTAAGAAAAAGCATACTGTGTGTTTACTAATGATACATACGTATTAGGTCTATTTATGATAATACATTCCATTGGTCCCTTCCTGTACCAATTTATTTTTACTCATACCTACTGTTAGACTATTTGATTAATTTCTTTCCAACTCTAAGAAAAATTGTGTAACCTAGAAAAGTATGCAATGGAGAAGAAACCTGGAGGTAAACACTTTCCCAATATGATTAAGTAGCTGTCAGTCATTCATCCATCCATTTGGTCATCATTTCTTTTTCTTTCTTCTTAGCCTTCTCTCTCCTCTTCTTTTAAATAAATCCCTTCTTTTTGATATTTTAGTATGTGTCAGAGACTGGCTATATTCTAATAAATATAACAAACATTCTTGATCATTTTATGTAGCTTACAGTTCTGTTCAGGAAAAGTTATAATGGATATGAACTGTTTCCTGAAGAAATGCGACATCTTGTTCATGTTGACCCTCAAGAAATAAGCATGTGCAGGTCCGACATCATGTAAGATATCACTTGATTTTATTAAATTCAGACAGCACTCAAAATTCTTTAATCAGGGTTTTCAGAACAGTTAATTACAAAAAGAGGCAAATTAAGTAATCACACAAGCGAAGTCGATAGATAAATGAAGGGTGGACCTAAAAGAAAGAGAAAGAAGTCATCATTGTGTTTCCAGCAAGCAGGTGATGGGAATGGACAGGAAAGGCTGTAAAGCTCCCTTCCAGAACTTTCAAATAGCACTAAGAGCTGCTTCTGTAAGTAATGATTGACCCTTTCTTTTTTTTTTTTTTTACAGGACATAATAAGAACCTTTTATTTCCAATTCTTGGAGTTCATGTTGATCTGCCTTATTACAAATGGTCCTATGCACTTAGCAATTGGGTTATTGATATCCCCTGTTATGAATATCACAGTCATATTCTAGTTCTTACAAATGAGAGAAACCATGAAACCCACTTTTCTTTGGGTCTGGCTTATTTCACTTAGTATAATTGTTTCCAGGTCTTTCCATTGTGGTGATTGACCCTTTCTAACACTACATTAAGATAATTCTAGAAAAATAAAATAAGAAATATTGGCTTTTTTTGGTCTGTTGTGGGGCTTGAACTCTGGGTCTAGGCACTGTCCCTCGGCTCTTCTGCTCAAGGCTAGTGCTCTTGTATGACCCTTCCCCACAATATAACCCCTACTTTCACTGTATTTGATGTTGGTATAATTTGGGGAGGGGAAGGGAAAAAAACAATTTTTTTTAAATAAGGATACATGTGGACCCATTGCAACAATGAGATGTACAAGGCGATATGTCAAAAAAGAAACTTTACAACTTTGGCTGAGGGTGAGGGGGAGAGATGGGAGGGCAGGGATGGGAAGGGGAAACAAAGGAGGAGGCAACAATGCTTGATAAGAAATGTACTCATTACCTTGTTCATGTAATCGTAACCCCTCTGTACGGTATTTTCACAATAAAAAACTTGTTAAAAAAAAGAAATATTGGCATGATTCCTTTTTTTAAAAAAAAAACTTTTTATTGTGAAAATACCGTACAGAGGGTTACAATTACATGGGCAAGGTAATGAATGCATTTCTTATCAAACATTGTTGCCTCTTCCTTTGTTTCCCCTTCCTATCCATGCCCCTCCACCCCACCTCACCCAGCCAAAGTTGTAAAGTTCATTTTTCAACATTACAACTTGAACATCTCATTGTTGCAATGAAACCACCTGTATCCCTATTTAAACGGTTTGTTTTTGCCCTTCACCTCCACAAATTATACCAACATCAAATACAATGAAAGCAGGGGTTATACCATGGGGGAGGGACATACAAAGCAACAAAGAAATCAGAGGAGACATAAGATCACAGTAGAAGACACCACTCTGTCCCAATTACATTTCTCTCCTGGTAGCACTGATTTTAGGTGAAGTATATAGGTAGGCAAATTAACTTACTCTAATAGCTAATGCTCTAACTGCTAACGCTCAAGTCAACTGACATTGTTTAAAAAGAAAAAAAATGTAGTTCAAGTAACTTCATGCTAAGACAGTAAAATGTATGACTAAACTTTAATAAGATTTGTTGGTATTGAGCACGTGTTATCTACTACATATGTAGTTGACTGATCTTTCCATCGGAGTGTCATAGGAAGAAGCCCAAAAGTGCTTATATTAAACTAGAAAAATTAGATGTTTTTTCATGACTTTAAGAAAGAGTAACTTTTTAAAAATTTACCTAAAATACTATCTCAATTAACAAGTAGATAGTGGTATTAGAGATGTTTTTTTTACTTTAACTGTACTTTTGGATGTTTCCCAAGTTTTCTACAGTAAATTTGTACCATTAAAATTATTAGACTTTAAAAAAAGAGTAACTTTTTAGACTTTGTGATCCAATCCACTTTAACTAAATGTATTATTCTATCAAATATATCATTACATTGCTTATCAATTATGTTTGATAGTTGACTTGGCTAATGGCTACGATATTTGAGGGAGAGATAGCAATGATTTATTTTCTGAAGATAATTTTTCAAAGCAACACAGCACAGAGGCTAAGACTGTAAACTCTCAACAAGAAATGCAGGAATGTGAAACCTGACTTTATCGCTTTCATCCTGGATCACACAAGCAAGTTTGTAAATTCTTTAAGATTATGTTTGTTCTATGGTAAATATAAGCTTAGATTAGTGTTTAGTTAATGTATTTTCTTGGTAAACTATATCAGAAGATACATCTAGCTTATAGTTTTAGCATGCTCTCTGACACATAAGAAGTACTTTATAAATAATAGCAGTCACATATAAACTATTTACTCAATTTGCTATAAACGTATATGAGTTCTAACAGTGGAAAAACTGCTAGGTAAACTCACCTTAGGTAGTAATAGCTGACATCATTCTAAAGGCATAAATAAGGTTAAATTTTATTCAACACTATTGCCCCAAATTTATGCCATTTATGCTATTTTTATTAAAAAATAAAATCTGTTAAAAATAAAATTTAAAACCCATGAAAATCTCAGAAAAATAACAATTTCATCAAAACAATACTACTGCAATTGAATAAGGATATTATCAAAGTTTACTGGGTAGTCTAAAATATGCTAGAAAAGCAATGACCACTTGGTAAAATTTGTATCTTGCTATATTTATATGTTGACCTATATCAAGATATAAATTATAGCTTGTTAAAAGTAACATATCACAATTACACTGTAGGTGATAATTTTCCATTCAGCATAAATTACTTTCACAAATCATTTTGAATAAAAACTTGGCATTTGCTTTTGATTGTGTGGAGGAGTATGAGGAAAACCAAAGATCAGGGAGCCTGGAAATCCATGCCTAAGAGAATTAGACTTGAAATCAGCTGAATACCATGATAAGAAATTTGACAATAAGCGTTAACAACCTCTGATGTTCAAGGAGAGAAGCAAATGACTTTTTCCCCCAGTAAAATGTTATCCAAAAAGGGGAGAGGGGAACACCAAAAACCTGGTATAAATTGCTAACTCCATAGTTCTCTACTTCAATATATTTTTCAAAAAGTAATTTCACACTCACAGGAGCTCTGACACATATCAATTTCAAATATAACCATGAAGATATTGACAATAAAACTTCTCAGAGTTTTTAGTATTTAGCCTTACTTTGACCTTAAATCTGAGTAACCCATTGCATCCAATTTAATAACTGCTGCTACTGATGGCAATGATTGATGATGATAATGATGATGATTTACTTTTAAACAGGCTGCTGAAAATATAATTTTACAGATAATACATACCCAAAATTTATACACAATGTATGGAAATTGGCTGTTTCATAGCTTTCTTCTCCACATGCACGTGCACATACCCAAAATTTATACACAATGTATGGAAATTGGCTGTTTCATAGCTTTCTTCTCCACATGCACGTGCATAAAAGACAAAAATAATTAAACCAAGTTCCACAGATATAAATTGCCTGTCATGAAAACTACAGACAAGATATTTCTAGTATCCAGTTTGTCCTTTTTAAATATTAAAATACAACGAATATATACAATGACATCCTTTTAGTCATCTGAGTTTTTATTTTTTTTCATATTAGACCCTTAGGCTGAAATTTTAATTCTTGAGGGACAGTGTCCCAGACCAATAATTATAACATAATCATTTGTTCAAAGGAATTCCTGGTTGGTGTTTTGTTGATTTCTGTTTGGGGTTTTTTCCATAACTTATATGCTTTTCTTCTATGCTGCTTCACACAGATGAAAATGAGGAGCATCAAAGAAACTGCAGTATTTCAAATACAGGCCACAGTAGTGACCATTAGCATTGTTCACAAGAATTTAGAACCAGATATGATGCTAAAATACTTTCCGTTCTTGGCACAGCAAGTCTAGAACATGTATTCTTTCTATCTGCTCACCCAAATTCAATGAAGCACTGCTCACAATAGACAAATTATGCAAAAGATAAGATCTCTTCAATGAATCACAAAAACGTATATGATATATAGATGTAAATATATATGTATAAAATTAAAGTTCATTCATTCATTGGGAAGAATGAAATTACATAATCTGCAGGGTAAGGAAAGGATCTGGAATGAAATCATACTGGATGAAGTAAGACAAGCCCAGCCACATAAAGATCACTAGCTCTTTTGCTTATAAGTGGATCTTAGACCCAAAATGCCATTTTCTAGGTGAACTCACAGAAGGGTATATGTGTACATACACTATTCAAATGAAGAAAGTATTATATATACAGAAATGAAACTCCATGGTGAAAACCCTTAGTACATTTAACATTTCAACAAAATGAGTATCAGGAAGCTGTAGCATGTGTGAATAGAGGAGGATTAGCATGAAAATGGAGGATAAATGGAAAAGGAAAGAGTGGAAGACTGTAGTCACAATAAATGTAAGTATTTGAAAAAGAAAGTGGGAAAATCAAGTTGACTAGTGGAAAAGAGGTCCAAGAGGAGGGCTAAAGGAAGAGGTTACTCACATCTAGATACACTGTATACTTAAATGGACATGTTAATTAGCAAGCACTTTGTATAACCTTTTGAAGATTAAAAGAATAAATTTAAGAGCCAGGTGCCAATGGCTTATACATGTAATCTTAGCTACTTAAGAGTCTGAGATTTGAGGGTCATTGTTTGAAGGAAGCCCGGACAGGAAAAATCTGTGAGATATTTATTTGCAGTTAACCAGAAAAAAAATCTGAAAGTAGAACTGTGATTCAAGTGAGAGAGTGCTAGCCTGGAGCAAAAATGCTTAGGGACAGGCACAAATTAATTAAGAAAGTAATTAAATTTGAAAAAAATCTGAAAGGACAATACAGCAATAGAGCCATAGAGCAATCATATACAGTGCAAATGAGTGGCCTATTGCAGACATGATACTGAATGGCAACACTGGAAAGCATTTCCTTAAAAATCAGGAATAGGAGATTGTCCACATCTCCCAGTGCTATTCAATATAATACTTGAACATAAATAAGAAAGAAAGAACTTAAAATATCTATTTGCAAACTCTCTACTCAAAAATATTAAGCACTCGAATAGAAGACTCTGAGATTTGATATTTTCCTTCAAACTCTCAGGTTACAAAAATCAACATGCAAACTCAGAATACGTTGTCTATATTAACAATGAATATGCGAAAAATAAGCCATGCAAACAATCTCATTCACAAATCCATCCATTGTAAAGAATGCAGAAATAAACTTAAGCAACGATGCTAAAGAGCTCTTCAAAGGAAACTCTAAAGCACTGAATAAAGCACTATATGAGACATATTCAAAGGAAGGCAACATTACTATTGATAAAATAGCCGCATTGCTGAAATCTCTGTCAAAATTTCAAACATTTTTCCTAGAAATACATATCCTAAAATACATATTACAGCATAAAATACTGTGAATAGCAAAGATAGCATTCAGCAAAAATGAAAATGTGCAATGCTCTAGGTATATCAAACTTAAAACTATGATACAGAACCATGGTTACAAAAGCTGCATGGAATTTTTTTATTGTGAAAATACCATACAGAGGGGTTACAATTACATAGGCAAGGTAATGAGTATATATCTTATCAAGCATTGTTGCCTCCTCCTTTGTTTGCCCTTACCATCCCTTCCCATCTCCCCCCCTGCCCTCCTCCACCCCTGGCCAAAGTTGTAAAGTTCATTTTCAACATAACATCTTGTATATCTCATTGTTGCAATGAGTCTACCTGTATCCCTATATAAACAATATGTTTTTTCCCTTCCACTCCACAAATTATACCAACATCAAATACAGTGAAAACAGGGGTTATACTGTGGAAGAGGGACATACAAAGCCTGGCTTACTTCACTTAATATTTTTTCCATGTCTTTCCATTTCCTAACAAATGGGCCAATGTCATTCTTTCTGATGGAGGCATAGAATTCCATTGTGTATATATACCACATTTTCTTGATCCATTCATCTGCTGAGGGGCATCTGGGTTGGTTCCATATCTTAGCTATGGTAAATAATGCTGCATGGCATTTGAACAAAAGTATGACATAGCCAAACAGAACAGAATAAAAGGCCCAATAATAAGGTAAAACAGCTACAACAATCTAATTCTTGAAAAAAATGCTCAAAATATAAATTGAAAAAAAGACAATGTTTTTAAACCCTCATGTGGGTAAACTGAAATCACCAAGTAGAAGACAGAAACTATATAGCTAGCTCTTATTTTATACAGAAAAAAATGACAATTCAAAATGATCACAGATCTTAATGCCAAACAAGAAAATTAAAAAATAATAAAGGATATTTTAGTGGTACTCCATCTTTATAGCATAATCAATGTATTACTAAAAAAGTGTCTAATAGCTCAGGTTATGAGCAAGAATAGACAAATGCAATTTACATATGAGCCAGTCATAAAACTCCTGTATATGCACCCAAAGAATCAAAGTCAGCTCACTATGGAGATATTTGCATACTCCCAATTATTGTAGCAAACTTGATCATAGCTTAATGGTTAGATACTAATGATTAGATAAGTGGATAAAGAATAACATGGTATATATGGTCACATTTGAGTTTTCTGAGATACAACAATGAATGAAATTATATTTCCTGTATAAAGATGAATGAAACTGGATATCAACACAATAAGGGAAATTTAAGGGGAATTAAGCCATTCTCACCATGATAATGTTCATATTTTTTCTCTCATGGGTGGAACACATGAAAAATAGGATTAAAAAAGACAGAAATAAAAGGAGACTATTAAGGAATAGAAGGGAAGAGAAATAAGGGAGAGTAGAAATGTAGTAGAAAAAGAAAGTACAGCCTCTTCAGTAAATGGTGCTGGCAAAATTGGTTAATCACTTGTAGAAAACTAAAGCTAGATCTTTATATATCACCCTGCACCAGAATCAACTCCAAATGGATCAAAGACCTCAAGGTCAAAGCAGACACTCTGAAAATATTACAGGATGGAATAGAAGAATCCCTAAGTCTCCTTGGCACAGGCCGAAATTTTCTTAATAGAGACCCAGAAACAGAACAAATCAAAGAAAGGTTGGAAAAATGGGATTGCATGAAGTTGCAGAGCTTCTGCATGGCAAAGGACATAGCTAGCAAGATCAATAGAAAGCCTACGGATTGGGAGAAGACTTCACTAGCCATATAACGGACAAGAGTCTCATATCTAAAATATACTTGGAACTCAAAAAATGAAATCCCCCAACAACAAATCCTCAAAGAAACAACTGCCCAATAAATAAGTGGGCTAAAGATTTAAAGAGAAACTTCTCTGAAGAAGAAAGAAGGATGGCCAATAGACACATGAAGAAATGCAAATCAAAACAACATTGAGATACCACCTCACTCCAGTTAGAATGGCTAAAATCAAGAACTCTAAAACCAACAGATGCTGGAGGGGATGTGGACAGAAGGGAACCTTACTGCATTGTTGGTGGGATTGTAAACTTGTTCAACCACTTTGGAAAGTAGTATGGAGGTTCCTCAGAAGACTCCGCATAGAGCTCCCCTATTACCCAGCAATCCCACTTTTGGGCATTTACCCAAATGTTTACAAACAAGACCACACTAAAGCTACCAGCACAACTATGTTTATTGCAGCATTATTTACCATAGCTAAGATATGGAACCAACCCAGATGCCCCTCAGTAGATGAATGGATCAAGAAAATGTGGTATATATACGCAATGGAATTCTATGTCTCCATCAGAAAGAATGACATTGGCCCATTTGTTAGGAAATGGAAAGGCTTGGAAAAAATTATATTAAGAGAAGTAAGCCAGGCCCAAAGAAACATAGGTCCCATGGTTTCCCTTATTTGCATTATCTACTATATGTCTGAGTCAAGCAGGAAAGGTCAGATAAGATGATGTTAGGGAAATGAACCCTAAGATATGTATTCAAATGTTTTTTTTCTTTCATGCAATTGTTTCTAACACATTTATAAGATGATTTCTTTGTTGCTTTGTATGTCCCTCCCCCAAGGTATAACCCCTGCTTTCACTGTATTTGATGTAGGTATAATTTGTGGAGCGGAAGGGGAAAAACAAATCGTTTAAATAGGGATACAGGTGGACCCATTGCAACAATGAGATCTACAAGTCTTTATGTGGAAACGAACTTTACAGCTTTGGTGGGGGGGAGGGGAGGATGGGGGGGGCGGGGAGGAGATGGGAAGGGATGGGAAGGGATGGGAAGGGGAAACAAAGGAGGAGGCTACAATGCTTGGTAAGAAATGTACTCATTATCTTGCCCATGTAATTGTAACCCCTCTGTACAGTATTTTCACAATAAAAAAAAGAAAGCACATTTTAAGATGAAATCGTTTCCTTCCTACAATTGTATATGCTAAATAGTATCCGCTTTAACAAGAAGAACTGTATCTACAGGTACACTGAAACTACATCCCTGTCACTTTTCCTGTAAAAATACATATGCACATCACTGTCTCTGAGGTGATACAGGTGGAAAATAATAGCATATTGTGAAAGTTAAACAAAGCAGATTGCTGACTGATTTAAATATTCAAGATCTTCTCTTGTTGATAAGAATGCTGAGGTTTATATTTAAGAATTTGCTAGTCCATGGAGGGACAAACTTTAGGATTAGCAAGTCCCCAAGGGTGTGAAATAATACTAAGGCATGGAATTTTTAATAGAGTAATTATTGCAAACAATGCTGCAATTATAGCATTGAGCTTCCTGTTGATTGCACAAGGGCTCATGCCCAGAGTTCTCACAAATGCAATCTGCCAACTGGGAAGATAGAACAATTTTCTAACACTGTTTCTAACCTTTGCTCCATTGGATCCTGCTTCTGTGTCTTAAGAAGTGTAACTTCCTTCTCCAGAAATGACTCTGCTCCACATGGCAACAGTCCATTTATTCCTCAAGGGTAGATGCATGTTTACTAGTCCTGTGTAAAAGCCTTTATTATATACACCGCTACCAGCATGGTCCTTGCTCTGTCCTGCCTTACACCATAAAAGTGATAACTTAAACTAAACCTATGCAATCAACCAATAGTTTGTAGTTTTCTTGGATCCTCCCAAGAAACTACATTCTCCATAAAAGCATGAATCTTGATTTCATTTTCTTTCTTATCCTCAGACATATATGCGGATGAGGAACAGATGATGAGCAATGAGGAACTGATTTTGAATCATGTTTCCATAGCTTTCAGCTATGTGGCCTAAACTATGCCCATATCTTCAATTTTTTTGGTTTAGATAACTGATCTATAAATCAGAAATAACAACTATACATTTTTAGAGGTACTAATTTGAGAAGACACTTTTAAAATACTTATCAATGTGTCTGGTACGTAGAAAATGATCATAAATACAAAAGGCTCAGTCAATTCATCACTTATTGTGATGGATAATGGAGAAAGCTGGCCATTTAATTTTAACTCAGATGTTACACTGATTAAAATGGTTATGGTGGCCAAAATGGTCACTTGACCTGATAATTCAGCTTCCTTATGAGTTCAAAATCAAAAAGTGAGCCGAGAAGTGAGAGCAGAAATGCCTTTTATAAAAATCTCTCTGTGGAAACTCAGAAGAGAAGTCTGTCTCTAAACCAGTGCAGCTATAGATGAATGAATCCTCTTTGCTTGATACATCCTTACTAGAGAGAATAACCATGAATTGAAAACTGAAATTATTTTGAATGTAAAATCTATCTCAAAATTTAATTTATGCATGTCAATTCATTGTTCTTTCTATATTTTCTTGACTATAGTGTGAATTGGAGCACATACTGTCATGAGGTATTTTTTTAATATTTATTTTCTGAAATTTTTATTACTTAAAATTGTCCCATCTAGGGATATTATTTCAAGAGTCGACTCCAAGAACATATTCATTATCAGCATCATTTCTACATCATTTTCTCCTCTTGCAAGTTACAAGTAAATAAAGGTCAAAGCACTTTTTCCATTAATTGGCTTTTCAAAGACATTCAAAACTGTGAAGCTCAGAGGTGCTTGAGAAATCTAACACACAGGGGAGTTGAGCAAGAATAAGTCACCTGGCACCACAGTGAGGTCTCTATTACGTGTGAGGGCCACAGTGGAACTTTAAGTTCTCCTGTCCTGGCAGGGGACATGGGAATGTTTCTGGACTCATAGTCAGGCTTGGCTTCGAATGAAAAGGACATGTCATCTACCCTAAGATGCTGTAGGCAGGGCTTAGAAGCTCTTACTGACCCAGGTATGTGTTACACTCACCCCTGGCATTTGATTCAGTGCTTATCCCAGCGGCTTTAAGATGTTCCATTCTAAATGTGAGGGGCCTTTGGAATCCAGGTCCAAACACCCAACTGAAGCAAAACAAAAGGAGCTGGCCTCCTGGTTAAAGACCAAGTCTGCAGACGCCTCTGAATAGTGTCAATTTTTTAACTACTTCTTGAAACTCACTTTGACTATGTGTGTGTGATTATTGCCACTTGTATTTAAACATACAGGATGTACACGTAGAGCGGATTAAAAGATATGCTACAGCGGAATCACTAAGCACAGTGCTTGACTCAGAGAAAATGGTGTAAGATTATCATTGGTTGTTTTTATATGTTTCAACTTCTGGTATTGCATAATGGAAAGCAGGTCACACTGGAAGAATAAGATGTGGATATTCAGATGGAATCCAAATGTTTTCAATGTGCTCAAAGATATCAGTGCTGTTGGTTTCTAAAAAATATTCTCTGTTTTGTTGGATTTAAAAGCAAACTGTTTTCTCATAATAAATTAAAGGTGCATATTAAACTAGCTTGTTATTTTTACCCAAGACAGACTTAGAAGAGCAATCAAAATCCATTTGCATAGCTACTTTTAAAAGATGCAGATGTGCATTTTGTAGGAAAAAAAAGTGAACTTACATTTATGGAATAACTGTAATACTAGAGAACTGATAAGGAATAGAGTAATAATATAATAAGATAGGGTAAGAGTAATTGAAGGACAATAGGCTGTATTATGTTGATTGGAGAACATCATAAGAAGTCATGTAAGAGGTAGTAACAGTCCTGTGTAAATGGACATACAGATAGACATCATATTCATTAACCCAATTTTGCTTAGAAAATACTGAAGGATTTAGAAGGCTTAATATTACTAGAATTTGTTATGGTATATTTAGTATCTGTTTTCTTTTTTCAGTACAATAATTAAGTCTGAGTTCTAATCTTCTATCCCCTAAAATGAGAGTCTCTACAGCAATGGAGAAGAGAAATCACACAGTGACAGAGTTTATCCTGTTGGGGTTCACAAGAGACCCCATAATGCAAAAGGTACTGTTTGTGCTATTCCTTGTCATGTACACACTGACTGTGGTAGGAAATTTTACATTCATCGTGCTCATCTACAATGACTCCCGGCTCCACACACCCATGTATTTCTTCATTGGAAATCTCTCTTTTCTGGATCTCTGGCTATCCACTGTCTACACCCCAAAGATCCTGGTCACCTGCATCTCTGAAGACAAGAGCATCCCTTTTGCTGGCTGCGTGGCTCAGTTCTTCTTCTCTGCTGGGCTGGATTATAGTGAGTGCTATCTGCTGGCTGCCATGGCTTATGACCGCTATATGGCCATCTCAAAGCCACTGCTCTATTCCCAGGCTATGTCCATTAAACTGTGTGCTTTTTTAGTAGCTGCCTCCTATCTGGGTGGCTTTTTTCCGGTTTCCTTCTCACCAAGAAAACCTTTACCTTTGACTTCTGCAATGACAACATCATTGACGATTTTTTCTGTGACTTGATTCCCCTGGTAAAGCTGGCCTGTGGGGGGATGGAGGGCTACCAGGCTCTGATGTATTTCCTTCTGGCGTCCAACGTCATGACCCCCATTGTGCTCATCCTGGCCTCCTACCTGTTCATCATCGCCACCATCCTGAGGATGCACTCCACCCAGGGCCGCCTCAAGGCCTTCTCCACCTGCTCTTCCCACCTGACCTCTGTGACCTTGTACTATGGCTCCATCCTCTACATCTACCTGCGCCCTCAATCTAGCTATTCTTTGGATACAGACAAAATTGTTTCCACGTTTTACACTGTGGTGTTCCCCATGTTGAATCCCATGATCTACAGCCTGAGGAATAAAGATGTGAAAGAGGCTCTGAATAAACTCTTCAGATGAGTCTGTCTCCATCTGGAAAAGTACATAACCATTCATCAGGTTATTACATTGCCAAGAGAGTTGCTACTAGGTTTTGTCAAAATATAATATATGTTTAAATGTTTGCTCTTACATTCATGTAAGTTTAAGTGTTTCCTCTTTTATATAAGTCAGATAAAAAAAGAAAGGAGACTTTAGGTAACTATATTTGCATAAAGATGTAAAAATTCACTATTTCAAATTTCATGTTACTTTAAAAACAAAAATCTTTCTTGAACCAAAAAACTCTCCCCTAAAGTTTTTTTTCTTTTCTTTTCTATTATGAAAATACCATACAGAGGGGTTACAATGACCTGGGCAAGATAGTGAGTACATTTCTTATCAAGCATTGTTGCCTCCTCTTTTGTTTCCCATTTCCATCCCTTCACTTCTCACCCCCTACCCCCTACTGTTCCCCCACAAAGTTGTAAAATCAGTGCTTTGTTATTAGCAGAAGATTTGATTGACTGATAGATATATTCAGGATAGTACCTACCACTCACTGACCCCAAATACTAGAAACATTTTGAATGAGTTTTAATGGTTTACTATGATAAGTAACTTTGTGATATTTACCACTTTTCCTTAACAGAGTATTCTAAATATTTATATTTAAGTTTTTCACCCTGAAATATTACCACTAAGAGGTAGAGGCACCTCAAAATACCATGGACACAATTGGTCCCAAGAGGTATGTTCCTTTTAAATTGAAGGTGCTAATACCAGTTCTCTCTCTTAAAGAAAACCATTTGGTTTGCAAAAGATCTGGGGGGAAAATCATGCAAAGTGAAGTAAATCAGGCCCAGAGAGACAAAGGATGCATGTGTTCTCCAATAAATTCATAAATACGTTAGTACAGAACTTGGAGTAGCATTCAAGGGTATGTAAACATATTAACTGAAATACGGTAAATTCAGTGGAGAATAGAAATGGTGAATTCCTTAGAATGCTTAACTCACAGTCTAACAAAATAAACAACAGCAAATGGGACCTGGGAAGGTGAGGGAGAAAGGTTCAGCGCAGCAGGGTAGATAAATGAAGACAGGAAGGAAGACAGAATGCAATCATAAAATGCAAGCCTATTTTTTTAATGAATTCTGAGGGAAGATGTGTGTTGATGAGGGATGGGGGAGAATAATGAAAGGGTGACATTAATCAAAAAGCATTGTATTCATAAACTGCTTTGTTGAATGGTAGCTCCCTTATACAACTACTTAAAGATACTTTTTAAAAGAAAGAACAAACAAAGGAGGGGTAACAATGCTCAACAAGAAATGTTCTCATTACCTTACTTATGTAACTGTAGCCCCTCTGTAGAGCATCTTTACAATAGAATACCATTTAGAAAAGAAAAAAAATCAGTTGAGAATCCAGAGAGATGATATTAGTGATTCACTGTAAGACTACTGAAGCACCACTTTTTCTTTTCACTAAGATGAACATCCTGTGCTTCTGTATCCAATTTGTGATTTAAGCAAACAAACATTATTTAAAAATAACAGAGAAGTACAATGATTTGCAAAACATAAGCATATTTTAGCCAGCAGATAAGATTTTATATAGAGAATACATAGTGATAAAATTAAAGGGTCAGTGCTATATGGTCCATTCAACTTTTATTTGTTTTATAACAAGACGATATTCATATGTTGAGTCTGTGTAAAGCATAGATATGTCTCTTTCACTGGTATACTCAGAAAGAATGAAAAGAGAGCACTATGAGTTAAGCAAACATATTGTGTAAATCTTTTTATGTTATATAAAATAAGTTTAAAACATCCGAGGTTCACACAGTGCTGGAATATCTGATTTTGCATCAGTGCTCACACTGGCTGAGCTGGCTTAGAGGTCAAATAATATAATCTATAATCATGGAAACAAATTGTAACCTTTTAGAAATAGGAACTGCTAGTGTAATTTTAAGATGTTTTATGTGCAAAGTTATGCCAACTCAGTCTCTGTTTTTTTAATGATTTCTTTTCTACTTCTCGCTGATGATAATATAATTGCTGTAAAAATGCTTTTTAAAAAATAACATTAAAAGTGGTATATAACAATACACCACATTGGTTCTTTCATGTCAATTAAATGTAACAAAAAAATTAGAAAGGGCAAGACTAGTTACAAAACTTGAAACAATAACTCACAACAGACAAATGGATCAAGAAAACAGAATGATATTGTATCATTTGCAACAAAATGGAGGGACCTGGGGAAAAAAAAGTTGTATTAAATGAAGTAAGTAAGCCCCAGAGAGACAAAGGTTGCGTGTTTCTCTCATTTGTGGAAGTTAGAATTAGTTTATAAATATATGAGTAAATACTTGGAGGAATGCCAGTGTACATAAATATATTAATGAAGAAAGGTAGGTTCATGGGAGAACTCGGTGTAATTCCTTAGAAAGGCTAAAACAAAGGTCAACAAAATAAGCACTTGGAACTGTAAAGTGGAAAATGGGCTCAAGGAGAGATGGGGGATAAACAAATGAAGAGAAGAAAGGAAGAAATGCAGTCAAAAATCCAATTCATATGATACAAAATTAAGGAAAGTAAGGATGATGGTTGAGGAGATAGATTTACTTAACAAGTTTTAAACATAAACATGTTTATAGTTATATATACCTAAGTACTTTGGGGTTATACGCAAATATACACAAATTTATTAACCAAACTATTGACAAAAAAAAGAAATATAGTATTTGCAGGAGAAAACTCAAATGGTGTCATTCCTTAGAAAACAACAATGGAGCGTGAACACAGGGTCTCACAGTCTCACTTGACTATTTCATTCATGGCTGGTGCTTTACCATTTCAACCATATCTCCAGTTCTGGTTCTTTGTTGGTTAATTGGAAAGAAGTCTCAAAATTGTGTCTGTCTAGGCTGTTTTCAAACTGTGATCCTTATATCTCAGCCTCCTAAGTAGCTAGGAGTATAGAGGTAAGAATCTTCAAAGGAGTGACATTGACTAAGACATTGTATTCATAAAATGCTTTGTTGAATGACAACTCCTCTGTAAAACTACTTAAAGATAATAAAGAATAACAAATTATTTCAAAGTGTAAAACTATTACGAGTGTGGTAACAATTCCCTTTGTTGGGAGGGGAAATACGATTTTAGAGGTTATGGTCTCGTAGTTATTCAGCCTGCTTGCCCAGCTGGCACGCTGCTCCTTCCAGACCTGTTTTCTGTTGGTTATTTTGGAGCCAGAGTCGCATGGATTTTTCTGCCTAGGATGAGTTCAAACTGTCAACTCCCGGATCTCAGCCTTTTGAGTAGCTAGGATTATAGATGTGAGCCCTGAGCACCCAGCTAATGAATGTACAAACAGATCTATACTTTTAAGCACTGACACATTAACTACAAAACACATGTTCCAATTACTGTCCAGGGACTAATTCAAATACTCTTAGGGAAAGCACCCTAGTTCCCGATTCCAAAATAACAATCAACATTTCCACAGATATAGAAGCTTGGCTAACCTAAGAATAAGAAAAACAAGGGAGGGGATAACAATGTTCAACAAAAAAATATTCACTATCTTACATATGTAACAGTAACCCCTCTGTACATCAGCTTGACAATAAAATTAAATTTAAAAAATAAAAAACAAAATGAAAAAGAATAAACATATTTCATGTTTTTGAATAAAATATTTATCTGGACTCTAGAATCATGTTTAAATAATGTCACCCAGATATTATTTAATGTCATCCAGACATGAAACCGATAATAAATGTAGAAAAGCATTTATATATTCACAAACATTTACACAACATTTCACAAATAAATATAGGATATATACATATATTTATATATATTTACATATACATATACTGGAATTAAGCACATAGCATTAATAGCTGGTTGGTGATGCTCACACCTATACTCCTAGCTACTTAGGAGTCTGAGATATAAGAATCACAGTTTGAAAGCAGCCTAGGCAGACAATATTTTGAAATTCTTCTTTCCAATTAACCAACAATGTACCAGAACTGGAAATATGGTTGAAATGGTAAAGCACCAGCCATGAATGAAATAGTCAAATGAGACTGTGAAACCCTGTGCTCACGCTCCATTGTTGTTTTCTAAGGAATGACCCCATTTGAATTGTCTCCTGCAAATACTATATTTCTTTCTTTTTGTCAATAGTTTGGTTAATAAATTTGTGTATATTTGCATACAACCCCAAAGTACTTATATATTTATAACTATAAACATGTTTGTGTACAAAACTGTTTGAGTAAATCTATCTCCTCAGTAACTTTTTGTTTATGGAGAACATGCTAAAAATCATCTTTTCTTCTAGTGTTCTGTGATTATAGAATAAAATATATTAAATGTAACCCTACATTTTCCTATTTTTAATGCTGTTGCTTTTCTTTCATATTCTAGCATTTCTTAGACCACAATTGTAAAGCATGCCATTTAAGTTTTTTTTTTTTTAGTAGTTGCAATTTTTATTTCCTTTAACTTTTTTTTTTGTCAGTTGTGGGGCCTGAACTCTGGGCCTGGGTGGTGTCCCTCAGCTCTTCAGCTCAAGGCTAGCACTCTACCACTTGAGCCACAGCACCACTTTAGGCTTTTTCTGCTTACGTGGTGCTAAGAAATCGAACCCAGGGCCTCCTGCATGCAAGGCAAGCACTCTCCCATTGAGCCACCTTCCCAGCCTTCTTCCTTTAACTTTTAATTAAGTTAAAATTCCTTTTATATAAAGATTTAAATTTCTCATCGATTTAAATTCTTTTGTATCTAGTATTGCCACACCATTTGGTAACATAATATCATTCTTCAGTATGTGATTAAAATACGGTTGCCCCAAATCAGTTAGTTGTAAGTATATGGACTTCCTTCTGGGTTCTCCCCTGCTCTTTTACTGCATTGATTTTTACACTAACACCTTGGGGTTTCCATTACTACAACATGTAGCATGGAAAAGTCAGCTACAGACCAATAAAAGAAAGTGTAGGGAAATGACCATGAATTCAAAGCTGAAGTTGCTTTCAGCACAGATCCTAATTTGACTTACTTCTAAATTTTGTTGGGACTAATTACTTGTTACAGACATTTTTGGTTTAACTTCAATTTCAACTGCAACATGCATTTCAAAGTTCTTTAAACATTTATTTCATTTTTGAAAATTTTGAAATTTTCATATTTATATTTAAATCTGTATTCAAACCCAGTTAAAAGTCATTTAAAGAATATTTTCACATTGCATATTTACCCATCATCATATTTAGTCATTTTACCCTCTTGAAAGAACATTCACCTTTTTCTTTTGGCTAATTGCTTTTTTAAAGAAGTTTCACAACTATGAACCCCTGAGGTGCTTGAGAAATTGCATTCACCAGGGAGCCTGGGCAGGAATAAATCACTTGGCTCCATAATGTGGTGTGGTTCTCTGTTGCTTGTGCTGGTAAGTGTTACAGGTGTCTGCTCCTGGCCTGGGTGGGAATGTAAATGGAATCTGCCAGCAACTGACTTGGGCACAGAATGGGTTTTTTTTTTTGTCTATCTTTGAGATGGTAGCCTATGACAACACCTTAATCACTTGTTGTCCTGCTGGTTTTGAGTGAAGTTATCAAATCCAAAATATGAACGATGCAGGAAGCTCCAAAAAGAATCACCAAATTAGTTAGGTTTCATCTACCTACCCTGAGAGAGAACTTACTACGGCATAGTTGTGTGATTGTTTACTACGTGTTCCACTTCAGACAGGTCATCTATACAAGTATTGCCACTAATCAACATAGAGAACAGAGATATGAAAAGATTAAATTAAATGCTCCATGTGGAACAGTGGATAACATGTGAATTATTCAAAATCTTAAGTGTCTGTTAATGATGCAAATTCTGGTGTCATAACAAGAATAACATATTGTAGTACAAGTATAATGTATTAATATTCACAATGAATCCAGGAGTTCTTAAGTTTTTCTTCAGTCCATTCTTCAAATGTTTATGGACTGTGATCCAGATGTGTTTTTTTGGACTAGGTGTTTGACTTGAAATGAAGAACCACCATAATCACATCACACTAGCAAAACCCATTATATAAGTATGAGACTGTGCTACATGTAACACCAAATGCAGATTAAAAAGAGAGTTTCTAGAGAAGAGCAAAAAAATTAAATTAAGTGATGGGACAAATGACAGGACAAATGGAGCAGTGGTATTCAATAGATACTATGTTGAAAAAGCACTATGCTTACGATAGATAGATAGATAGATAGATAGATAGATAGATAGATAGATAGATAGATAGATAGATAGATAGATAGATAGATAGATGATAGGAGGGGAAATCTGGGAGACTGTGAAAGAAGGGGTGATATTGTCCAAAACCAAAAGTATGCTTTTTATGACATGTAACTATAACCCCTCTACACATAACCTTAAAATGACATTACTTATGTAATTACTTATATAATGGTAACCCCTCTGTACATCACCTTTACAATAATAATAGAGAATTTTAGTTGAATTTCATGTTTTTCCATATGGCTCTATTCTCTACATAAAATTTTAAAATTTTCAAAAAAAGTTTAATGACATTCATGTAATATTTGAAAATGAGCAGTGCTTCATTCAATACATTGTAACTATACTATAAATATTCAAAGCAGTTCAGTCTTGCATTCTACAGATCTATAAATAAGAGGAATATATTAGCATCTTTACTGTTTTTCTCAGCCCAATGATTCACACTGAATTCTTATTTTCTCTCTTCCAAAAGGAAAGTCCCTATAGAAATGGAGAAGAGAAATCACACAGTGACAGAGTTTATCCTGTTGGGGTTCACAAGAGACCCCATAATGCAAAAGGTACTGTTCATCTTGTTCCTTGTTGTCTATGCTTTGTCTGTGGTAGGAAATTTTACACTCATCGTGCTCATCTGCAATGACTCCCGGCTCCACACACCCATGTATTTCTTCATCGGAAATCTCTCTTTTCTGGATCTCTGGCTGTCTACTGTCTATACCCCAAAGATCCTGGTCACCTGCATCTCTGAAGACAAGAGCATCTCCTTTGCTGGCTGCGTGGCTCAGTTCTTCTTCTCTGCTGGGCTGGATTATAGTGAGTGCTATCTGCTGGCTGCCATGGCTTATGACCGCTATATGGCCATCTCAAAGCCACTGCTCTATTCCCAGGTCATGTCCATTAAACTGTGTGCTTTTTTAGTAGCTGCCTCCTATCTGGGTGGCTTTATTAACTCTTCCATCATCACCAAGAAAACCTTTACTTTTGACTTCTGCAATGACAACATCATTGACGATTTTTTCTGTGACTTGATTCCCCTGGTAAAGCTGGCCTGTGGGGGGATGGAGGGCTACCAGGCTCTGATGTATTTCCTCCTGACGTCCAACGTCATGACCCCCATTGTGCTCATCCTGGCCTCCTACCTGTTCATCATCGCCACCATCCTGAGGATGCACTCCACCCAGGGCCGCCTCAAGGCCTTCTCTACCTGCTCCTCCCACCTGACCTCTGTGACCTTGTACTATGGTTCCATCCTCTACATCTACCTGCGCCCTCAATCTAGCTATTCTTTGGATACAGACAAAATTGTTTCCACGTTTTACACTGTGGTGTTCCCCATGTTGAATCCCATGATCTACAGCCTGAGGAATAAAGATGTGAAAGAGGCTCTGAATAAACTCTTCAGATAAGTCCATCTCCATCTGGAGAAGTACATAATCATTCATCAGGTTATTAAATTTCCAGCCGAGATGCTATTGGCTTTTGTCAAAATATAATGTCTGTCCAAGTGTTTAGCCTTCTATACATGATAGTTCAATAAACCTTAGGAAAATAATTTGAATAATTAAGGTGCTATTACTTGAATATAAAATATAAGATTTGTTTTGAATTTTATGTTGCTCTAGATTGAAAACAAAGCTCTTACAAAATTCCTTTTTGTCTCTAGTGAGAAGTTTTCATTATTATTAACAAAAATTTTGTTTGATATGTGTAGGATCATATATGCATAGTCATTTACTTCAATCACTAATAAACATGTTGAATTATTTTTAATTATTTATTATAATTACTATGATAATTATCACTTTTCCTTAAGTATTATCTTAATCATTTTAGATATATTTATTTTCATTCTTAAACATTAGCACAATGATTTTTAAAAGCAACCAAAATTTTTTTGACACAAATTGTGCCTAACTACCACAATATTTTTAACCTATATGCTATTTAGGTAAGTTTTCCTTTAATGAGAAGCAGTTGGGATTTTGTATGTATAATACTTTTTTTGGGGGGGTCCAGTCGTGGGGCCTGAACTCTGGGCCTGGGCGCTGTCCCTCAGCTCTTCAGGTCAAGGCTAGCACTCTACCACTTGAGCCACAGTGCCACTTCGGGCTTTTTTTCTTTTTGCTTATGTGGTGCTGGGGAATTGAACCCAGGGCCTCAGGCATGCAAGGCAAGTGCTGTACCACTGAGCCACCTTCCCAGCCCCTTGTATGTATAATACTTTTGATTCATTGAACAATGTTCAATGAATAGTCGTATTTCTGTGTCCAAATTTTGGGTTGCTTACAAATACACACAATCAGTATAATGAAAATAATTATTACAGAAAAGGAATATTAAGGCAAGGGAAAATAAGAACATATGAGCATGTCCTAGCCAGTGGAAGATATTTTAAAGAGAGAATACAGTTAGAAAATGAAAGATAAATGTCATATGCGGTATATAATTTTGATGAAATTTTCAACATAATATCAAAATATGCCTTTATTTGTTGGCAGAGTATAAATATGGCTTGCTTTTACCGGTATTTTTTGTCAAGAATGAAAATTGAAAAGAAAAAGAAAATCAACATGCTCACAAATGGAGAAGCTTCGCTAACCTAAATGTAAACCGGTTTCATTTTTTATATTGAAAATTTATCATGGCTGCATAATCACCTATAACTATTATCACTGTGTCCCTATACCTGATAATAAACTTAGGAAAACAAAAAATATTAACTTCACTTAAATATATTGCATCGAAACTTTAGAACACTTTACAGAATGTTAAGTGAATAATAATTAAGCTCTTTTACTTACAATAGGGAATTTTCCATCTGAAATCTATGATGAAGAATCTTCCATATTAATTCAAAATGATACCACAAACTCTTAAGGAAATTTGGTTACTTACATGATAAGGTTTAAGGTCTTAGGATAATATAATTTCCAAATGTCTCTTTAAATGTATGATTTTAGAAAATTAATATTTTTAATTTTTGTTGCCAGTCTTAGGGCTTGAACTCAGGACTTGAGCAATGTCCTTGAGCCTCTTTGTGTGCAAGGCTATCTAACATCTACCACAGCAGAACTTATGGCTTTTTCTGTTTCTATGTTACTGAGGAATCAAACCCAGGGCTTCATACATGCTGAGCAAGCACTCTACTGAAAAGCCACATTGCTAGTACAATGTTTCTACTTTTAAACTGATTTTGTTGAGGCCTGGGGTATCTACATTTCATGGGGTGCATGATACTCATTTGAATAACATATACAACATACATACAATGCAAGTAAAGATATTACAATGTTTTTTATTGTTGTTGTTTTTGTTTTTATTGTTTAAATACCATACAGAGGGGTTACAATTATATGGGCAAGGTAATGAGTATATTTCTTATCTAGCTTTTTTGTCTCCTCATTTGTTTCCCCTTCTCATCCCTTCCCGTCTCCCCCACACCCAATTCCCCTACATTCCTGCAGCCAGAGTTATAAAGTTCGTTTTTCAACATAACGTCTAATACACATCATTGTTGCAATGGGTCCACCTGTATCCCTATTTAAATGATTTGTATTTTCCCTTCCATTCCACAAATTATACCAACATCAAATACAATGAAAGCAGGGGTTATACTGTGGGGGGAGGGACATATAAAGCAACAAAGAAATATCTTATAAGTATGTTAGAAACAATCACAAGAAAGAAAAAATATTTGAATCCTTATCTTGGGATTCATTTTGCCTAACATCAACTTATCTGACCGTTTCTGCTTGTCTCAGACATATACTACTTATTGCAAATAAGGGAAACCATGGGACCTATGTTTCTTTGGGCCTGGCTTACTTCACTTAATATACTTTTTTCCAAGTCTTTCCATTTCCTGACAAATGGGCCAATGTCATTCTTTCTGATGGAGACATAGAATTTCATTGTGTATATATACCACATTTTCTTGATCCATTCATCTACTCAGGGGCATCTGGATTGGTTCCATATCTTAGCTATGGTAAATAAAGCTGCAATAAACATAGTTGTGCTGGTAGTTTTAGTATGGTCTTGTTTGTGACCATTTGTGTAAATGCCCAAATATGCGATTGCTGGGTCATAGGGGAGCTCTAAGTGGAGTCTTTTGAGAAAACTCCATACTACTTTCTAAAATGGTTGAACAAGTTTACACTCCCACCAACAATGCAGTAAGGTTCGCTTCTGTCCACATCCCCTCCAGCATCTGCTGTTATTAGAGTTCTTGATTATAGTCATTCTAACTGGGTGAGGTGGTATCTCAATGTTGTTTTGATTTGCATTTCTTTTATGGTTAGAGAGGTTGAGCATTTCTTCATGTGTCTATTGGCCATCCTTCTTTCCTCTTCAGAGAAGTTTCTCTTTAGGTCTTTTTAGCCCACTTATTTAACGAGCAGTTGTTTCTTTGAGGATTCGTTGCTGGGAGATTTAATATTTTGAGTTCCAGGCATATTTTAGATATGAGACGCTTGTTCGTTGTATGGCTAGTGAAGATCTTCTCCCAATCCATGGGCTTTCTATTGATCTTGCTGCTATGTCCTTTGCCATGCAGAAGCTCTGCAATTTCATGCAATCCCACTTGTCCAACCTTTCTTTGATTTGTTGTGTTGCTGGGTCTCTTTTATGAAATTTTCAGCCTGTGCCAAGGAGACCGAAGGGTTTCTCCTAGTCCATTTTGTAATGTTTTCATAGTGTCTGCTTTGACTCCAAGGTCTTTGATCCATTTAGAGTTGATTCTGGTGCAGGGTAATATATAAGGATCTAGCTTTAGTTTTCTACAAGTGATTAACCAATTTTGCCAGCACCATTTACTGAAGAGGCTGTCTTTCTTCCATTCTATTCTTTTTAGCTCCCTTATCGAAGATTAGATGGCTATATGTCTGTAGGTTCATTTCTTCCCCTTCTTCATCCTCCTCCTCTTCGTTCTTTCCTGTTTAAGTCTGCACCTGGTTATCTTACCTAAATTTGCCTTGTCAACTTAAAGTCTATGCAAAATGCTCATGAACCTAAAGATTAAATTCAGATTTGGTAATAGCCACGGGCTGGACAATCTAAGACTAAGCAAATGCTACAATGTGGACCTACTACTTTTTCTGCATCCTAGAGAATTTTCACCTATTTTCAGTGACATATATGAATAGATAATGTGAAATCTGCACATTCAAAGGCACATTTGCATACTCTTCTGTGCTTTTCTTTTTTAATAAATATAATCTAAAGATCATTATGAATCTCCATATATTAATAGTCATTACTTTTCTTAAAAGAGATTTATTAAGCACTACCTTCATGACATATCATGCAGGTAACAAGGCTAGCTCTGAGATACATACCTGCACTGCTCAACACAACAGCTACAGATTTGGCCTTCTTTAGGCTTATACCTTCAAGACCACACAGAAAAATTTACAATTGCAAATAAATGCCAATTTGATCAACAATAATAAGTGCTACACAGTTGAAATTCTTAGTTATTTAAACATTGGCAAGTGTTCATTCTGTAAAACGTATTTATAGAAGCAGCACCTGGTTAATTGAAATGTGCTTCATTGTCCAGTACATTGATGGATAGAGCTCGTTGCTTCCATGCCAAAATGGTGAAATTCTCCAAGTGAAGAAAATTTCCCTGCTAAACTAGGATTGTAATATCTTCTTGAACTATGAGATTGTGGAGATGATATTAATATCTAAGGTTTAAATAAATTATTCATAATAAAAACCACAGTGACTTCTTAGGATATATTTATAAATCATAGAAGCATTTTTGCTTCTATGTGATTTGGCAATTGTTAATAAAAGCAAAGCAAAATGGTAATGATCATTAAAGTATATTGAAGGCAATGATAAAAAGCCCTTCACCCAGCCAATTTTTATTCAGCCCATTCATGAATAAGTTTCACTACCTATGATTACAGTGCCCATCCATTTAAAAAAGTAAAATAAACTTAACTACATGGAGGAATTTTATAACCATAGAAAAAGTAACTGGAAACTGCAGAAGGAAATTCCTTTACCAGGCTTACTTTCAATGCACATTTATTTGAAAGGCTGTCTTTCGTTATTATATATTCCTTGAAATTACATTGTTCAATGACTAATTTGATTTCTGTGATTAAAGCCATATAGTTGTTTATTGATTTTTTTAATGATTGAAATGCTGGTCTGATTGTCAGTGTTTTAATATATACATGTTTGACTATGAAATTAATGACTATTAACTCTCCTCTTCGGATAACCTGGAGTGCATTCTATTCTTGATGGGCTGTCTTTCACTGTTCATTGGGTCCAGGTTCCAATGCCATGTAGGAACATGACTGCCTTGTAAGGCCAGGAGAGAAAGCGACTTCATGGATGATTTTATCTGTGAGACATATGGTAATAAATAAAGGATGCACCTCAAGTTTGTTCACCTGCTTTCATTGAGGGATCTTTAAGTATCTCTTGTGAGAAATCTCACCATCTTGCCTGAATTAATCTGGATGAAGTTCTCAGCATATTCCCAAAGGGAGATAATTCTCTGTGGAATATTTCCAATGCAGTACTCATTAACCTTATCAAGGAACCTGGTGCTGCTTCATCTAGTTGAGATCTGTCTCCACAGAACTATACATTTTTTCAAGGATGTGTCTTCCATGGATTTTTCTATTACATTTTTTTCAAATCTTCAGTTATTTAAACCATTTTTTATTTTATTACACATTTTATTGGGCACAGTTAGAAAAGCCAAAACATATGGAAATGTGCATGGGTCAGAATGAATGTAGTTTGCATGACTACCTCCTTAAATATATCTAAGATGGTGTCCAACAGTTATTAATTATATTGGATTATCAGAAGCAATATGTTGACTGAATACACATATGGAAACACACCAATCAAATCAGACTGGCTAACATTTTCATCTTCTTAATGTTTGAAATTCAAGTCCTCTCTGTAGTAATTCCCAAAACATTTAATAAGATATTATGAACTATAGTCGCCCATTTGTGTTACAGGACATTAGAGCACATTACTTCTATTTAAACATGCTCTGACACTCACGGCCCAACCACCTACTAGCTTCTCCCTCACCTCCCTCAGCCTTTACTAATTACATTTCTACATTTTACATTTGCATGTAAAAGAAAACAGAAGCAATTGTCTTATATTTTATTTAACACAAGACTTAATTTTATTTAACACAAGATCCCTAGTCCTGGTATAATGATATGTTTACTGCAAAATGGTTGACAAAATTGGCCTTAGATAAGCAGCAGGAAATGGATGCTTGCCAGCGGAAGGATAAGGCCAAAGGAAGAGGAGGAGATGAATGAAGGCAGGAAATAGGGAGAATGCTGCCAAGAATCCATGGAATATACCATAAAATTAGGAAAAGTAAAGGGAAGGGGGAGAACGAAGGAGAGTGAGAATGGTAAAGGGGTGACACTGATCAAGATGCATTGTACTCATAGACTGTTTTGCTAAGTGGTCCCTCTTTCGTGCAGCTGCATAAGGTAATAAAAAGGTTTTATAAAGAGAAGAAAAGAAATGCATTTCCATGACTGGAGCTGGGAGTCTGTTTCTCTTTGCAATAGACTATATTGAGTGCTATCATTTGGCAGCTGCAGTTGCTGCCCCCAAAGAATGTACTCTATAAAGGATACTGTGCATATCCACCATCACCATGAACTATCTTGATGGACATTTCTGCATTATGAATAACCAAAGCCTCTGAAGGAGCCTGTGCTGTGGAAGATCTTTCCTCCACGTTCTCCATCGTATTATATTCCTCAGTTCTCACTTACAAATGACTTTCCCAGTGCCCACCAGGAAATGAGAAGACATTATTCTCTCAATGTTCAAATTTATTTCTGTTTTATTTTGTAGTACAAAGTCATGCTCTGATGCCTATATGCAATGTAGTACAATTAATTTAATCTAAGTAACAAAACTCACTTTGCTTTGAGAATATTTTAAATCTAATCTTCTAGCAACTTCACATAGGCAGTACAATAAAAAAGATATTTAAGATAGTCACAGTACAATGCAATAGGTTACAATAACTTAGTTATTTCTCATCTAAATAAATTCTATATACTTTGAACAACATGTCTTTCTCCACCCATCTACCCCTAATATTAACCTCCAGTAATCAATATCCTACCTATGAGTTAAAGATTCTAATTGGATTCTGCATATAAATAAAATCAAATGGTGCTTGCTTTTCATTTAACAAATGTTTATTAGATTTCCTCAGGTTATCACAGATGGTCACATGCCATTCTTTTTTATTGACACAAGTTATCTATATGAGTCTTTATTTTGACATATTAATATATGCATACTATGTACCTTGATCAGCCATCTTCATCACTCTCCTTCTTACCTTTCCCCATTTCCCAAACCAATCTTAAACTTCGTCATATCATTTTCACACATGTAGATAATGTATTTTGATATGATTCATCCTGCCACTGTTACATTATTATGAAAAGGGCATGATTATTAAGACTGAGTGATTTGTCATTGTGGATACATACCAAATTTTAATCCATTCTTTCACTGATATGCATGTTGAATGAATCTGTTTCTTTTTTTTAATTTAATTTTATTTTATTTGTGAACATACTGTACAGAGGAATTACAATTACATGGGCAGGATAATGCGTACATTTCTTACCAAGCATTGCAGCCTCCTCCTTTGTTTACCCTTCATATCCCTTCCCAGCCTCCCCCCTCCCCCCCATCCCAATCCTTCTCCTTCCCCCTTCCTCCCCCCCCCGCCCCGCACCAACGTTGTAAAGCTCGTTTTGGACATGACAACTTGTACTTCTCATTGTTGCATCAGGTCCACCTGTATCCTTAAACAACTGGTTTTTCCCCATCTCCTCCACAAGTTATACTGACATCAAATATAGTGAAAGCAGGGGTTATACTGTGGGGGAGGGACATACAAAGCAACAAAGAGATAATCTTATAAATGCGTTAGAAAGACATGCATGAAAGAAAAAACATTAAAATACACATCTAACAGTTCATTTTCCTGACATCACATTATCTGACCTTTTCCGTTTGACTCATACATATACTAGATATTGCAAATAAGGGAAACCATAGGACCTATGTTTCTTTGGGCCTGGCTTACTTCACTTAATATAATTTTTTCCAAGTTTTTCCATTTCCTAACAAATGGGGCAATGTCATTCTTTCTGATGGAGACATAGAATTCCATTGTGTATATATACCACATTTTCTTGATCCATTCATCTACTGAGGGGCATCTGGGTTGGTTCCATATCTTATTGTGAATAACACCACCATGAAAATAGAAATGAATTGGTTTCTTTTATATATAAGCTTGCTTTTCACATGAAAATGTATTTCTTTGGGGAGTTATCAAAGCAAATAATGAATGAACACCATATTGTTTGTCGAATGTTCTTAGTTATATGGATTCCTACAAATAGTGTACAACATTTCCTTTTTCTGAATGGCCTCTACCAAACTTAATTGATCATATTTATTTATTTACTTATCTATTTTTGGTGATATTGTGTTAGGAACTCCGAGCTTTTCATTTGTCAAGCTGGCGCTTTACCACTTGGGCTACACCCCTGACACTTCTTCCTTTAGTTATTTTTGAAGTATATTTTCTACAGCTCAAAGTCCATATTCATGTTTTCTATATACCTAGGATGACAAGCTTATACTAGCATGCCAGCTTTTAGTTGAGATGGAGTCGCACTTTTTGCTGATCTCCAATAATGATCCTCTTATATTTTCCAAGTAGCTAGTATTACAGGCATGAGTCACTGAGCCCAGCCTAACTGGTATTTTTTTTAATAGCCATCCCAATAGGTGTAGTGTGTTCTCTCATTGTGATTTTAAATTACATTTTTCTGATGACTAGAAATAGCACACTATTCATATTTCTGTTACCATTTATAATACTGAGAAATATCATTAAAGTACATGATCCATTTAATAGAGTCATTTATCTCTTGTTGCCATGTCTACGTTTAGTTAATTCATTTCCTACTCCATCCCATTGTGCTATTTTATTTTCTCAATAACATTAAACAGGAAATGAAAATCTATCTTTACTCAGTATTTTTTAAAAAATCATGTGTCACTCATGTCTGGAATAGCAACAGGCATAGTGTCCTCACTGGAATTTCTCAGGATCTAGAACACACTTGACTCAAGAAATGCTTTCTGGGGGAAAAGAAATGGAATAAAGCCACACCACCTTAGGACTTTCTCATTATTAAAAGAATAGTTAAGGCCATGAAAATTCCCATATACAACACCAAAGGATGAAAAATGGCTGTTTGATATTAATGACTTAACTACATCTCCTGGATTTTGCTCAGATTATGACCTCATTTAAATTGGCTGAGGAAATTATATTCTTCTCTGCTCCATACAGAATCTAAATTGAGACTATTTACTTCAAATTAGTTCTAAGTGATGGCAGGCTGCTCAGGATAAGGTCGAGAAATTGAATATTTTGTGATCCTCATTGTTTTTGATAGGGAAATAAATTAGCCAAGAAAGATTTTTGTACATTTCTATTAATGATATATCTGTAATCAAAAATATAGAATATTATTTCTCCTGGCATAAAGATTTTTAAAAATATGCAGGACCTATTTTTAAAAGGGCAGAAGACATATTTGTAGAATCCCTATAAGTTTTAAGTGGCTCCCTCCACTAAGATTGTGCCAATTTCCTTTTTTATGTTATATGTTGATGTTTTGAGGAGGGGATATAATATTACATGGGCAACAGAGCAGAACTTCTTATCAAGTACTAACCGAGTTCTCTTGTATTAGAAGAACAAGGAAAGTTTGAATAAACACAGGTTAAGGAAAATATCAGAATTTTTGGAACAGATTGGCCCATTGCAACAATGAGATGTACAAGATACTATGTCGAAAAACAAACTTTACGGGGGGGGGGGTAGCTGAGGAGGTAGGAGGAAAGGGATAAGAGAAGAAAAACAAAGGAGGAGACAACAATGCTAGATAAAAAAAATGTACTCATTGCCTTGCTCATGTACCTGTAACCCCTCTATACAGTATTTTCATAATAACAATCTTAATTAAAAAAAAGAAATTCTGGAACAAATACAAAGGTCCAAGTGGTTACATCCATTTGTCCTCATTTTAAAAATGTAAGTGCCTAATGAAATTAAGCTCATCCTCATAATAGCTATGTTCATCAATAACAAAAGTTCTTAAACTTTGAGCAGCAATTTGTTTTTAATATATATAACTTTACAATCATTAATTTGATGTAGACAAAAAGTTCTGATAAGGGAAAAATGTAATTAATTCATTAATTTTATTGTGTTCCATTTTGATATATACACATATATGTCCATTTGATGGGATTTTTATTGTGCAAAATCAGAGAGTATAGTTGAGCTTTCTACACGAGAAATGCTCTTCGCTTGAACCCTGTCAACCCCTATGAACAAATCATTTATTAGAATGCTTTTGTTTCTTTCTTTCTTAATTTGGACAACTCTTAAAGCAATTTTCCTATTACCATGTTGATATAAATTCTACACAACTTACAAAATTATATTCTAGAAGTTCAACTACCCCACAGGAAGAAATTTGAAGACAGCATCTTATAAAAGCATACATGTAAATGAAATATTAAGCAAATTTCCATCGATCTTCCTATTTTATATCGTGGTCTTATATAATACACACCACAAAACTCTTTAGTCTAACTATCTGTAGAAAACCTGTTAAAATATTAGTTCTCTTTCTAGTAACTCCCAGGTAAATTTTTAAAATCTACTATTACCAAGAAGCAAAGTGGATATAATAATCTAGACTTAAGAGACTTAGGTCACAATAACATAAGAATCACAATGAAATGGAGGCTTGCTCCGGTTTTCATTGTCTTACCTTGTCAAATTATTTCAAATACATTACTGCACACAGTTTGTAAATTACAGAGTCTACATGGTAACCTTCATGATTGTGCTTGTATCATTCTTGTGGCTTTCCTCAAGGCCTCTTTGACGTCCTTGTTTCTCAGGCTGTAGATGAGAGGGTTGAGCAGGGGGTTGATGATGGTGTAGAACAGAGCAGCCACTTTGTCCCTCTCCAGGGAGTAGTTAGAACTGGGCCTCGAATACATGAAGAGCAAAGATCCAAAAAAGAGCGTGACAGAGATGAGGTGGGAGGCACAAGTGGAGAAAGCCTTGCGCCTTCCCGAGGCTGAGCGGATCCTCAGGATAGCCAGCAGGATGTTGAAATAGGAAACGAGGATGACAAGAAGACATGAGAGGACAGTGAAGCCCACCATACTGGAAAGGATTTTCCCGTAGACCCTAGTGTCTGTACAAGATTTTTTTACCAATGGCAGCACATCACAGAAAAAGTAGTCAATGACCTTCTCACCACAGAAACTCAGCCGGAAGGTGTTGGCAGTGTGGGCAATGGCATTCAAAAAACCTCCTAAGTAAGAGCCAGAAATAAGTCTAGTACAAATAGAAGCAGACATGGTAGCTGAATAAAGCAACGGGTTGCAAATGGCCACATAACGATCATACGCCATGGCTGATAGCAGATAGCACTCAGTGTAGGCTGCCACACAGGAGAAGAAGAACTGAGCCCCACACCCAGCCAATGAGATGCGCTTGTCCTCTGAGACACAATTGACCAATATTTTAGGGGTGTACACAGATGTATACCAGAAATCCAAGAAGGAAAGACCACCAATGAAAAAGTACATAGGAGTATGAAGCTGGGAATCAATGCGGATTAAGATAACCAGGGTCATGTTCCCTGACAAGGTTAACAAGTAGATAATTAAAAATATTCCAAAAAGAATCAGCTGCCAATGGGGATCTGTGGAGAAGCCCAGCAAGATGAACTCAGTCAGGATGGTGCGATTCCTCACCTCCATGTCCACAAAGGGGAAAGCCTGGTTTATATCATGATGGGAAAAATAAGTTAGAAGGTTTACATTTACAAAAAAAAAATGAAGAAGAAACCCATAAAGTCAGCAATTATTGAGAGATCTTGGTATTCTTATTTGTATAAATAGAAGATTCTAATAGTGATTCAAATCTGAGCTCTAACTTAGAGATTTTTGTACAGGTACCTAGCAATGAAGTCTTCATATCTTAATAGGCTAAAAAGCACAAGGAAGAACAACTAAAGTAAAAATTGTGTCACATGTTTTGTCTTTCTAATTTCTCTGCTGCTTAAGTAACAATATCTATGGTCTAACATGATTCTCTGACTGAATTTCAAATCATAGATGAGCAGCAGACATATTATCAAATGCAAATGGATTTATGAGGGAGAGCGTACATGTGAAGGCAACAATGCAGCTGTGCATATTGAACACAGCAATGACCCATTAAGGGCCAGAACAAACTATAGCTGCTTTTTAACTCATAGGTAAAAATTACAGAGAAGAAAAACAGCTTTATTGAATCTCAAACCAAGTGCTTACCTTTGTTGAGAAAGGCCAGTTCCTGGAAGCAACAAATATTTCCCTATCTCTCTTGGAGGAGTAGATTCAACTTGGATGGGAGTAGAAGTAGAGAATGGAGCCATAGTACAAGGTGACAGAGATGATGTGGGAAGGAGAAGGTAGAGAAGTCTCAAGGCGGCCCTGGGTGAAGGGGATGCTCAAGATGGCACTGATGACGAAGAAGTAGAAGATGTAGAAGAAAGTAGAGCACAGACTGATGGCTGTCATTCACGTCACATGCCAACTTGATCAGAGACATCACAGGAAAAAGTCATCAATCACATTGCCTGCACAAAAATTGAAAGTGAACATGTTGCTGGTTAAGAAGACACCATTGATTAAGCTCCCAGTGTAGGAATATAGAACCAGACAGATGCACAATCTCCTTGACATGACCTGGGCATACAGCAGGGGGTTGGAAATGGCCACATAGCCGTCATAAGCCATGACTGCCAAGAAGAAACACTCCGTATATTTCAGTCTGGCAGAGAAATAGAACTGAAACATGTAGCCAACAAAGTAGCTGCTCTTATCTTTCAAGATGCAAGTTAGTAGGCTCTCCGGACTGTAGACAGAGGTCCAGAAAAGAGAGATTTTTAATGAAGAAATACATGAGTGTGTGGAGCCTGGAGTTGTTGAAGATGAGCATGATGAGGGTGGTGTTACCCAGCAAGACTGAAAAGTACACTTCCAGGGAGAGGACAGACAGGACAGGTGCATCGCATTTTCTTGAAGATTATCATACCAAAGGCACTTTAAATTTTTCTTGATGTTATTTGTCTCTAATAATCCCTCCTACTTTCTTCTTTTCCATCCATGCTCCTGAGATACTAACAAAAGCTCTTTCTTTGTTACTAAATTTTAGTAGGGTGGAGTGTTGGCTTTGAAATTGGAGTTTTTCCTTGCATTTTCCTATATTGTTAATTGCTCTTCATTTGTGTCTAACACTCTGCAATTAACCTTCTATATGTGAAACTTAAGCTCTTTTAGAAACATAAAGGAAAATGATGAAGATACTACAAAGAGCCTTCCTTTTTAAGTTCTCATGTGTGTGTGTGTGTGTGTGTGTGTGTGTGTGTGTGTGTGTGTAAAGGGTTACTAGACTTATTTTGAGAAACAAATAAACTTTTCTGATAATAGAAAATAAAGGAACTTACGTAAGAATTTTTCTGAAACAGTAAGTTCTCCCTGGGCTACAAATATACCTATCCCAGAATCTTTTATAAAAGTTGTGGGATTTCCAGGGCTGTATGGATTGCTAAAACCCACTTAAGATTTCATAGTTTGGGGAGGAACTAACAGAAAAATTAAACATTTGTGTGTTAACAAGTTGAATATTATTAAACAAGATAAACATTTTGGAGACTATATAGCCCTGGTAACAAAAAGTAATCATGATTTTCAAACACCTTGTATTTTGAGTTGTGTAGATAGATGATAGAAAAATAGATATGCAGACAGATTGATGGATATAGAGATGTATAAATAGTTTATATACATATAATAAATATAAATGTATATATTAATAAATGTCTATCTATATTCTTTATCATAGTTATAAACAGTTACATATAAGTTATATAACTAGTAATTGTACTAATTTTATATAAGTAAAATACAGGCTCCAAATATTCTCTTGTTTCTATCTTTTCATTTTTTAATATATTTTATTGTTACTATAGAGATGGTATACAGAGGGGTTATTTAAAAAGGTATGTACATCCTTTCATGTAGAATGCCTGTTTTTCTGTTACATTTTGGCAGTCAGCTGTCCTTCGAAATCCATCCTTCCATCATCTAACCTCTTTGTTCCTGAATGCTTATCTGTATTTGACTACATTTCTTGGCTCATTTTCTCTGTCTACTTAATGAGTTTATCTAGTGATTTTCCAGGAAGAGAATGTGGGTAGATTAGCCTTGGCTCTTTATTTGTATTCATGGGATAGACTACCAAGACTGTCATTCTCCTTTCCTGGACAAGAAGACAGCACAAAATGACTGCTGGTATTTGCTTTCTTTCTATATAAATGTGAATCCTATATATTAATGCTCACCAAGAGGAATAAGGAGTGCTGTTTTGACTGAGGAAAAGATTGGCATTAGCTTGAAACTGCTCCCTAATGCAGTTATAGATGGTTTTTAATTTCCTTCCAAGGTATGTGTGGGGGGGGTGACAATTTTTGCCCTGCAGACAAGTATCTTTATTACTACCTAATACCTTCGCCCTATGTCTCAATCCCATAATCTTTGTTCTCATTTCTCCCCCATCACTTATGTAAATTAATCACAATAACATTGGCATTTAGCATTTAATTCACATTGCTTCCTTGGCTAGAACCTCAACCACATTATTCCTGAAGGACATACAGGAGACAGGAAGCTCCTCCAAAGCTGAGCATTGGTTTTTCCAATGCTCTTTCATGTAATACATTATCTATATTATGTATATGGTTTTCAAAGCACAAACCCCTGTGCTTTGACTGCTAGAGTCAATATGTTTATGGTTACAATGTAGACTAGAGGTGTCTCATCACTGGTGGTGATTTAAGTGATCACAATGGCACCTCGTGTCATGTTCCATTCCCTGGCAATATAAATATCTTTATAGTCTTGAACTATGTGAAAAAAATTAACCCATAGGAATCCAGTGTGAGGCTTTGATTCCAGGGCTATTCCTAATATGGTTTACTCTATTGTTCAGAGTCCTGTCTGGAAAAAGATTCCCACTCAACATGTACCATAGAGGAGAATGGTAGTAAAAGGGGGATCCATAGAAAGGTGTGGATGGAATGTAGGAATACTCTAAGTGATAAAATCTTTTCTCTCAGAGTTCCAATATACCCAGACCTGAAGGAAGAAGAGGAGAAGGGAAGGAAGGAGGTGGGAGAGTGGGAGAAATTTTTCATGTGGAAGTCATGAGGGTGGTATATATAACTAAAAAGAACTATCCTGTTCATCCAGGGATGAATGTGGTCTTCAATATCCCCCACTGGAAAAGAGGTTGGGGATTAGAACTCTAACCTAAGCCTGTTCTTTTTTTCAATGTCTATCTATCCTGGCAAGATAACTTGGTGGAATTCTTACAAACTGATATTTTGTTTTATAAATCAATTTGGAAATGATGGCAATGATGTAGGATAAAATTGTAGGAAACTGAAGATATTCAGCCCCTTCCCAATGGAAATATTTAAACCTATATACTTAACCACTATTGAGATGGCAATAGATAGATGGTGGATATAGATGTTGATGATGATTATAGATAGATCTATACATAGATACATGCATGCATACATATATAAATACATAGAAACATAGATGATGGAGAGGTGAGAGAGAAATATATACATGAATATATAGCCAACCAAATCTATGTATACATTTGAAGTCAGTAAAACAATACAGAATATGAAGAAATTATGATGATTAAACAAATGATTGATCATGGGGACAACGTTCCTTGAAATAAATTTTTTCTGTATTTTATCAAATGATAATACAGCCAACTTATCAATTGTACAGATTCTGTATAATTGCCTTGTTTATAATTCCCTAAGCTTGACAACCATGAGAATGAAACCCTGGAGATTTAATAATTGTTATAAAAGATGCTAGAAGTATCTCATTCGTACCTCTGAATACCGAATCGAAGTGTTTGCTGCAGTTTGGTAAGTGGGATAATCCAGATACTATCCATGCCAAAGCAATTTTATTCTATTCCTGTGATGATTCAACAGATGTTTGCATTCTGTTGTATGGCAGACACTCAAATCTTTCTTTTCTCATAAATTCCTCCTTAGTTCTATATTAATTTCTAAAATTCTGGAAAACAAAAAAGAGTCTTAAGTCCCTCTTCTATTTATGGAAGCAAATAATAGCTTATGTGAAAGGAAGTTATAGAATAAATACATAAATTGACTCTACAAATGAAAGAAAAGCCCTTGGAAAGCATTGATCAAAGAAAGAAGCTGTTGTACTTCAAAAGTTCAACAGAATGACAGAATAAAGTGACAGATTAAGAATCCTAATACCTTTAAAATTCCTGTACGTTTTTTGGTAAAAGGAGAAGGACACAATGCACGTTTTCTTTTTCTTCTTTTTTTATTGTGAAAATACCATTCAGAGGGTTTACAATTACATGAGCAAGGTAATGAGAACATTTCTTATCAAGCATTGTTGCCTCTTCCTTTGTGTCCCCTTCCTATCCCTTCCCATCTCCCCTCCCCACCCCTCCGCACGCCAAAGTTGTAAAGTTCATTTTTCAACGTAACATCTGTACATCTCATTGTTGGGTCTGTACATCTCAATGGGTCCACCTGTATCCCAATGTAAAGAATTTGTTTTTTCCCTTCCCCTCCACAAATAATGCATAGTTGTGCTGGTAGCTTTAGTATGGTCTTGTTGAACATTATTTACCATAGTTAACATTGAAACCAACCCAGATGCCCCTCAGTAGATCAATGGATCAAGAAAATCTGGTAAACAGTGCACATTTAAAAAGAATATAAAACAATATCTTACTGTGACTGGTGAGTTTCCATTGTCTCGTTGATAATAGCCAGAAGAAAACATCTATATGAAAATAAAAACCTGTAATGTAAAGTCATCTATTAAACCCTAACAGTACCAAGATGAAAATAACAAAGTTTTTTCACTCCTTGCATAAAAGTAACATCCAAATGCATTACAATTAAATGACTCTAGTCACCAACATGATATTAAATGTCCAATAATAGTATCTTTTCCAATCTTTATATGTGATGTTAAATCTAACAGATTAAATAATGTGCATTATATTCCAGATAAGGAAATTATCAAGAGGATCATGTCACTTTTCAAAGGTAACTAGATGCAAAGGGTTGGAATGAGAATTCTACCCAAATCTGTCTGACTCTAAACCTCATTCTACTTCTATTCAGCTTGAAAGCTTTGCATCTCTGTTTTCAAAATTATAAAGTGTAAATAACTATGACAGGATTCCATGTAGTGGAGTCTTCAACAATGTAAATTTATTTTCTAGCAGTTCTCACAGCTGGAAGTTCAGGATAAGTATGTCAGCATGATTCAGATCTAATGAGGGCTCCTTTTCTGGGATCCAAACTTGGATTCTGAAAGAAGGAGGAAATAAGAGGGAGAGAAGAAAGAAAGAAGAAAACAAAATAGATAGAAATAGAGAGGCAGAAATAGAGACAGAGATATGTCATATGGTGTCAGAGAGGGTGGTGTGACTGGAAAGAACTATTGTGTTTGTACAGAGATGAATATGGTCTCCAGTGCCCTCATTGGAGGAGCTTGGGGATTAGAACTCTGACCTAAGCCTTCTCTTCTTTGTAATTTCTATCCATACTGGCAAAATTACTTGGTACAGTTTTTATAGACTTATCTATTAGAGGAGAAAGCAGTGTGGAAATCAATGTCAAGTAATGTAAAGGAAATAGAAGATACCTAGTTCCCTACAGAAATACTTAAACCTATATACTGTCTTCATCTCATCCTAGGAGATTGGTTCTATCTCTTTCCTTATTTTCATACAGAGTGTCTAGGAAATAGTAGTTTTAGACAGATACGCCGATTTGGGGATAGTTGATGGGTTGTGAGAGTACAGATTTGAAACATGTCTCAACAAAGGACAACAGGGGAAGCAATTCAACAGCAGTATACACAAGAAATGATCTGTACAACAGGGTGGGCAGTTGTGGGGTGGGACAGTAGGAGAAAAAATGAGGAAAGGGGTAACAAGTTTGACAAGAAATATATTTATTACCTTACTTGTGTAACTGTAAGCCCTCTGTACATTACCTTGACAATAAAGAAGCCTCAAATTTAATTGTGTTCCTTTAAAAAAAGTTTCTAGTGTTATTGAAAAGGTTATGTACAGAGGGGTTCTAGTTACATAGTCAGGTAAACAGTGCATTTTTTCTGGATCATATCACCCCTTCCTTGGGTTTCTCCCAGATTGTATGGTTTTTCACAAAGTATGCATAATTTTCATTTCTCAGAGAGTTCATAGGTAAAATGAACAGAAACATATATATGACTTTATTTATTCTTAAACTTCAATATGATGACACTTTCAATGGCACACACAAATTTCTCAAGAACTTATTTAACAATAGCAATGGAGACGGTTAAGAAATAGTTTACCAACTGTATGGTATCTTCATTAAACTGTATCAAATAACAAAATTTCAAATTAATTATTACACAAAATTTCCTCTAGCTTCTAAATTGAAGAAATTTGATATTGGACCTGGTGGTTTTTAAAATATGTCTGTACGATCTCAAGGATAAGCTAAGTCCACATCTACAGGGTGCAAATACATACTCACAGATCATGCTTCTCTGAAGTAACTTTGTTATATGAAAAGTCATGAATTATATACTCAGATTACCTTCAGTTCATCTCTTATAAGGATTTATTTATGTTTGGGCAGCCAAATAAATCACTCATTTTGGATCTAAGCTATGTAACAGGAAATGAGATACCCTATAAAGTTGGAAAACTGAATAGACATTGTCACAAATTTTAAACACTCTCAAAGTATAGATTTATAGAATCATGTACATAATATGTAATCAGATCAAGTACAAAGTGATCACTAATACCTTTTAATCGGTCCTCTTTTTGCACTGAACAAAATTCTCCTAAAGAAGAAAACAAACATTGTCCATGAGGACATTTTGTAAGATGTACTCATTGGACATGTTCTGATTGATTAAGCATAGTGATCTCATGTGAATTCTCATGTCTCTCCTCTCAGGTGAGATACCCCACAACCATGGAGCTGTATAATACCACAGTGACAGAGTTCATCATGTTGGGGTTCACCACAGACCCTGTGAAGCAGCAAGTCCTGTTTGTGGTGTTCCTCCTGGTGTACACATTAACAATGGCAGGAAATTTCACCCTCATCGTGCTGATATGCAATGACCCCAGGCTCCACACACCCATGTATTTCTTCATTGGAAATCTCTCCTTTCTGGATCTTGGGCTGTCTTCTGTCTACACACCAGAAATCCTGATCACCTGTGTCTCTGAGGACAAGAGCATCTCCTTTGGTGGCTGTGTGGCTCAGTTCTTCTTCTCTGCTGCCTTGGGTTACACTGAGTGTTACCTGCTGGCAGCCATGGCTTATGACAGGTATGTGGCCATTTCAAAGCCCCTGCTGTATTCTCAGGCCATGTCTCTAAAGCTATGTGTATTCTTTGTAGCAGCCTCATACCTTGGCGGCTTTATTAACTCTGTCATCATCACCAAAGACACATTTTCCTTGCACTTCTGTAGTGACAATGTAATTGATGACTTCTTTTGTGACATCCCACCTTTGGTGAAGCTGGCTTGTGGCAAGAAAGATAGCTACCAAGCTGTCCTGTTCTTCCTCCTGCTGTCCAATGTCATAGCCCCCATTGTGTTCATCCTGGCCTCCTACCTGTTCATCATCGCCACCATCCTGAGGATGCGCTCCACCCAGGGCCGCCTCAAGGCCTTCTCCACCTGCTCCTCCCACCTGACCTCTGTGACCTTGTACTATGGCTCCATTCTCTACATCTATGCTCGCCCTCGATCTAGTTATTCTTTGGACAGGGACAAAATTGTTTCTATATTTTACACTGTGGTGTTTCCCATGTTGAATCCAGCAATTTACAGTCTAAGGAATAAAGATGTAAAAGAGGCTATGAACAAACTCTTCAAATAAATCACAATTATTTTTTTCTAAAGAGGTTTATTTTTAAGTTTTTTTAAGTTACTGCATTGCAAACAGAGATGATCCTACTGGACATAGATGAAAGTGAACCAAGCAACTCAAGGGTGGCGATGAGAGGGAGGGAATGAGAGAGAAAGAAGAAACAGCTGACACTAAACAAAAGGAAAGAAGTGTACACTACCCAATTTGGAAGAAATTGTTTTATTGTTAAAGTCTGTAGAGTTCATAAGCTTTGTAGATGACAATTAGCATAGTGAAGGTTACAATGTGTTGGTGACTTTAGCTAAGCATCACTATGCCTCAATACTGCGAAATTCATGTAATTACTTGATCTCAGTAAAGAAATAACATCAGATTCTGGTGAATTCTATCATAATAATGGAATTTATAGTGTTTCAACTCTTCCAATATACATTTGTGTTAGGATACTTAAGATTACTTAGGTATTACCTAATTACCTAAGATAAAATTAAAATAATTTTGAAGATAAAAGTTTAACATGAATTTTATCCATTTAATTAAAATTCATATTATTCTAAATTTGAAACAAATACACTTTCAAATATCTTCTTTTGTTCTTTCTCAAAGTGACATAAGTGCTCACTACATTTATTTTTCTGGTACTTTCTCTTGTATGGCTTTTTCACTGAGGACTGGAGCTCTGTGATTTGAATCATACCTTTACTCCTGTGACTTTTTTGGTGTTTAATTAGAGATAAAACAACTTGTTTTCTGGGATGTCTTCAAACCAGGATCCTAAGAGTGAGGAGCTTTACAATCATGAGTCATCAGCACCTGATTAAGTTCACTACCCTTTGTGCCTTCCCAGAGTAATATAAGATTTCATTACTTTTAACTAATAAGATTTGGGTAACTTTATATTGAATACCAGCAATGTAGAGATGTTGTGGCATAATCAAACCATGCTGAGTTAAAGTTTTAATATTGGGCTGGGAATATGGCTTAGTGGTAGAGTGCTTGCCTAGCACTTAGTACCACATAAAGAGAAAAAGCTAGAAGTTGTGCTGTGACTCAAGTTGCAGATCCTGGTCTTAGCAAAAAAAGATCAGGGACAGTGCTCAGGCCCTGAGTTTAAGCCCCAGGACTGGCAAAAAAAGTTTTCATATTTTCATAATGTTAAATAACAAACTGGCCTTCTATTTCTATAAGGAGATTTTCATAACTATTTTATTCTACATTACTGAAATGTAAGTATTAACACACCAGCTCTTCAATCTTTATGTCCAACATATGTTTCTCCATTTTAAAAAATGCAATAAACTGTGGACAAACAAAGAGAGCAATTGCTCTGTCTTTACCAATAAAAGAGATAGTAAACAAGGGCATCTGTGAGTTAATAGGTATAAAAATTGCAATAAAAAATTGTAGCTAGATAGCATATTACATATTTTTCCTCTATAATAGGCAAATTCTTCAGAGTGCAAATTTCATAAGGGTCAGACTCGAAATTTAATCCATTCTTTTGTAAATTTCTCATTTTTCAATGTTTATCTTTCAAAAACAATTTTTGCTGAAATATTTTCATGTTTCAGATATAATTGTATTTATAAATGTCCATTAGGCTATTCATGAGCTGTTGAAAAAATCTTAACTTTTCCAGTTGAAGTTATCAATAAATTTGAATATATCATATCTTTTTAAGGAAATGGAAACAAAGGGACTGAAATCCCATAGATATAAGGTTGTGTCTTTTATGACTCCAAATATTTTTTATTTATTTTAAGGGGTGAATTGACAAGAGCTTTTCCATCCGAGTTTTTGCATAATGAGCATGGACATAAAACACAGTAAGATATAAATCATCTTATTAAATTTTATAAGATAAAATTTCTTGTATGCACAGAACAAAAAATTGATTGCATATTGAGCATTCATGTGAAAAATACATACAATGGTAAAATATTACAGTAAGCCATGGGAAAACTTTGTTAACATATGTATGTTTATAAAGATAAATATGGGTTTGTTTCTATCAATTTCACTAGTAGAGAATGAATCTGCAAGAATTTGTGAGTTATTCAAAAAGAAAGTATAGAAACTTCACACAGAGAATGAAATACTGGTCCAGACTGGTTCAAATTTGATTTAGATTATGTTTTAATAAATGGAAGTTAATTATGCCCATGCGCCCTTTGTACTGTGATCCTTGTAATTGTATCTCCTGTAATTAAAAAATATATCTGAAACTTCACATTACAATATTTTACTGTGCTTGATTGGTGTATTATGTGGTTATGTGTGTGCATATATATATATATATATATATTATCAATATATATATACTGATACACATCAACATAGAAGGAAATCAATTCTTTCATGTTAGTTTGCTGGGACTAGATATTACACCATTCCAAAGGGAATTCCAAAGCTAAAATTTAGATATTAAAAAGTCAATGATTATTAGTAGATTTCTCTTTTTTTGGGAGGGGGGTCTGGTCTTGGGGCCTGAACTCTGGGCTTGGGCGCTGTCCCTCAGCTCTTCAGCTCAAGGCTAGCACTCTACCACTTGAGCCACAGCACCACTTCCAGCTTTTTTCTTTTTTCTTATGTGGTGCTGAGGAATTGAACCCAGGGCCTCATGTATGCAAGGCAAGCGCTCTACCACTGAGCCACCTTCCCCGCTCCTAGTAGAAGATTTATATATGAGGGCTCTTCTCACGTTCATTTTTTTAGGAGAAACAACCTAGTTCTTTCTTTCAAATAAGATTCAAAATGTACTTAAGAACTCTAAGTGTGACTGGGTTGATGAATGTTAATTTTACTTTCTTCATACAAGAGTTATTCCATCCCTGCATATCTGTTTAATTAATAAAGGTGAACATAGATATAAAAATATTCAACAAAATAATGAAAAATTGAATTGGAAACATTAAGAGGATTATCCATGAAATTCAAGTAGAATTCATCCCTGAAAGACAAGTAATATTCAAATATGCAAATTAATAAATGGGACACATTACATTAAAAGGCTGGTGGAAACAAAACATAGCGTCATCTACTTAAATGTAGGAAAATCATCGGAAAATACTGGAGTATAAGTTTTCAAAATATTTCTGGTAATTCTCTGGATAGTAATGATATCTGTCATGCTAGTCCCCTATTCAATTCTGATCTTATTAATTTGTTTCTTCCCTATCTCTCTTTAAGTTGATTTTGCTAATGGTTTTTAATCTTGTTTATGTTTTCAAATAACCAGTTCTTCCTTGCATTGATTCTGTGTACTGTTGTTCAATCTCTATTTCATTGTGTTCTTAAAAAGTATTTATTATTGAGGTTTGATTTTTTTTGTTTTTCTGAGAATTTGAGAAACTTCATTAAGTTATTTATTAGAAATTCTTAATAATTATATTGTAACTTAAATCACTGTGTCATCTTTCAATCAATAGCAATATTTTCATCATATCCTAATTAATGTACTATTTTCAAATTCCTAATTCTCTACACCTTTGGGAAATGAGGTATATCTTTCCTCCCTAGTGTATGGGATAAATCTCCAGGGGCTGTTGAGGAGAGGTATAAGTTCATGAAACAAAGGTTTGCCTGATGTCAGCAAGCAAAGACTAGGATGTTACTTCCAGGAGCTGGCCTTTCTGACTAAAGGTAAGATCCAGCGATCCAGGATCAGCCAAGCAGATTAGTCTCTCTGTTGCTTCCTCTGCAATTACAAGTGGAGAAATTGTATGACCAGGATCTAAATGGAATATTCTTGCACTACACTCACACAAGTACATTTATTCACAGATATACATATAGACATACACACAGTTTACACACACACACACACACACACACACAGAGAGAGAAACACATTCCCTTCTAGTCTGTCCAGTGACATGCCTGATCTTCATTTACAACAAGGATGGGGAAGGTCTGACCCATGGGTTGTAAAAATCATTTGGTACATGACAGATACAGACACATATGTTTTTCATTGGCTCTCATCACCTGCCCAAGCCTGTCTGTGTCTTTCAGTCTTGGCTTGATATTAGGTCTGATTTCATTTTTTTTTTTTGCATGAGGAGACTTCAGTGTCTTAACATATTGAGATTTTTCCTGTTCTTATCCTTACCTGTAATTTCAGGGTTGAGTGCAATAGGCACCTTTCTGGCTTTCCATATTTAGGGCATACACATCTGTTTTGCTGATGGTAATATATAGAAAGTAGTGGCTTCAAATAAATTTGAGGATTTTTCATATTTCTGTAAAACTGACACTCTGGCATTATGAGCATGGAGAAGATGATTACCTGACCCACTGGATCCGATAAAAATGTCAAGTACTCTTGTATTCAGATGTCCAAGGAGAATCTAGACAAAAGTCAGATATAGACATGAAAGCACTATTGGATATCATTTACTATGGAATCATAGAAAAGGAGAATATGGTGATAGAATATGAAGAATTGGAAAGTAGGAAATGGTACTCACAGAGCAGTGTAAACAGGTGAAGATAAATAAGTAAGGCAAGGGTACAGTTCAATCGGAGAGTACTTACTGAGGATATGTGAAATATTGATTTAATCTTCAGCCCTCCCCCTGCTACAGAGACATAGACACAGACACACCAATATACACAGACACACATACACAGACAGAAACACATATAAATACACATATGAATAATAGTATGAACTCTATGCACAGTGTTGTGACCACACTGGTTAACAAAATAATGTGATAGTCAGGTACCAGTGCTCATACCTGTAATCCTAGCTACTCACAAGGCTACAATCTGAGCATCGCTGTCCAAGAACAGTCCAGGCGAGAAAGTCCACATGAGACTCATATCTCCAAAACTACTCAGCAAAAAGCAGGAAGTGTTGCTGTGGCTCAAGTAGTAGAGTGTTAGCCTTGAGCACAAAGAGGCTCAGAGACAGTGTCCAGGTCCAGAGTTCAAGCCCCAGGACTAGCAAAAGGATAAAGAAAAGAAAGATAAGAGAGTAAATGACAAAAATATCATACTGGAGATATCATTATCTGACTTAAATGCCTTCTTGGTGAAAGTTGGACCATAATTGTCCTTTACATCTCAATTTATTCATATTAGTCAGACATTATTTTTCTCTCCTGTTATAAAAAGAATTACAACAAGTTAGGTGTATGTTGTTTTCAACCCCTGGGCTATACATTTTAACTAAACACAGCTGATATTTCCATGCACTTTCAGATGTGAAGATTGTCAGTTCAGGAAGGGTTTAATACACTTTCCCAAATCCGAAAGCCACCAGGTAATAATGTCCTGGTTTGAACACACCACTGCACTTATGAAACTCCACCGAAGCCAAACCTGTCTGCACTCATGCTCATGGGAGAGATGGTTCCCTCAGTACAGGTAGAGGTGGGAACATACAGGCTGTGTCTCCACTCTCCTATCTTTAGTCACCTGAAGCCACAGAGGGACAACAGCCAGATGAAACCATCATCTAGCCAGCTCTCCCTGGCATATTGACATGGTATTGGCACAATTCCAAAAGTGAGCAGAGAAGCAGGAGGAGACTCCTGAGACTCAGGCTTGCAATCCTCATGGGACTGCTACTGATGAAGCCTGTTTGAAAAAAAAAAAAAAACAAAGCCATCTCCCCTTCTGCAAGGTGGAAAATGGAATCTACTCTTGAAAGTTGGAAATCCAGGAAGAATTGTGGATACATTTTCTTGCCCAAGTGTGTGTGGGGGGGGGGGGTGGAGGGGAATGTGAATTCTGTATAGACAGACTTTTTCCTTTCCATTTAAATTAAATCTTTGGTGGGTGGTAAAATACAATTAACAGATGTACAACAGCCAGAAAATTGACAACATAATGGCACTTTTAATGCTGTGCTCTGTATCTCTCATCAGATTCATTTCCCTAATAGCTTTTTTGCTCTGTAAATATATAATTAGAGACATGTTCTTAAAATATACCTAGATGTCTTTTTAGGCTCTCATGGTGCCTAAAAGGATACAATTGCAGTGAAAATTCAACTCTTGAAGTAGAATGTTTGAGACTAATGACCGTGAGTGCTGCCTTCCAGATTAAGTTCCATTTCGGGCAATTCGTAGTAAGCTTATGTGAAATCGCACAAGCTTCTCTTTTTACCCTCCCTAGGGATACAGGATAAGAAGGATTTTACAGTTTCCACTTCAGCATCAATAGCTGCTCTCTTCTCTCATTCTATGAACTACAATTCCTTATCATGGCCATGGTTTAATTTGCGCTTTGTTTAAATAACTTCAGTATCTCATCTGAGACACCACACTGCACTCCTATTTATCTCCTCAGTTTCTGAAACTCACTGGACATTCTCAGTAGTTTTCTTGTGCTGAAGTGGTTCTCCCCATTTCTTTTTTTCTAAAATTGAAAATCATAGCTTTAAATTGTTCTTATTCTTCCTGTATCATTTCAATGATTTTTTTCTTCTTTCAATATTGTACTGGAAACATTAACCATTGTTTGACTTCCTAGGATTCTATCTAACAATTCATGAACTTATTTCTTCAGCTACATTAGAAAAGAGCTTAAACTTCAAATCAGAAGTCTTCACTTATATGGACAAATGATGGTGTAGTAAAATTCATAGTATTGAAAGCATAGTTATTAATATTATATTAATATCCAATATTCTACATGCTAATAATTAAAAACCTTAAATTACTGCCTTGATAATTTTATCCAAGCTTAGGTAGACTCAGAATAAGATGTAGTAGTAAAAAAATATCATATCAACTTATGCAATTTCTAAGGTATGTAGAATTTGTGTAGGGGAGGATCAGTTTTGCAAATAACCTAATGAGGCTGAATGTCCTGAATGGACAAAGACAAATGAAAAACACAAATGTATAAAGATAATGTAAGCCACAGGTGGAGGACTAAGTACATATACTTAGAAGCATGTATTAAATTTGTACTAAGAAGCATATTATATAGTGAAGATGCACCAAAGAATCTTCAGGAATCCAAGTTGTTTTTATTATTATATAATCCATTATGTTATGGCTTCTCTGTTATATCATGTCTTTTCTAAACATGAGGAGCTCTCTTTGAGAAGATGATAACTAATTCTCATGACCTTCAAACCAGGATACTATACCAAAGGGTAGAACTCTTGGGTTTATAATCTAGTTACAGCATTATGGTTTGACTCCCAGTTATATGATGACAACATAGAAATTAGTAATAATCCTTCTTGCTTTGAAATTCCTACTCTGCTTTACATACATACAAAGTGTTGAAGACATAGCTCAAATGTATCCTACCTAAAATCATACACCCAAAAGATTGAGTTCCATCCATAGCGCGCGCGCGCACACACACACACACACACACACACACACACACACACACACACAATTCTTCATTCATGGACTTCATAATTTTAATCCAGTAATTTAGAAGAAATTAGAAAAAAGAACACATAAAATAATATTTTGAAAAAAGTGTTTTAATTGGTAAAAATATATTCAGGCAAAAAATGTATTTAGGCAATTTGAGAGTTCTCTCATAGTGTTCTCTATTTTTTTAAAAAAATGAGAGAATTATTCAGTTCTAAGATTGGTAGACAGCTTAAATTGGGAGAACATATTTTTAGTTAGCACAATTTGGCTCAGCTCAGAGCCAGGCTTTTATAAACTCTGTGTCCTTCAACTTTCTGCTCAAAATCCATGATTCAATATTACCGATGCAATGAAAATATTGTTCTACTTAGAGTATTGAGTGAAATTAGACATCATAGGATATTAGCATAGAAAGAGTACCATAAATTGGCATTTCTACAAATATCATGATGCTTAAAAGAGAAGTTCTCATTGATTTATAGAATATTGATTTGGGGGGAGGTGCAAGTTGTGTACAAAACATTAGCTTAAGTATTTTTGTGTCTATCTTTGCTTAATTGGCAATAGAATAAGAATGTAATACAGTAAGTATCTCTTGCATCATATTTTCTCTTTAGTTTGATAAAGAACTGACCCTCACAATAACTGAAAATAACAGAGGAAAAAATGAGAAAGATTTCATTTCAAAATTGCATTCCTCTTCTTTGGTTGTCTCCAATACCACAAATGAAGTCTGATGAGTACAAATTTTAATAAGCAGGGTGCTCTAATAATGTTTTTACTCAATTATTCCCTTATTCCTTTTTCACTTTGTCATTTTATTAACAGTACTGTGTTTTGTAAGCAGAGTCTCCTGTGTACCAAGAAGTACACTACTACGGCAGCTACCCTTCCCACACTTAAGGACGTTTTTTAATGAAAATATCACTAAGTGATCCTTTCCCCCTCATCGTATTGATCAGGCTTTCTCCACTGCGGACATGGAGCTCAGAAATCACACCAGCCTGACAGAATTCATCTTGCTGGGCTTCTCCACAGATCCCCGTTGGCAGGTGGTTCTATTTGTACTATTTCTATTACTCTACTTGTCCACCATGGCTGGGAATATGACTCTGGTGTTTTTAATCTGGAATGATCCCAGGCTGCATACGCCGATGTACTTTTTCATTGGAAATTTGTCCTTTATGGATTTCTGGTACACCTCCGTCTATTCGCCTAGAATACTGGCCACGTGTCTCTCCGAAGATAAGCGCATTTCTCTCTTTGGTTGTGCGGCTCAGTTTTTCTTCTCCTGTGTGGCAGCCTATGCAGAGTGCTACCTGTTGGCTGTCATGTCCTATGACCGCTATGTGGCCATTTGTAGCCCGTTGCTTTATTCGGCAAAAATGTCCACTTCTCTCTGCATTGGGCTTGTCGTGGGCTCCTATCTAGGAGGGTTTATGAATGCCATAGCTCACACTTCCAACACATTCAGGATGAGTTTCTGCGGGGATAACTCAATTGACCACTTCTACTGCGATGTACTGCCATTGATCAAAATGATCTGTACGGACACTACCCTCTACGTGAAAATAATTTCCATCTTGGATGGCGTCACCGTCGCCTCCTGTTTGATTCCCATCGTCCTGTCCTATCTGAACATCCTCCTGACAATCCTGAGGATCCGCTCAGCCTCCGGAAGGCAGAAGGCTTTCTCCACCTTCGCCTCCCACCTAGTCTCCGTCACGCTCTTCTATGGATCCTTGCTCTTCATTTACTCAAATCCCAGCTCCCATTACCACAAGGAGACAACCAAAGTGGGCGCCATGTTCTACACCCTCATCAACCCCCTGCTCAACCCGCTCATCTACAGTCTGAGAAACAAGGATGTCAAAGAGGCCTTCAGAAAAGCCAGGCAGACCGTAGAGCCACAACGATGAAAATGGTCATTTGAAATGTTATCGTGCTGATATCTAATCTGTAGTGTGGTAGGCACTTGTGTAGTTGATATTTTTGAAACTCTGTGCTTGTGACAGTGAAATATATTGAGCCTGAAACTCTTCCGTTGTTATTTTATTCTCCTTTGAAAAGCCTCTATTACTGGGTTGTTACAGTTCTGCTATATGCGCACTTGTCTCACTACACAAGTGACAGCTTCATAAAACTTATCCTCTTTCTTTTCTTTCATGGGTGTTGGGAAGAGAAAGTAGGAATTGGAAAAGCCCCGTTTTAAATGATTGAATTTTGAGTTAGGATGAGCACACTGTATTTGACAAGTAGGTTATACAACTGTAAAAAGCTCAACAATTAAGATATTACCACTATTAGATTTCAGTAAGGTATCTCCTATTTTCTTTGCAAAATTCTAATTGCATATATATTTGTATAAATCTTGTCTTTTCTAACATAGAATAATTATGGAAAATAGTTTTTAAAATGCTTTCATTTGAAGTAAAAACAAAGCTCTAATCCATAGCAGACAATGTATTTTGAGGAGCATACATCTATCTTGAAAGATTGTGCTCTCCCATAGAATAAACTACTGAGGTCAATCAGTGTTAACATTGGACAATGGTAAATTCACATCATCAAGTAAAATAAAATTAAGCAATCAAAACTCCCCTATATGTTCTAGAATTCATGACTGTTTTATTTTTAGAGAAATTTTATGAAGAAACCTACAGTGTTACCTGACTGAACTAAAGCAACCAAACAAATGGATTGTTTCTATAATAAAAACTCAATCTTTGGAAAAGAATTTTTTTAAAAAAATACAAGGAAGTAGACAGGCTTCCTATGTTCATAGAATGGCAAAGTTAATATCATGAAAATAGCCACACAGCCAAATTCAATCAACAAATTAAGTGGTTTTGAGTAAAATTCCAATGTCATTCTTAGATAAGAGAGAGAAATCAAATAAAAAGATCTATGTCAATATTGGGTCTGTGAAAAATTAGAAACTGGATCTGTTTCTCATATTTTAATAATATCAATTCATATAGAATCAAAGATCTCAACATAAGACCTGAAACTTTGTTTTTTTTTAATTTTATTTTATTTTATTTGTGAACATACTGTACAGAGGGGTTACAATTGCATGGGCAGGATAATACGTACATTTCTTACCAAGCATTGCAGCCTCCTCCTTTGTTTACCCTTCCCATCCCTTCCCAGCCTCCCCCCTCCCCCCATCCC
>NW_012267333.1:4231015-4265816 GCF_000151885.1 Dipodomys ordii | reverse complement strand
CATAGGGGAGTTCTATGTGAAGTCTTTTGAGGAACCTCCATACTGCTTTCCAAAGTGGTTGGACAAGTTTACATTCCCACCAACAATGAAGTAAAGTTCCTTTCTGTCCGCATCCCCTCCAGCATCTGTTGAAACTTTGAAAATAGTACATCAGTAAAGGGAACACCACATTGGCAGATGCAAAAAAACATTCCAGGAGCTCAAAAATAGAGGAGAGAGCTGATAAATTGAATTGCATCAAGCCAAAAGTTTCTGCATAGTAAAATATATAGTTACAAGCTAAAATTTATAACCTAGAAAATGGGAGAACTTACATCTCACAAAGGTGAATTTACCAGAATATACAAGGAACTCAAAAAACTAAATTATAAAGAATAAGCCAATAAACAACTGGGAGAAGGAGCTAAGCCAAACAAGAAATCTATTGAAAGATTTAGGAGTCATTAGCCATGGTGTTACAAACCTGTAATCACAGCAACTCAAGAGGCAAAGGATGAAAAGACCTCAGTTCTAAGTCAGTTTTGTCAAATAAAAGACATTCTCTCCACAAGTAACCCAGATAGTGTGGCATGCACAATGAATTAGAAAAATATAAATAGATATACATAATCTTTTACTTAATTTTTCGTAGTAACCCTTAAGAGAGGTAAATTATATGTTTGCCATAAGATACACCTAGAACTTAATCTTTGTTAATACCCTTCTTAGAAAATGACTATTCTATAATAGCCCCGCTGTTTTACTACAAGAAGTCAGTCCTAATATTCGTTTTCCCCAGTGGGGCATAGAACCACAATCTTGCTAACATGAAGAGTAATTTTTCCCCCTCTTCTTAGGCCCACTTTATTTGCAAAAGTGTCATTCAGCCGCTTTGTAGACAAATTTCTTTATTCCTGTCACTAAAGCATATAAAACACCAGTAAGTATTGTGATTTTTTAAAAAAAGGTTGAAACAATACAGTCATCTCCAATTAAAATGACATTTGTGGAAGGCTTCTACAAATTCAGTTCATTGACTTCTTTTTCTTTCATAGCAAGTCTACCTGTGCATTCATTTAGTCATTCATTAAATACATACTTGCTAGGGTCTGTTTTATGCCAGCTACTATTCTAGGAACTGAGTATATGTTAATGAGCACCAGAAACTAATAGTTTAAATATCTCATGGACTTTACATCCTCATGGGCTTTTAGGTCTTCTGGCCTTAAAAACCCAGGGGACTTCTGAAGTAGTGGAGAGGGCCCAATAGTCCAATGTAATTTGATATCTTGGAGAAAAGTTCCAATTAATGTCCATGTTTCTCCACAGAATTCATAGAATAAATCTATGAAAAATCAACAGCTATATGCTAAACTTTGGATCACACCTTTTGATGATAGTATTTGAAAAAAATGTGTGGCTGAATTTCTGACAATTACAAGGAAGTCATTTAGTATTTTGTAGGCAAAGACTGCACTAAGGGCAGGAACACTGTTCTTCCATCTTACATCCAGTGTCTGCATCAACATTTATGCATCAAACAGATGATCATTGTGATAATATACATGTGAAGTATATTTTAATGGCTAGATTTCCATTATGCCAAAAACAATTGCCACAAATTATAAGGAAACAAAGGTTAGTTGAACTCAGATTTATAGACTCTTCATTTATGATGATTCCTTGGTCCTATTGCTTTGTCCCTGGGCGACATTATGGTGAGTGAAGTTTTGCCTCAGGGCTGGAATGTGAAGAAGGAAAACAAAAAGTTCAAGAGTCCATAAACATCTTCAAAGATAAACCACATTATACCTGTCTCTGTCTATCACTTGAAGTATCCAGAGATTTTCACTAACGTCAACTCAGGAACTGTGTCTGTAATACATGGGCCTTTGATGGATAAATAAGATAAAATCATAGCAATAAATAAACCCATTATAATTAAGAAATTCAAAGAGACAGCTACAATAAAGAAATATCACCATTTTATTGCACAATGAATGTAATTTGTTTCTTCTATGATGTTTGAGTCTGACTCTCAATGTGGTTTTCCCATTTGGAAATTTTTGATAAGTGTACCAAAACCTTCAGCAGGGTCACTAGAATAATCTTCTTGGAAATTCTGGGAGGACTGTTCTCCATTCTAAACTACGTGAATGGTCTACTTCTCATGGTCCATAAAACATTTTTCTACTCCTAAATGGGAATTAGGAAAGGGAGTTTTTCTCTCACTATTGCTTCTGTGCTTAATTTTCTCTTTCTGCTTTATCTTGGTGGTACAGCACTGTCAGTTTCTACATTTAAATTCTTTAGGGGGAATAAAGCATCACTAAATCTACTCTGTAATGGACAGTTTTGTTTGTGACCTATTACTCCATTTGATGATCTGAGTTTGTCACTGTGGGGCTTACACTGTATAAGCTCAGGTAGTCACTTGTGAGGCTTGAACTCAGGACTTGGGCACTTTCCCTTAGCTCTTTTGCTCAAGGCTACCAATTGATGCCTGAGCCACAGCTTTATTTTCAGGTTTTTATGTACCTTTTTTATTCTCAAAATACTGTACAGAGGGGTTACAATTACACGAGCAAAGTAATAAGAACATTTCTTATCAAGCATTGCTGCCTCCTCCTTTGTTTTTCCCCTACAATCCCTTCCCTCTCAATTCCACAACTACTGGTGGTTAGTGGGAGAAGAGCCTAATGGACTTCTCTGCCTAGACTGGCTTTGAATCATGATCTTCAGGTCTAAACCCCCTGAGTAACTAGGATTATAAGAGTGAGCCACCAGCAGCCTGGCTCAAGACAGAGTCTCTCTCTCTCCCTCTCTCTCTCTCTATATATATATATGTGTGTGTGTGTGTGTGTGTGTGTGTGTGTTCTATGATATTAAGGTAGAACATAGAATATTTACACAAATATATGTTTAATTAAAGATTTGAGAAGCAAGTATAAAGTGATGTCACTTAAGACACATATTTATAAGATTTGAAACAAATTTTCAGTAAACCTAGTTGCATAGCTTCCTTATCTAAAAATATTTGTTCACCAAAATTCAAAATTACACCATTTAAAACAAAGTCATTCATATTATCTTCCCAACATCTCTGAAAGAACAGCAGGAAATATATATTCTGTGAAACAGAAAGTACCCAGAGAGTCAAAGTAACACATATATGTCTTTAACAAAAACAGTATTATAGGTTTTACAAAGCTTATATCAAAAGAAAGTAATAATAATAATAACAACAATAATAGTAATAATAATAACAACAGACTGTCGGGCTCCACATTTTATTGTTAGAAGTAAAAATCCCCAAAACTGAATCACCTACACAGTATACACATACAAAACTCTCAGTCAATCTTTGTATAAACAAATGTCAACTTTTATGACTGTGGTCGTATGGTCTGTATTGCTTTCTTGAAGGCCTCTTTGACATCCTTATTCCTCATACTATAGATGACTGGGTTGAGCAATGGGTTGATGAGGGTGTAGAACAGAGAGCCCACCTTGTTGCTTTCTGGGTGGGTGGTGGAACCAGGATTTGAATACATGAAGAGCAAGGATCCAAAAAAGAATGTGACGGAGACCAAGTGGGAAGCAAAAGTAGAGAAAGCCTTGCGCCTCCCCGAAGCTGAGCGGATCCTCAGAATAGCCACCAGGATGTTCAAATAAGAAATGAGGATGGGAAGAAGACAGGAGGTGACGGTGATGGCATCCAAAATAGCAATTATTTTCACATAGGCACGAGTGTCTGTACAGACCTTCTTTATCAGTGGCAGAACATCACAGAAAAAGTGGTCAATAGTGTTATCTCCACAGAAACTCATCCTGAACGTGTTAGTAGTGTGGGCTATGCCATTCAAAATCCCTCCTATGTAAGAACCAATAACAAGCCCTGAACAGAGAGAACTGGACATTTTAGCTGAATAAAGCAACGGGCTACAAATGGCCACATAGCGGTCATAAGACATGGATGTTAACAGATAGCACTCGGTGTAGACTGCCATACAGGAAAAGAAAAACTGAGCAGCACATCCAGGAATGGAAAGGCGTTTGTCTTTTGAGAGACAAGTGAACAATATTCTAAGGCTGTACACAGATGTATACCAGAAATCCAAAAAGGACAGATTTCCAATGAAAAAGTACATAGGTGTGTGCAGCCGAGAGTCAATCAAGATTAAGACCACAAGAGTCATGTTCCCACACATGGTTGCCAAATAGAGCAATAGAAACAAGCCGAAAAGAATCAGCTGCATTTGGGGGTTGGCGGAGAAGCCCAGCAAGATGAACTCAGTCAGGACTGTGCGATTTCCCACCTCCATGTCCACAATGAACAAAGTCTTATCAACACGATGATAAGAAAGACTAAGCTAGCAGTATTTGCATTAAAGAAAAATGAGTATAGTTGGAAGCATGGGGCGAAGAGTAGAGCACTTGAGTAACAAATCCGAGGCCCTCAGTTTTATTTCACAGTACTGTCAACAAAAGAAAGAATAATGCCATGAATGGGTTAAAAAGTTATCCATTTAATTACTTAATATTTGTTCTGATTTAAATTTTCAGCTTTGAAATTCTTCGGAATTGGAATAAGAATTAAATCTTTGAAGTTAAGGCTCTTATTGTGAATGCCAGGCCAGTTCCTTATCAAACGAAAGGAAAAAAGTTTATTTCAAGATATTACTGCTAATATAATCTGGCCATTTTTGTTTGATTTAGGAGGATACACTTTAAAACATCCAAACCATAAGTGGTACAAGCTATTTTTAATGGAAAAAAATTCTCAGCCTAATATCTGGTATACAGTTAGCCATTTAAACAATTAATATTGTTAAATAAGTTAATGAGAACTTCTTATGTGTTTGCCACTGGATGCGGTACAAATAACAATTTGCTGTGCTCCTTCAATATTGGGATATTAAAATTTAAATGAAATTTGCATTACTCACTATGTGCCAATAACTACTCTGAGCAGAATAATCTCACTGCATTGGCAAAACTGAAACATGGAATTTAAACCAAAGGTCAGCCCTCATAGACTGATAAACAGGGTGGCCCCAAGATGAACCCAGAATTTTCCTCACTGATAGTACATGCTCCTAATTTAAAGGCAGGGGTCAGTCTTAGGAGGTGAATAATTTTTTCCTCCCATTCAGTCATACTAACACAATGAGATGATAACCAGTAATATGAGTTTTCTCTGCCAATTAAAATTATTTTCAAAAAATATTTTCTCCAGTGTCCCTTTTGTTCCATTCTTCTCTAAGTAACTTAATTGCATGAGGATTACCAAGCATGGATGAAACTAGGTATGTGTGTGCATGTGTGCATGTGAGTGCACAAATATATATGTGCATGTGTATATATGTGTATGTCTGTGTGCATGTGAGCGCACACATCTATGTGTGTATGTGTTTATATGTATGTCTGTGTTTCTGAGAAGGAACTCAAACCTTTCTGAGAAAATGATAGGGCTAAATTTGACAAGAATGGTCTATAACTTGACCTGATGGGTTTTACCTCTTGAAGAGTTGAGATTGCCAAGATTCACCGCAGCACCCAGCTGAGTAAACCATTTCCTGATATTCCAGTGCCTGAGCATGTGGAAGGACTCAACTCAGTTTTAATTTTAAAATACTGAAGCGATAACATGTATCCTGAAGCTCTAAAATAAACAAATATACTACCTATTTTAATTACATCAATTTCTAATAAATATACTGTTAACTATCACCCTGTGAACAATTTAACTGAGTATCTAACAGTTCTGGTCCCTCACTAGTAAAGAAGAGAGGACAATCTGAAAACCAAGAAAATGTGATTGATGATTTCTATGATGTAATCATTTAACTTTGAGCTAAGCCAATGTAAATGTTGGAACTAAAAGGGATTCAAGACCTCTACCCCTAGGTACAAGGGCTTTGTTTCATAGCAAGTGAGAATTAGTCTTCATCATTCAAATAGACTTGATAATGTTCAGAGAAGCTATAATAGTAAAAAACCACTGGGAGTTCCAAAGACTCTTCTATCCTCCATTTGTTTATAATCTACCTCTTTTAATACAGATAGTGCAGACTCCTAAATTCATGTACTTAGGCTTCCACTTGTGGTTCTACAGTGGACTTGTATTATCTTTATAAGCCTGTCTCACATCATTCTTTGTCCATTCAAGACTTTCAGCTTAAATCAGGCAATTGACAAAAATGATTTCCCCAAATAATAATATTAATACAAATCTCTGGAACTACATAAGTAGATGAAAAGTTGTTCCCTCAAGCCTTTGAATACTGATTTTCTTCTTAGTCTACTAAAGCTTAGATAATATTACCTAGGCAGTTATTGTTATTAAATAATGTAGAAAAGTTGAGTTTTGACTTTTCTCTAAATAGTTACTGTAAAATTTACTACACTATGTTTGCACAAGGAAAAGCATCTCAGCTTGACTTCAACATCTTTCTTAAATATAAGGTGGAGAAAAAAATGAAAAGATAAAGATATAATAAATTTCTATTTTTAGATGGAATCACAGAAAAGGCAAGTGATGGGTGAAGTTTCTGGGGCCGTGTTGAAGGGATTCCAAAACAAAACTACTGAAATGACACAAAGACACCTGAAGTATAAGAACAATTTAAAACTATGATTCTCAACAGAACGAAGAAATGTGAAAACACTACATCACAAGAAAACTACTTACAAAACTACTTACCTGGAGAACACACAGTGAATTTCAGAAAATGAGGCGATCAACAAACAGGAGTGCAGTGTGCTGTCTCAGATGAGACAGAAGGTCTCAAAGTTTTGGAAGCATTGAAATTATATTAAACATACAACTGATTAAACCACAGTCATTATAAGAAATTGTACTGGCTACATTTATGAGATGGACAGGTAGGCTAATAAAATCTTAAAGCCACTATATATACTCAATAGATTTCGCTGAGATTTTTAGTCCCAGTTAAAAACATTTTGATGAGCCCCTATCATGGGCCAAGTACTGTTTGTTGAACTCACTCACTCCTCACCTGGACAGAGTGTATTAGCCTTTTGAGTCTCATCCCTCCTCTAGGATTTTTGTAAGCCATGCCAGAAAATGAAGATGTCACAGTGCTCAGCCTTCAGAATGACTTCAAAACCCACAAATGTCTAGAAGAACAGAAGACAAAACTTTGTCTCATGTGTCAAACATTGTTAGAATTCCTGTGCTCACAGCAGTTTGTGTGTCTGCAGCTCTGGTTTTGAAACACGAATGTCTATAGAGGTTGGCATCAATTTTGTCAAATAAAATAACTGTATAATTCAAAATAAAAGAAATTGTACTTCAGAGAATAAAAGAACAATTATTGAGTGGAAACTGTAAAACCTTCTTTCTTCTGTCACCGATTGAGACCAGTCTCTTCAGAAAATTAAAAAGAGAGATGCATAATTTCATATAAGCTTATTAAGAATTGCCCAAATGGAACCTTAATCTGAAAGACCGAACTCAAGGTCATTAGGTTCAACCAGTTTTCTTCAAGAAAGTTCATTTTTCATTGCAACTTATTCTCTCAGAGCTGGAGGAGCCTAGAATGAAATCAGAGTACCTTTTACAAGACGTTTCTAGCTTGTTTTATCTGTGTGTGTGTGTGTGTGTGTGTGTGTGTGTGTGTGTGTGTGTGTGTGTTACAGAAAATCTCTCGGGTAAGTAGACACTGATGAAAGATTCAGATTGCAACATGAAAGTCAAAATTGTGGTTTTGCTCTTCTGACTTTTGGGTGTGTGCTAATCATATCTCAGTATCACATACTAGCATAGCTCTGAAAAATAGAACAGAAAATGTTTATCCATGCAGACTTCACCTGTAGATTTGAGGACCAGAAAATTCAGCCACAGTTCTATGTGGATTTCCAGATTTCAACAGTAAACTTTATTTTTCTGCCTTGAAGAAGGGAGCTGGCTTCATTCTTTTTCTTTTTCTTTTTTTTTTAGTAAGTATATTTTGTGTGAAAATACTATAGAAAGGGGTTACAATTACATGGGCAAGGTAATGAGTACATTTCTTATCAAGCATTGTTGCCTCCACCTTTGTTTCCCCTTCCCATCACCCCTCCCCATCCCCCCCACCCTCCCCATCCCTTTCCCCCACCCCCAGCCAAAGTTGTAAAGTTTGTTTTTTGACATAACGTCTTGCACATCTCATTGTTGCAATGGGTCCGCCTGTATCCCCATTTAAACAATTTGTTTTTTCCCTTCCCCTCCACAAATTATACCAACATCAAACACAGTGAAATGGGGGTTATACCGTGGGGGAGGGACATACAAAACAACAAAGAAACCATCTTATAAATATGTTAAAAACAATCACAAGAAAGAAAAAAACAGTTGAATCCTTATCTTGGGGTTCATTTCGCCTAACAATAGGCTGCATCATTCACAGCCCCATCAGGACTGCAAGCCTGAGTCTCAGGAGTCTCCTCCTGCTTCTCTGCTCACTTTTGAGAATTGTGCCAATACCATATCAATATGCCAGAGGGAGCTGGCTAGATGATGACTTCATCTGGCTGTATCCCTAGGTGGCTTCAGCTGAGGAGAGACAGGAGCACTGGTGGGGACCATTCTGTATGTTCCCACCTCCACCTAAGGGAACCATGTCTGCCATGAGCACAGACAGGTCTGGCTTTGGTGGAATTTCATAACTGAAAGGGTGTGTTCAGACCAGGACTTTATTACCTGGTGGCTTTTGGATTTGGCAAATGTACTCAACACTTCCTGAATTGGCCATCTTCACTTCTGAAAGTGCAGGGAAATGTCAGTTGTAGAGGATGAGAACAGAGTATTTTTTATAACAGGAGAGAAGAACAATGTCTAACTAATTGGAATAAATTGAGCCATAAGGGACAATAATGGCTGGACTTCCACCAAGAAGCCATTTAAGTTAAACAATGGTATCATTCAGAATCATGTTAATATTCTCCAGTATGATATTTTGGTCCTTTCATGCCATCTTAAGGCTAATGTCATACCAACATTTTCATAAGGAGAATATTTTAAGTATTTCACTGTGTATTGATTGTGTGACACTGTGCTATTCAGTATTTAGTGTTATTCAGTACACTCAAGATTCTATGCAGGGCTGGGATATAGCTCAGTGGCAAAGCACTTGCCTAGCAAGTGCAACGTCCTGGGTTCAATCCCCAGTACCAAAAAAAAAAAAAAAGAAAAGAAAAGAAAAGAAAGATTCTATGCATTTAATCCTCAGTACTTATTCAAGTGTATGTGTGTGTATGTGCATCTCTGTGTGTGTTGCCAAGGATAATATCATCATCTTTCATCCTCAGTAAGTAGTTTGCCACTGAGCTATGCCTTTCACCCTACTTTATATTTAGCTGAGTGTTTACATTGCTCAGTGGCTTCAAACTTTCTCCTACTTCCCCACCTCCCAGCTTCTGGTGCTGTAATTCTGTTCTCTATTCTCTATGCCCTGCAATTCTACAATTCTATTCTCTATTCTCTGATTCCACAGTAAGTGAAATGAAACAAGATGTGTTTGTCTACACCTAGCCTCTGTATAGATTCCAACTGATTACAGAGCATGTGGAATTTTGATCTGACTTATCTGGTTAGAAAAGTAATCTCGAAGTTGGTGTTAGGCGAAATGAACCCCAAGATAAGGATTCAAATGTTTTTTTTTCTTTCTTGTGATTGTTTCTAACATATTTATAAGATGATTTCTTTGTTGCTTTGTGTGTCCCTCCCCCATGGTATAACCCCTGATTTCACTGTATTTGATGTTGGTATAATTTGTGGAGGGGAAGGGCAAAAACAAATTGTGTAAATAGGGATACAGGTGGAACCATTACGACAATGAGATATACAAGATGTTATGTCGAAAAACAAACTTTACAACTTTGGCCGGGAGGGACGGGAGAGGATGGGGGGAGGGGGCAGAGGATGGGGAGAGCAGAGAGGAAGGGATGGGAAGGGGAAACAAAGGAGGAGGCAACAATGCTTGATAAGAAATATACTCATTATCTTTCCCATGTAATTGTAACCCCTCTTTACGGTATTTTCACAATAAAAAAAATAAAAAATAAAAGTAATCTCCATTCTCATAAAACCAGGATGTCATTTTTACAGAAAATTTTTGAAAAAAATTCAGATTTATTCAAAGCCTTGAATACTCAATATATTACGATCAGCAAGAGAGACTTCTATATATAATTTTGAACCCCCCCCCAAAAAAAGAAACCACTGCACTAAGCCTTGACAAAACATGTGAGAATAACAATGGGAAAGGTGTCCTCGATACATGGGGTTAAAACACCTGCATCCCTCACCCGCAAAGAATGAAATCAAACCAGACCTCAAACCAAGAATGAAAATTAATTCCTGATGGTTTAAAGACATGAATGTTACCTTCAACTCTAACACATTGAAAAGAAAGCAAGAGAAAAGCAACCTGGTATTTATCTTAATGACATCACTTATGACACTGAGAACACAGAAACCAGAAATAGCTGCAAACATTAACATACATGATATCAAATCTCCTTATTTGATAATGGAATGACAGTGGGCTGCAAAATTTACTGACCTTTGACTGAGACCTCTAATAATTATGAGACTATCTTGGCACCCACTGGCAAAGTGACTTAGGAAGACTGTTAGAGAATATATGCATAACCTTCACAGGCTCTGGCTTTTTATCCCCAGGACCACTGAAACATATGAATAAATGTTTCATTATAATATATAAACAAGACAGTTATGAGGTCCCTCATGGCTAGGCCCATAGATTATCACCTTCCAACATTTATATTTAACTATATCCTCCAGCCAGATAGCAACATCTCTAGAAGAGAAAGTTTATCCCAGCCTTGGTGTGCATAAAGGCCTTCTACATTATGATGGAATGGAAGGAAATATATCTGCGTGTGGTGTGTATTAGTGTTTGTGTGGATGTGTCGGTGTTCACATGTGTTTGTATGTGTAGTATTTATGATCAGGTCATACTTTCTCCCCTTTATAACTTGCAGTTGAGGTATCAGAGAGATCAAAGTGATGTACACAGTGACTACAGTTACATAAATAAGGTAAGTACATTTCTTGTCAAACTTGTTACCCCTTCCCTCATTTTTGTTCTACTTTCCCGCCCCCCATCCTTCATCCCTATTATTTTTACCTTTGGGCAGAAAGGCCAGCTGCTCAGCATGGCATCCTTTCTCCTGCATTCCGGCTTTTGGGACTACCTTTGTTTGACTCTCTAAATACATCTCCTCAACAGCCCTTTGAGATTTACCCCATACAGCAAGGAAGAAATGTGTAACTCATCCCCCGAAGATTTAATTAGGCCCCATCTGGAATTTGAAGATGATACATTAATTAGGATATGAGGAAATTATTGCCATTTGTTTAAAGTTGACATGGCCAATTTAAATCACAATATAATTCCTTAAGTGTGGCTGATAGTAGAATTACTCCAAATTATAGGAAAGAGAATTTTCTACAACGTATCCTGTAGACTTTTTTCTTTTTGCCATTTTATGTGGATTCTTACACTACAGACTAAAAGAATATTACAATGACTCAGTAAAGCAAACCAGAGTTTCTCACCAATAAGCAAGACTGATAAACTGTGAGGAAATTAATGCAAAGAAATCAAAGACAAAATTAATAAAATGAAGACCAAAGAAGAATGTTGGTTCAGAGACTACTGATATCCAAATAAGAATTGGAACTTTTATTTGAAAATTTGAAAACCTATATACCAATACACTGAAAAAATCTAGAGTGAATGGATAAATGTCTAAATACATATACCCAATCACAATTGACCCAATAATATATGAACAACTTCTATAGGCCTGAAATGCTCAATCGGCACAATGCAGCAGAAATGATGTTCTCAACAAAGAAAAAGCCAGGACTAGATGAGGATGAGTTCATTGCTGCATTTGAGCAAGTGTGTTAAAGAAGAATGTTGTATGTCCTTCAGTAGATGAATGGGTCAAGAAAATGTGATAATAACAAAATACTGAAACAAGGACACAGGATGACCCATTGCAACAATGATACTCAAAAGAAACTATGTTGGAAATGAACTTTACAACTTGTGGGAGGGTGAGGAAGTGGAGGAGGGAAGGGATAGTAGGAGAAAAACAAAGGAGGGGGTAACAAAGCTCCACAAGAAATGTACTCATTACCTTACTCATGTAACTGTTACCCCGCTGTACAGCATCTTTACAATAAAATACAATTATTAAAAAGAAGAATGCTTCTCAAAGTATTTCATAATGAGAAAGAGAAAGGATGCTGCCACTTAACCTTGACATGAATTCAAGTAAGTGCAAGAGTGTACCCGTGTGTGCACACATGCACACACACACGTGCACACAAACACACACACACACAATGAGATTATACACCTGTGTTCTTGATAAGCCTAAATAAAACACTGTCAAACTTACTTTCAAGTTGAATTCAATGTGTGTGCATATATATATATATATATATATATATATAGTGTATGCATACATGCATACAACCACGTACCATGATATAGAATGAGGGTTACATCTTAAAATGTGGACTTGAACATCACTACCTCTGTCTAAGTATTATGGGTTACTCATCTTCTGAGCTTTCTGGAAATTAAGGAAGTTAGAATGACTAGAGAAAGCATCGCAGAACACCACAAAGCTCCCTAAACCCTAATGTTTTACCTTATGCAAAAGTGATCACCAAATGGAGCAAAGATCTTAAAATAAAATCTGAAACTTGGAAACTACTACTGAAAAACACTGGATCATCCAGGCACAGGTAATTACTTTTCTGAATAGGACCAGAAAGAGTAAAAATTAACAACTGGGACTTTGTCAAGTTACAATGTTTCTGCACGACTAAAGAACAATATCCAGATGCAAGAGACAAATCATTTAATGGGTGAAAATCTTCAACATCTAACCAGAGGACAAAGAATTAATATCCAAAATCTACAAAGAATATACAATCATTTGAAATATATATGCACTGAAAGTTTTTATAAAACATGTATTACTGGACCTAAAAAGAAAACTAGGTATAGATAATGTATGATAGGATATAGCAGTAAGGTCATGAGGCCCTTGATAGTTATATTTTTTTCAGATTATTTTTATGATTCATGGTTCTATGGGAATAAATTGAACATGTCCAGACATTTAACCATTTTCCTAGGTTAATTAGTGTGTCAACTCCAAATTTTCCTCTTTGAATGTTTCACATTGCAATGGTAATTGTACTACCTCTCCTCATTTCTGGTCTTGTTACTTTGAATTGCCATCTTTTTCCTAAACCTGTCTGAAAGTTTTTATATTTTACTTTATCAATTCAACAACCAAGTGCGTATATCAGGGATCTTTCTATTTTTTCTAGTAACTATTTTCCGTCATATCTACGTGGATACTTATTTTTCCTTCTGATAAATTTAGGCTTAATTTATTCCTTTTTTATTTCCTTGAAGTGTTTCTTTGTAACTTTTCTTCTTTTGGATGTAGTGATTTGTTTTGACAGATAGCCTCTTTAGAGCTGTTGTTCTTGTGTTCCATGAATTTGGTTTGTTGTACCTTCATTTCCATTTATATAAAAATGTTTTTAAATTATTGTTTTAATTTTTTTGGTCAGTACTGGTGTTTGAACCAAAGATATTATGCTGATTATGATTGCTTATTCTATACCGCTTGACCTATGCCTCCATGCCCTGATTTGATCTAGTTATTTTGGAGATGGAGGCTTTTCTGCCTGGACTGATCTTGTATCCATGCCATCCTCATCTCAGCTCTTGAATAGCTAAAATAGCTGACAACCACTATGCCAGCTTCTCTTCTGAAAAGCTCTTCTTTAACTCTGTTTTTTTTTCTAGAGCATCACAATTAATTCCTATGTACTTGTGAATTACCCAAAATTATTCCTTTTACTGATTTCTCTTTTTGTATGTTTTTTATTGGAAAAATGCTGTACAGAGGGGTTACAGTTACATGAGCAAGGTAATGAGTACATCTCCTATTGAGCATTGTTGCTTCCTCCTTTGTTTTCCCCCACCATCCCTTCCCTCCCACCTCCACAACTCTCTCCACCCCCCGCCGAAGTTGTAAAGTTCGTTTTCAACATAGTGTTTTGTACATCTCATTGTCACAATGGGATTTCTATGCTAATACTTTGTAATTAAATTAGTACTTATTATTTCCGTCTGATAAATTTAGTAAGACTTGTCTTATGGACTAACATAACATGTATCCTAGAGAATATTCTATGTTTATTTGAAAAAAAATGTTTTTTTTTTGGAAAAAATGCTAGGTAGATACATGTTAGATCCTCTGATCTTAAGCATTCTACAAATCCAATGCACCTATATCAATATTCTGTACTTATTATCTACCCATTGTTGAAAATGGGATAGTGTATTCCTTAAAAAATTATTATGATGCAGCTACTTCTTCCTTTAAGTAATTTAATGCTAGTGTAATGTATTTGGGTACTTAAGTATTGAGTACACAAAAATTTACAATGGTTGCAGCTTCATAAGCTGACCATGCTGTTATTATGTGCTAGGTTCCTGTGCTTCCTTTCACAATATTTTGCTTGGCGTCTGCATGGTCTGAGAGTAACTACGTGTTCTCCCTTTGGTTCCATTTGGTAAAATGCCATTTACTCCTCTGTCACTTTCAGTCTTTGAGATGAATATGGTGAACAGAAATTTGCTTCAGTCTTTTAAACCCATTCAACTACTCTGAGGGTTTACTGCTTTTTTGGAGAATTTAATCAAGTTGTATCCAATGTAATTATTAATTGAAAATTGGTATGAGCTATGTATATAGTTTGGAAAATAATCCCTTTCTACCACATGAAGTATATAAATTCAGAGTAATTTTGATAAAATGTCATTATCAGTTTTCAATTAAATAAAAAAGAAAAGTGGAAATTAAAAAACAAAAATTTTACCTCAGAGAAATAGCCAAATTATCTTGGAACTTTAATTCATATGGAAATAGCAAATTATCTTTGGAAATAGCCAAAATTATCTTGTCCAAAACAACAAATATGAAAGTATCACAATCTCTGATTTCAAAATGCATTGAAGAGTGATTTAATAAAAGCATCATCATAAATATGAGACAAAAATATTTACAAGGCATACATCAAAAAGCTTAATATACCTATAAGAAAGTCAAAGAAAAACTCAATTAACTTTATTAAAAACTGGTTCATGGAATTAACAATTTTCAAAGAGCAGTTACAGACAATAAATAAATTCTAATCCTTCCCTAATCTTTAGTCTATTTAAAATTACATGGAGATATTATTATTATGTAATAACCATTTAGAATGGCTGAAAGATATCAAGTTTACCCAGGATATGTTTAAAAGAATATGTGCATCATTCGTGAAAATGTAAATTATTACAGTCATTATGGAGTTATAGATTCCTCAGATATTAGAACTAATGCATGATCACACATTTGCTTATCTGAATATATTAGAATTAAAGAATTAAAATGAACATATCTGATAATAATTAGGGGTTTTAAAATGCTTATACATTAACCCAGTAATGAAATTTTTAAAATTAATATTCCATAATATAAGCTCTATTGTTTTATTCATTTATAATATGTATTTCTAGTCTCACTAAACTTACATGAAATAAGTTATTTTTTCTTACTATGAATTGTAAGTATCTGTGTACATGTATTTATAATACATCCCTGCATGTACTAAAGATATATTTAGGTACATTTCTAATACACCAATTAAACATATTAACATTATTTTAAGTGGTAATTTTATTTTTTTCTTATCATTAGTAAGAGAAGACTTTCACAACACAAAGGGCGTATTGACATAATTACTATTCTTTTATTAGAACATGATGTTCATCAACATGGAGCTTTTATTATATATATGTCAGTCACTCCACAGCAGTGAAATCTCAGGTCACTATAGGAAAGACAAAAGAAACTACTTTGTGTTTGTTTTCAATGTAGAATACTATACAAAAAATTCAAATGCACAAGCTTCATATCTAAAGTTTATCTTTAAAATTATCCTAAATCATTACCTTCCCTCTCCTGAACACTAAAAAATGAAAAGTCAAAATATGTTAAAGCACGTTGTATTATGATAGACTTAAACAATTCAATCAATAATTAACCAATAATTATGTACTTCTTTAAAGGAAATGATCTTTATTTAAAAAGTTTATTCAAAGCCTCTTTCACATCTTTATTCCTTAGACTGTATATCACAGGATTCAGCATGGGAAACACCACAGTGTAAAATGTAGAAACAATTTTGTCCCTGTCCAAAGAATAACTAGATCGAGGGCGAGCATAGATGTAGAGAATGGAGCCATAGTACAAGGTCACAGAGGTCAGGTGGGAGGAGCAGGTGGAGAAGGCCTTGAGGCGGCCCTGGGTGGAGCGCATCCTCAGGATGGTGGCGATGATGAACAGGTAGGAGGCCAGGATGAACACAATGGGGGCTATGACATTGGACAGCAGGAGGAAGAACAGGACAGCTTGGTAGCTATCTTTCTTGCCACAAGCCAGCTTCACCAAGGGTGGGATGTCACAGAAGAAGTCATCAATTACATTGTCACTACAGAAGTGCAAGGAAAATGTGTCTTTGGTGATGATGACAGAGTTAATAAAGCCGCCAAGGTATGAGGCTGCTACAAAGAATACACATAGCTTTAGAGGCATGGCCTGAGAATACAGCAGGGGCTTTGAGATGGCCACATACCTGTCATAAGCCATGGCTGCCAGCAGGTAACACTCAGTGTAGTCTAGTGCAGCAGAGAAGAAGAACTGAGCCACACAGCCACCAAAGGAGATGCTCTTGTCCTCAGAGACACAGGTGATCAGGATTTCTGGTGTGTAGACAGAAGACAGCCCAAGATCCAGAAAGGAGAGATTTCCAATGAAGAAATACATGGGTGTGTGGAGCCTGGGGTCATTGCATATCAGCACGATGAGGGTGAAATTTCCTGCCATTGTTAATGTGTACACCAGGAGGAACACCACAAACAGGACTCGCTGCTTCACAGGATCTGTGGTGAACCCCAACATGATGAACTCTGTCACTGTGGTATTATACAGCTCCATGGTTGTGGGGAATCTCACCTGAGAGGAGAGACATGAGAATTCGCATGAGATCACTATGCTTAATCAATCAGAACATGTCCAATGAGTACATCTTACAAAATGTCCTCATGGACAATGTTTATTTTCTTCATTAGGAGAATCTAGATCAATGCAAAAGGAGGGATACAATGATAACATGTTACTTGATACGATTGTACATGCAATACATGATTTTATCATTTTATCTATTGAGCTTACTCTTTGATAATAATGACTATAGAAATCTGAGTGCTGGTGACTCTCACCTGCAATCCTAATTACTCAAGAGGCTGAGATCTGAGGACAGCAGTTCAAAGCTAGCCCAGGCAAGAAAGTCTGTGAGACTCTTATTTCCAATTAACCATTAGTTAACCAGCAGTGGTACTGTGGCCAAGGTGGTGAAGTGCTAGCCTTGAGCAAAAGAGTTCAGGGACAGTGCCCAGGCCCTGAGCTCAAGCTCACAACTGAAAATATAACAACAATAATAATATCTATAGAATTCTCCAATGCTATAAAGAATATTTTATGGTTCTCATTATATAGAATACATATAAAACAATTAATTTGACTGAAGTAATCTTGTAAATTAATCCTTGTTTAACATGAATCTAAGACTATTAGAGTATATAATTATGGCTTTGTACATACGAAGGGCACCTTAGAGAAGCATGCTCTTTGAGTATTTTTCCATCCATATCCCTATAGAGATAGAATTACCTTATCTTGGGCCCACACAGATATATTTTGCAGTAAGTAAGCCTATCCAATCTCAAGTTTCCTCAATTCTGAAATAATAAGAAATATATCATATAATTAATGTAAAATATATCATATAATTAATGTAAAATTCACTTTAACCAAGGTATTTAGTATTTGAAAGCTATTTCTTAACCCTCTGCATTGCCGATCATATGAACTTACTAGACATTTAATATGTGCCACTCTACTTAATGCTTTAAAATGTTCATCATGTTGAATTTTTAAAATAATGACATAAAATAATGACATAAATGTGCATATTTTCATTTTCCACATGGACTGTCTAAGCTACAGGAATGATTGTGTCTACCCTGTTGAAGACCACACAATTAAATTTGAATGGGCATTATTCAAACCAGTACTCTCAGGGTCCCAAACCTTCAAATCTGGTTAGAATTACTGTTTTCTAGACAATCTGCAGGGCCTAAGGAAAAGCAAATGGGACTGAGTTAAGTTTGTGGGCATGACATAAGGAAGTCATAATTCAGTGAGAGCATCAAATATTTGTAAAATCTAGGCGCACTTGCCTAGCCCATTCCTTCTTACCACACTGTGTAAGGCACAGGGCTCTCCTGTCTCCTTCCCACTCCATCAAAGCCGATTCTATTGTTTATGTGGAACCTCTAACCTCCTCTCTCTTCCTCTGGCTCTGTAACTCTCTTCCTCTATCTCTGTCTCTCTCTCTGTGTCTATGTCTCTCTGTGTGTCTCTCTGTGTATCTGTCTGTCTGTCTGTCTGTCTGTCTGTCTCTCTCTCTCTCTTTTCCCAGAAACATTAGAAAAAGAACATTGGCTAGTGAGGACTCCAGTACATGTACTCTTTCATGTTAGTACAAAACACAAAGACAATGTCATTTTTATTATAATTATTAATATGCATTTTAAAATTCTAGATCCACAGATTTATACAGGTAAGCTGAACAGATGGGAGTTTTTACACAGGTTAGAGGCTAAAATCAAGGCTTTCAACATTACGATGAAGCTTTTTGAGGGTTACAGTGTATTACAACAACTAATCTCAAATATAGAAATCAGAAGCTGAACGACAGCAACAAAAAAGAAAGCACGGAGCAAAAAGTCCTGTTTTGCTATACGTAGAAAACAGATCATTCCTGCCAGTCTAAGCCCTTCCTCGGCCCTCTCCCCATGAACCCATGCGCTCGCAAATGAACACACGACCTTGCAAAATGCTTTCAAGCTTTTCAGTGCTGCCTACTATTTACCAAACATTCACTGTTTTCTAAGTACAGTGCTTATTACTTAAAGCGAGGTATTTTAGTCATTTTCCACTGTTCTAGGAAATTAATACTATCCTATGTTAAAAGTTTAAAAATAAACATAGCATACAGAGTATCACTTATTGTTATTAGTTAGAAACAAATCTAAATGAAGGAAAAATTAGCATGGGAGAATCAGTTTTTTTTTTTGCTCTATTTTAAACTATGGTTTTAGAAGAAAGCACTAAAGAAATGAAGTGCTGGAGGTCTTATCTTTGTTTCTCAACTTGATCCCATGAGGTTGCTGCATGTAAGGAAACTCAGAGCTTCTGGAAAAAGCCTGGAGACCCCAGAGATCACAGTGGTAAGCAGCAGCAGAGCTGAGCTAGGATCTCAGTGCTTCTAAGGCTACTTTTTTCTGATATAGCTAATTCCTTCAGAGTCTTCTTAGCCATAATATCATTCTTCCTATTTTTTAGAGCTTCTGCTATCAGTCATATTGAAGAGAATAAGGAAATAGTTTCTTTAGCTGGAACCACCTTCCTTACGTTTTTCTTTTCTTTTTGTTCTGTTTGCTTATTTATCTAGTTTTGGGAGTGCACATGGTGCAAAGAAATGATGGGGCAAAGGGTGAATGAATGCAGCATTGTGGACTTGCTGGACACTATGTGGAAAGTGAACTGAACAATTTGTAGGTGGGGACAGGGGGAAAAACTGGGAGAGAGTGAGGGAAGCGGTGACATTGTCCAAAAAGAAATGTACTCTTTTCCTGACTTATGTAACTGGAACCCCTCTGTACATCACCTTCTTCATAACAATAAAAATGCTTTTAAAAATAGAACAGTGGATAATCCAATGAGAGGGAAGAGGGGGTGAAGATCAGACAGCCTCACCCAGAGGCACAATCCAGTTCTCAGGAAAATCATTGCAGAGTGAATTTAGAAAATCTGATTTATCTTCCCTTCACTAATAGCCCATTGAAGTTTAAAACTCAATGTTTACACTACTTTGTTAATTCTGCCCAAAACATTCTTTTATCCAATTTATTGGCTCAACATTATGTCATCTGCACAATGAGGTCTTCCTTGACCATGCTCTGCCACTCTGTGCCTCTTCTTTCTCTACACCCACAGTCTCTAGCCTCTCTCATGGCTTAATCACTGTTTGTGGTTGAAGTTGCTGGCTGTCCTCACCCACGAGGATGCCAACTCAACTAAGACATGTGTGTGTGTGTGTGTGTGTGTGTGTGTGTGTGTGTGTGTGTTATTGTTTTCTCACTGTTCCCTGCCAGTGCTCAACTCTTTGTCTGTCCCCCAAAATGGCACAATTTTGTTTAGGTGCTGAGTGCATGCATGCATGCATGCTAGAACCCTCAAGACACACGTCTTGAGAGGTAGCCAGCCACGGCAGTTACCTCTTTTATAATCCCACATTAGTTTCATTCTGCATTTGTTTATTGTATAAAAGGTCATCCCATGTTTCTTTCCCTAATCAGAAACATTTGGCTAGCTTATGTTTTTCACTGGCAGGTACAAGAAAAGCCAGTGAGAAATGACCATAGAATTCATACTCAGGGTACTGAGAGTTTCAGAAGAAATCCATTGGAGAACAAAGTATATCTGAAAGGAAGAAAATTTCAATTTTACAGGCAAACTTTTGTTCATATTAAAGAATTGATAGGACCCATGCCCCTTCTACATGGGCCACCCACAATGAGATAATCAACAAGCAAACTTGTACGTCCATCTCACCAGTTACCAACTCTTTAAAGACCTCATTCAGTGTTCTTAAGCCTCCACTGCCTCACTTGTAAAGTACCAAAAATGGCATGGGAAAGGCATGGAAAATATTCAAAAAATAACTGCCCTTCAAAAACATAAGGATCAAATGACAGACTGCTAGCCTAGTGGATTCCTGGGGCCTCATCGCCCAGGAACTAAAATGTTCCAGGGAAAGTCATTTCCTTCCAGTAGCCGAAAGTAAGTCAGACATAACTTGTTTTGATGCAACACTGTAAGAAATGTTTCACTGTTGCCTATATTACTGGAAAGACAGCAGTCCAACATCACAGTAGTGAGAAGATAAATGAACGAACACGTGTACACACGAAGACATTTTTGGAAGAGAGATGGGAACGAGACAGCCTTCCATTGAAGTTTAGAGCCATGAGATTTAGAGTCAGAGAGGTTTAGGTAGAATACTGATTCTGACATTTTATAGTTTGGTCACCTTTGCAAAGTAATGTTAGCTACCTGGCAGGCAATTTCCCATGGGGAATATAATGTCCATTTTAAAAACTATTAGAGTTAACAGCAATGTTAAGTCAAAGGATACTAAGAGTCTTGCACATCCAATAAATGACATTAAATGCTGAGCATTTTGTACTATGTTGCTGACTGGGATCATACCATTGTAATGCATTTGGATGTTAGTTTCAGAAGGAGTGAAAAACTGTTAACACTGACCTTTTTATCTTTGCTTTTTTGCATCTGCTATTGAAACTTACATCTCTCTGGTATAAAGAAATATTCCTGATGACTTCAAATTGCTCATAGCCCTGTTCCATGTCTGTTGTCTCTTGACTCAGTTGTTTCTCTTATGCTTGGTTGCATTAAAAATAATTATGACTGGTTGTGGGCTCCCCCATGTCTTGATGACTATATCTTTGCAATAGAAAATGCTTAAACCCATAAAGCAAGCACACACATACACATACACACACAATAAAAGATGACAAGGGTTTTCATGGTATTTTTACATCCAATAAGGAGAAGCATTGGTAAGATTTAATAAAGGAGTTTTATAAAGTATATAGAATTAAGGAGAGATAGAAAAAGAAGGCTTTGCAATTTCTTTCATGTACCAGAATACAAATATCTCCTGAATCCTTACAAGAACAAAACAAAATGTCTTGGTACTTGGTCATTTCTTTTCTTGTGTTTTAAGAACAAAACAAAATTGCAATGAGATGGAGAACATCTGTATCACATGACTTACCAAGTTTTCGGCAAACCCTTCAGTATTTGAAGATTCGAATCAGAAAACCCCAGCACCTTTTATAATAATTATTTCATCCCCAGGGTTTCATCCTCGCAGTTTTGCAGCTTGGGAAATTACAAACAGGCAATTAGAAAAAATGCATTAATAAGATTGGTTTCATTTTATGATAAAATCCAGAAAGGTTTAGCTCAGGAAGTACTATTTTCCTTCGATGGATCCATTTGAATACATGTCTATATTCAGTATTGCTCTACTGAATTCAAGTAAAAATGTATATATCTCTGTGTGAACATATGTATAACCAAATATACACTTGAAGAGTGGTCAGCTCAGGGTTTAAGTATTTTTGTAGGCACTGGATATCTTCTACTTCCTCTATACCAATTGACATCGATTTCTACACTACTTTGTACTCCAAACAATCTATCTGGAAAATTTGTGCAAAGTAATTTTGCCAGGATGGATAGGAATTGAAAAGAAGAAAAAGCTTAAGTCAGAATTTTAATCCCCAAACTCTTTTCCTGTGTGGGCAATGAAGAACCCATTTTTCCCTGGGTGAATGCCAGAGTTCTTCCTACCCGCATTCTCCTCAACAACTCCAAATGAAATCTGTGTCTCCCTCCATCTCTCTCTCTCTCTCTCTCTCTCTCTCTCTCTCTCTCTCTCTCTCTCTCCCTCCCTCCCTCTCTGTCTCTCTCTGTCTCTTTCATTGTCTCTCTCTTTCTATATTTTTCTCTCTCCTGCCATTTTACTTCCCCTCCCTGAAAACTGCTTTATTTCCCATTTCCCTTCAGGCCTGGATGTATTCACACTCTGACACTCTAGACACTAGATTCTAGACAATTCTGCCCCATCTAGTATTCCCATGCTCCATCATTCACATCATCCATTTCTACCTATCCCTCTGACTACATTCTCCTTAAATGGTCCAGAGTGAGTGGGTATCTGTTTCCAGACAGAACTCTGACCAATACAGTATATGGTATTAGGAAAAACTCCAGAATCAAAACCTCATACTGAGTCACTCAGGAGTAGTTGGCTCACATATTTAAAGACTATTCAGCAGAAAGAAATGTACTCATTACCTGATTGATTATGTAACTGTAACCCCTATTGTGTCACTTTTATAATAACAGTAAAATATGTATGTGTTATTAAGTTACCTTGTTATAAAAATGATATAGAGCGGGATTACAATTATATGAGTCAGGTAATGAGTAATTATATTTTTTGTACAGTATCTTCTGTCCCTTTGACTTCAAAACACATTAATATATATTTTTAAAAAGACTCTTCATATATGTCTGCTGCCACTGGGCCTTGAGTGAGGTGTCATGCTGAGCATTTAAATCACCACCAGTGATATCATGAAATAAGATGAAAGTGTAACCTACACTCTAGCCATAATGATATCTACCACAACAACTGGACTTGTTTATTTTAAAGGTTCAAATGTCATACCAGTGCCAGTGGCTCATGCCTGTAATCCTAGCTACTCAGGAGGCTGAGCTCTGAGGATCACAGTTCAAAGCCCAGCCCTAGCAGGAAAATTTTTGAGACTCTTATCTCCAATAAACCACCAGAAAACCAGAAGTGACACTGTGACTCAAATGGTAGAACACTAGCCTTGAGCTGAAGAGCTCAGGGACAGTGCCCAGGCCCCAGAGTTCAAGTCTCATGACCAACAAAAAAAATGCTCATGTATTACTTGAAAAAGAATTTGGAAAAATAAACTGTAGTTTTGAAGGAGGCTGTTGCTAAGAACTGCAGAGAAACAATATCAATTAAATCCTAAAGGTTGATAGTTACTGTGGTTGATTTTGTTGTTGTTAAATCTGATAGGTAGACCATAGATTTTGGGATAAGGGGAAACATTAAGTAGACAAGTTAAGGAGTAACAATAAAAATACTTTTCTGCAGAGGCAAACATGTAATTTGCACACACACACACACACACACACACACACACACACACACACTAGAAGGCATCATCACTACCCTAGACAAAAGTCTTCTAATTACTGAACTAGGGAGTTGTCTTAACTAAGGCAAAACTCTCCAGCACTGAAACCATCACTCCAGCTTGTGAAGAGGATAACAGTAAAATATGACTACCTGGAAGGAAGAAATCCAAGACTTGTTTTCATAGCATATACATTAAGAGCATTCAGATCTCACCAACGTGTATTGAAGGTACACTGGTAACCAGGATTGGGTTTTCAGGTAAATAAAATATGGTATTAATTAAACTCAACTGGTCTCACCCACTGACAATTAGAAAATTCTTCTTGTTTCCTGAATTGCCTATGGTGCCTCAGTAGTGCTAACTGTGTAATAAAGATCACCAGCAGGTTTGCTCATCATATCAGACTCTTCAGTATGTCTTGCTGTCCCTCATCAGGTTTATCAACCCTGCTATGCAACTATTCCTGCCTAATCATTGGAGAATTTTTCATTTTGTTTGACTTCTTTGCAGTTATTATTTATTTCTTCTGCCAATAGGCTACAAATAATATTCATTAATTTAAATTTCTAAATTTCTTCATAGTACTCTACAGGGTATATGTATCACTATATAAATATTTAACTCAAAATGAAGCAATGAGTTTTACCCTTCTGTTGTTTAATATTACTTTCTTTCAATTTTCCATATTATATAGTTTTAAAATATCCTAGATAACCTGGGTATTTCTACAGGTGTATAAATTGAAATTTAAAAAGATGATTCTTTTTTTTTCTTCTTATACTATCACAGCTACATCAACAGGATGCTTTTTATGTTGACTATTCATCTTAATCCTCATAGTTATAGAAGCATCCATGTTTCTAGAATGACAAAAAAAATCAGATGCATGTTATGCAAATTTTAATACTCTAGAATTGAAAATCAATACTCTTTTAAGAATTCCTTTTCTTTTTTGCAAGCATTAGTAGATAGAAATTAAATCCATGTACAAAGAATGTAAACGAAGAATAGCTATGGTTATTTTGTACTGTCTACTTTGACATAAAAAGAATGATTATCTTGGTGGTAAGTGCCATGGATTCAGACAAAAGGCCAAGAATGGCCTACTCACATTCTCTTTTGTGACATTCACAGTCACTGGAAAAACTCATTAGATCAAGAGTAAATGGGCTAAATGATATGCTTAAGGTAGATAGTATGCTAGAACAAAGAGATTAGATGGCAGCAAGATTGATTTAGAGGTACAAGTGATAGCCAAATTATAACATAAATGTCTGTATAAGAATGTACATACTTTCCAATGCAGATAGATATACGTGATAGAGTATATACTATGTATGTAATTATATGTAATATATAAAACTATATTTCATATATTCCATATCTGTAATATATAACTCTATGTAGCTATATGTTACTATATAATTTGTATAGCTTTTCATTACCATATATAACTATATGTAGTTATATTTAATTAAAGTATATGACTATATATAAGTATATATGTTATATAATGATAATTATATATTATGTAATTATATGTTACATATAATTACATATACAATGTATAAAAATTAGAAATTGTACATATGATTATATATTTAATTACACATACATGGAATTTATGTGTATATACATATTTGTCTTGGACTCAAAAGACAACAAGAATTAAAGTTATGACTTTTTCACTAGCAATACATAATTACCTAAAGTTTTTGTTCATCTTACTTAATATTATGCAACTTGTTAAAACACAGTTGTTTAATTGTCCTGTTAGTTCCTCCCAAGCTATGCAGTCCTGAGGGGATTTCAGAAATCAACAAGCTTGGGAATACAGACACTGCCTTAAAAGATTCAGCAATGGCCAAGATTGAATTCCAATGAGATGATGCTCTTCCAGAAAATGTTTAGGTGAGATGCTTACATTTCTATTGCTAGACATTTTATTTGTTCCTTACAATCAGTCCAATAACCCTTTACATGGTAAGTCCTAACAATCACAGGGTCTCTGGAAAAAAAATCTCCATTATTTTCCTTTTGATTTCTAGGTTTCACATACAGAAGTAGAATTTCTGTTCACTAGAGGTAAATGATGAGTAATTCATAATATAGAGAAATACTAGGAAACACTAACTTCACAAACAACTACCAGGAACCAGGAATAAACAAAGCCTTTGCTAATAGCACAGGAAAAATGAAGAAGACAATAAAGTAGCAGGGATTCTTAGGGACACCAGATGTCAAAAAATTTAAAGTTTCTTCAGTATGATATTCTTCCACAAAGTCTAAAAGCAAATAGTGTTTTTAATAGAAGCTTACTCCTAATGTTTAAACAAAATATTGTGTTAACTATTTTTACCTTCAAATACAAAAATATAACCTAAGAAGGTGAACATGCTGACTGCTTAGCATACACTGCCAGGTATTCTGGTTTTCTTGCTGTAATAAGAAAATATAAACTCAGGTCATTAAGCCAGTTTTTGTCAAGGCCCAGAAAGTGTTAAGTGAACCACAAAGATAACATGATTAATCTTTCTTTGTGTGGCCCAGGGTGAATTACAGAGGTTGTTTTCCAAAGTGAGAAAAAGTTTTTAAGTGTCTCACAGGAGCTGGAAACAATAAAAGTTAATGACCTATTGCAGAAAAATAGGAATATGAAAGGAGGGATGAGAGGTTGAGTCGGGTGGAGTGATGCTCTGGAAGATTGCTGCTCAGAGAAAGGGGTGGTGATAAAGAGGAGAGAAGGCTGATGGGACAGTGGCAGCACTGCCTGGGTCAGTGGAAAGACAGGAAACGCCGGTGCAATGTTGTACAAAATAATAAGACCAATGCATTACAACTGGATATAAGGTGAGGTGCTTTACACAACAATACACTAAGAATTTCATCAGTAATACCTCCTTTTATTAATTTTTGGATAATCATGTGAAGAAATTGTTGCCATCTCCTTCATCAGAAACCTGAGATCAGGCGATTTAATTAACTGTTCTTCAATCACACAATTATATGTTATTAGAATCATGATTGAGATGAAAATCAGTTTGTGCTTCATCGATTAAAAATTGGTAGCATTATGGAGCATATCTTTGGTGGGGCGAGGCCTGTGGGGAACAGTACTGAGTCTTAATCCCAGGGCCTGGGTATTATCCCTGAGGTTTATTGTTTTCTCTCCTTCTCCCCGAGAACTATCACTCTACCACATGAACCACGGCTCCATTTCTAGCCGTTTTGGTGATTAATTGGAGATAACCATCTCATGGATTTTCCTGCTGAAGCTGGCTTCAAACCACGCTATTCAGATTTCAGCCTCCTGAGCAAGTAAGATTTCAGGTATGAGCCACCACTGGGGCCTGGCATAGATCACATCTTTATTTTAACTCATTAATCTTCTTACCATTGAAATGAAGGTAAGTGTCCTAGAAATGATCATTAATAATAGTAATAATTATTAAATAATAGCCTGTATGACAGCACTCTCAATGTGATCTACAGGAAACACAGATTATAACCATTGGTGCTGCCTTTATGAACAGAATGTTCTTGGTGCCATTTTCTAACCTGCTAAATTAGAAACACCTGGATATTTTATGTACAAGGAGTTCAAAAAGCAATTGTTATTCTAGTGTTCATGACATTTCAAGTATTGTGCTTTTCTTTGGTTTACAACTTGGCAACCACCCTACAAGAGAAAAATTAACCCCATCTTAAAAGGAAATCAAGGCTTTCTATTGTTGACTAGTAGTTGAGAACTTGTATAATTTTAAGTTACTTGAAAGTCAAATGCCTTCAGCTTTCTCTGGTTTGGTCAGTGGTGACATCTAAGGCATGAAACCTAATTATCATGGACATACAGTGACAGTTTGTTGCAGACATGAAAATTACTTTCTATTCAAACATACTTCATTTGTATACTAAAATATTTGGCAAAAGTAACCATTTTGTTGGATGGTGTCTTCATTTCTTTCTTTTTCCTATATGAGTCTGCAAAGAACACAAATGTCAGGAAATGCCTGAGGACATCAAAGACCATTTTGAGATAGTTTTACATACAATTATGCTAATTGATGCCACCAGGGCATCAGGCCTACTGACTTCACTCTCCTCCAAATCAAGACTGACCATTTGCCGGGCGCTAGTGGCTCACACCTGTAATCCCAGCTACTCAGGAGGCTGAGATCTGAGGATCACAGTTCAAAGCCAGCCCAGGCAGGAAACTCTGTGAGACTCTTATCTCCAATAAAACCACGAGAAAACCAGAAGTGGCGCTGTGGCTCAAGAGGTAGAGCGCTCGCTTTGAGCTGAAGAGTGCAGGGACAGCGCCCAAGCCCAGAGTTCAAGCCTCATGACCAACAACAACAAAAAAAGATTGACCATTTATTTGTTCATTCATTCATTCATTTAATCCATCATTCAGTGGTTGCCAGGTATCTGTTTTAGGGTCTGTACTGTCCTAAGCTTTAGAGACAGTGATATGAGAAAATGGACTAAATTTCTTGTCTCATTGAGTCAACATGATAGTGAGCTTTTCTCTCTTAGATCACAGGGATAGAAGTAAAGGGAGGCCTACACAATTATAGGCAATTGGAATACTTGGTGATATTCTCAAACTATTTTATATTTTTTTATAAAAATCTGAAAGAGATGTTGAACATTTCTTCATGTGTTTATTGGTTATTCTTACTTCTTCAGAGAAGTCTCTCTTTAAAACTTTAGCCCACTTATTGATGGGATTGTTGGGGTATTTTTGAGGATTTGTTTGTGGGAGTTAAAGTTTTTACCTCTAAGTATATTTTAGATATGAGGCCCTTGTCTAGTCAATAGCTATAAATATCTCCCATTCTTTAAGCTATTTTTCTTGCTAGTTATGTATGTCCTTTGCCATGCAGAAGTTCTGAAGTTTAATACAACCCCATTTATCCAGCCTTTCTTTGATTTGTTGTGTTTCTGGATCTTTACTTAGGAAGTTTCTACCTGTGCTAAGGAATAGAAACACAAAGATTTTTTTTCTTGTCCATTTGCAGTTATTTATTTTTTTCTTTCTTTTTCTCCTTTGGTTTATTTCTTGATGTCACTGTTTTTTTATTTCTATAAACTTTGTCTTATATATAAGTTTATGTGATTTGGGGAAGTAAAGAAGAATCACAGAAAAAGCAGGGCAAAGGGAAAATCAATTCAACAGTGATACTCACTAGACACTATGTTGGAAATGAACTTTACAACTTGGGTGGGAGGGGGGTCAAGGTGGTGAAATCGGAGAAAATGAGGGAGGGTACAGTTTGAAAAGAAATGTATTCATTGCCTTACTTATGTAACTGTGACCTCTCCGTATGGAGGGGTCACCTTTACAATAAAATTTAATTTAAAAAATTCTGGAAGTACACACAATGGTTCACAAAGTAAAATGTGAAAGAGTGGAGTAGGGCTGGTTTTTTATCTTTCATAATTTTATTATTAATGTTTTTATTGTGAAAATACCATACAGAGAAGTTACAATTACATGAGCAAGGTAATGAGTACATTTCTTATCAAGCATTGTTGCCTCCTCCTTTGATTCCCCTTACCATCCCTTCCCATCTCCTCCCCCACCCCAGCCCCCACCACCTGCCCCTCCACCCCTTCGCCAAAGTTGTAAAGTTAGTTTTTCAACATAACATCTTGTACATCTCATTGTTGCAATGGGTCCACCTGTATCCCTATTTAAACAATTTGTTTTTCCCTTCCCCTCCCCAAATTATACCAACATCAAATACAGTGAAAACAGGGGTTATACCATGGGGGAGGGACATATAAAGTAACAAAGAAATCATCTTATAAATATGTTAAAATAGATGGTTTCAAGTAACAGACAAGTTCAACAATAAGTATTTTGCTCTAGGGCTGCTTTTCAAGGAGAAGCACATGATGCTTTCAACTCATGCAATTGTCAATGGAAATGGAAACCATATATAGAAACCATACATCTTGTTCAGACAGTTTGAAACACAGACTTATTTCAAGTAGCAGAACAAGCTGATATACTCAGCATTTGCTACTCCGATGTTTTTACATGAATTTACATAATGCCTTCAAATCACACACTTTTTCCAACATGAGAAAAAGAGATATTTCTCCTAAATATAAAAACTGGGTCTTATCTTCATAAGGTCTAAAACAAAGTTCTATCAAATAACGTAAAAAGTTTTTACATTCAACATTTTGCTCCTAATGTACTTGTAAATGAAGAGTAACAGAAGGCTTTCAAGTCAGTCTTACTTGTGAAATCAGAAAAAAAACTATAACTGTCTCTATAAGAAAAACACTGGATCTGTGACTGAAGTTTTGATTATTATAAATATTAGGGGCCCTCCATGCTCTTAATATGTAGTAAACAAGAATGAAAATATCATGTATTCATGTATAGTCTATACAAAAGAGAAAAAAAAACTTATCCCACACATTCTATGTAGAGGCTCAAAGGATATTTATGCCCTGAGAAAGCCATCAGTATTTAAAAGAGTATGACGTCCAGTCCACACTATAAAGTAAATGTGCATTTGCAAAGTTTTTCTGTTTCAAGGAGGAATTTAAACTTTAGGAAGAATTGTCATTAGTCTTTATGAAAGTGTGTCAGATATCATCCACCTTGGTAATAGAAACTTGGCACACTGTCTATATCTTATCTGTTATCAATGCATATATTGATAATGCTACAAGAATTATCTACTTCACTATATGGACATATTTTACCAAGTGAATCATTTCACATGTTGCAATTTACATGTTTTTGTGACAAAACATGCATGGTGATTATAATAGAAATATTTTACTAGGGAGCAGTTTTTACTTTCAGTTTTGCCTTTGTCTCATGGAAATTTGCAGATGTCCATATATATGATTATGGCTGAATTGAATTTACTCTCAACTTTTATCATAGAACTATAAAGGCAAAACTGAAAGAGTTGTATCAAAATGAAGAATTTTTTAGGTGGTACTATAGTTTGAGCTCAAGAACTTTAACTTGGTTTTCTTGCTTGCTAGGCTGTAACTCTACCACTTGAACAAAACGTCTATCCCTAGTTTTGCTTATTATTTTGGAAATGGAGTCTCCTGGATTCTTCTTCCTTTGCTGGCTTGAACTACAACGCTCTGACTCTCATACTCCTGAGTAGCCAGGATTGTATGCATGAGCCACTGGTTTTTGTCTCTAAAATCATGATTTCTCATTTAAATATGACTGAACTCAAACTTGCTATTATAAAATATAATAGCTACTTGGGATAACTGTCATTAGGGATTAGGCCTGTGTTTTAGTTATAGAAACTGGGAAATATCATCAGGCCCTAACTTTTAGAATACTAGGTCATTCCCACAAAAACATGAAAGTCTATTTTTTTATTTTTTGTTTATTATAATTGCATTTTATTTTATTGTAAGGGTGATGTACAAAGGGGTTACAGTTACATAGATAAGATAATAAGTACATTTCTTCTCAAACAATGTTACCCCCTCCCTCAGTTTCTCACACTTTCCCTCCCTCTCAACTCCCCTTCCACCCAAATTGAAAAGTTCATTCCCAACATAGTGTCTTGTGAGTATCACTGTTGTATTGGTTCACATTTGTCCTTTCTCTTACCATGTTGTTATTCTCTTCCCTTGCCAAATCATATAAAACATATTTAAAAGACACAGGGTACCAAAATCAAAAACAGTGACAACAGGGGAAGACCCAAAGAGGAAAAAATGAAAGAACAAAGAGATAACTTCACCCAGAACTTTAAAAAAACAATTTCTTGTGTCCATATCTTGGAGTTCATTTCAATTATTATCATTTTATATAGTCATACATAAATAGTGATTGAGATATTGTGATCCTAGACATATACTAATTATTACAAATTAGGGAAACCATGGAGGAGTCTATGTTTTGGGGGGCCTGGCTTGGCTTACTTCATGTAATATGATTTTTCCCAAGTCTTTCCATTTTCTTACAAATGGGGTGATGTCATTTTTTTCTGCTGGAAACACATAATTCCACTGTATTTTCTTGATCCATTCATGTACTGAGGGACATCTGGGTTGGTTCCATGTCTTTGCTATGGTAAGTAATGCTGCAATAAACATAATTGTGCTGATAGCTTTGTTTGTGGTCTTTTGGGTAAATGCCCAGAAGTGAGATTGCTAGGTCATTGGGAAACTCTATATGTAGCCTTTTGAGGAACCTCCTTATTGATTTCCAGAGTGGTTGAACAATTTACACTCCCACCAACAGTGCAGTAATGTTCCCTTTTGGCCACAGCCCCACCAATATCTGTTGTTATTAGATTTCTTGATAATGGCCATTCTAATTGGGGTCAGATGGAATCTCAATGTTGTTTCATTTTCATTTCTTTATTATTTTAAAGATATTGTCCAGAGGACTTACAGTTACATGAGTAAGGTAATGAGTACATTTCCTGTCAAGCATTGTTGGCCTGGGTTCTGTCCCTGAGCTCTATAGCTCAAGGAAATCACTCTACCAATTGAGCCACACGCTACTTCCTTTCTTTTACGGCCAGAGATGTTGAACATTTCCTCATATATCTATTGGCCATTCTTATTTCCTCTTCAGAGAGGTCCCTCTTTTAGTCTTTAGCTCACTTATTAATGGGGTGGGGTTGTTTCTTTGAGGATTTGTTCTTGGGAGTAAAAATTTTTGAGATGTACATGTATTTTTGATATGGGGCACTTGTATGATATATAGCTAGTTAAGATCTTCTCCCAATCCATGGGCTTTCTATTTATCTTGCAAGCTATATCCTTTACCATACAGAAGCTCTGCAGTTTAATGCAATCCCATTTATCCAGTCTTTCTGTTCATTTTTGTGTTTCTGGATCATTATTTACAATGTTTCAACCTGTACCAAGGAGCACTAGTGTATTGCCTATCCCTTCCTGTAATATTTTCAGGGTATCTGCTCTTACTTGAGGGTCTTTGATCCATTTGGAGTTGATTCTGGTATAGGGTGATATCTAAGGACCTGACTTAAGATTTCTGCACATGTATAGCCAATTCTGCAAGCACTATTTGTTGAAGAGGCTGTCTTTCTTCCATTTGATGATTTTGGCTCCCTTGTCAAAGATTAGATGGCCATAAGGCTGTGGGATTAGCTCTGGGTCTTCATTTATTCCATTAGTCCTCAGGCCTGTTCATATGCCAGTAACAAGCTGTTTTTATAACTATGGCTTTATAATAAAGTGTGATGCTTGGTATGCAGAAGGAAGAATCTCTGGAATGTAAGATACTCTAGCCTTTATAGAGAAAGAACAAACAGATATTCAAAATAAAAACAAGAAACAAGGGAGTGGGTAAAAATGTTCAACAAGAAATGCACGCATTGCCTTACTCATGTAATTTTAAACCCTCTGTACAGGATCTTCACAATAAAATAATTTTTTAATATAAACTCTGTAACACATACAAGAAACAATCAAAAGCTCTAACTTAAGGTGAATAGGTACTAAGGAGAGGCTAGAGAAGGAAGCTAAAGAAATAGGAAATATATTTAACAGAATCCTAGCAGAGAACTTCCTGAATATCCAAAGGAAAGGCCCACTGAGGTCCAATAAGCCTTTGGAATCTCAAACAGACCAGACCATTACAGGATATCACATTGCCACATTTTAATCCAAACAGGATCAATAGAGACCAATGCAAGGATCCTTGAAGATCTCAAGGAGAAAAGATCAATCACCTATAAAGGAAAATCAATCCAAATAACTTAGACAGTTTATTTTTATGTTACATAAAAAGATAGGTTAATTTGCTCAATAAGTTGATTAATTCAAACTTCACCCAGATTTCCTGACCACCATCTTCTCTGGAAATATGAGATGTATCAAAGTTTTCTTTAGAGTGCTAGATGTGAAAACAACCTCTGTCATTATGGAATAAGACGATGTCATTACTCTCTAAACTACAGAGACCTTCTGAGTTTATAGAATGTTTATAACTTGTTCTTTTCTAGCTGAAAAAAAATGGAAAAAGCGTCTTTTTGTTGTTTTCTATATGTCTGAATTCAGTTGATTTCTGGTATGTTACTATCCCTTCATCTAGTTTTTTCCTTAATGCCATGGCATATATAACGAAAGTATTTCCCTATTCATATATTTTTTTGTTTTACAAGCAGGAGACATAGGTCCAAAGATGGTCCTGAGAAAAAGAGCACAAGACTCTAGTCAAAAAACATAACTAAAACAGAAAATGATGAGGGTTTATACCTCACATGATAAAGCACCTGCCTAGTATATGAAAACAGTTCAAACACCAAAAATAAAAGTTCACCTGAGATAAAACAAAAAAAACTATTAAAAATTAGCCATTCCAATTTCATTATAATCAATGTATTAAACTCAGAAAACTTCAACAATTGCCCAAAGCAGGTAAGGTTCCTGATTAATATGCTCAAATCTCAAAGACTGAGCATGCAGAATACCCTCACTTTCTGTTGATGAAAGCAATGAAACTCTTCTCCATCTGCAGATCCAAAGTCTACAAGCCATGGAGAGAGGCAACCACACAGTGACAGAGTTCATCCTGTTGGGCTTCACAACAGACCCTGTGATGCAGCTGGTCTTGTTTGTCCTCTTCCTCGGAGTGTACTGTGCAACCTTGCTGGGAAACACCACCCTCATCGTGCTCATCTGCAATGACTCCAGGCTCCACACACCCATGTATTTCTTCATTGGAAATCTCTCTTTTCTGGATCTCTTTTATTCTTCTGTCTACA
>NW_012267333.1:4192284-4226930 GCF_000151885.1 Dipodomys ordii | reverse complement strand
AAAACCCTCCTGTGTAGGAGCCTGCAACCAGCCCAGTGCAGAGAGAAATAGACATGGTGGCTGAATAAAGCAATGGACTGCAAATGGCTACATAGTGGTCATAGGACATGGCTGCCAGAAGATAGCACTCCGTGTAGGCTTCCAATGAAAAAGTACATAGAAGTATGCAGCTGGGAATCAAACTAGGCTAGGATAACAAGTCCTATTCCCTGACAAGGTTAACAAGTATATCATTAAAAATATTCCAAATAGAATCAGCTGCCAGTGTGGGTCTGTGGAGAAGCCCAGCAAGATGAACTCAGTCAGGATGGTTGATTCCTCACCTCCATGTCCACAGAGGGAAAAGCCTGATTATATTTAGGAGAATTTAAATTAAATAAAACACTTAGTGATTTTACAATTGAAGGAACATAAGTATATTTCAATTAAACCAACAATGTCTAAGAAGTAGGTGTGATTTTATTTCTTAGTGTACACAATTATAGATCTTTTAGTCAGTGCCTTCAAAAGGCCATAGGAATTGGAGTTAAAATGACCCTGCCATGAGAGGATTCACTTAGCATTGGCATAAGGCAAGTTCTGTTGTTTAACATTACTTTCTTTCATTTTCCCATATCATCTACTTTTTAACTATATTGAATACCTGAGCATTTGTACAGTTGTAAATTCTTTTTTTCTTCTTACACTGTCACAGCTACATCAACATGATTCATTTTATGTTGGCTATTCATCTTACTCTATCCACATTTCTAGGATGATCAAAAAATGGTTTTTTGCTGATCATTAGTAGATCAGATTTAAATTCATGTATCAAGAGTGTAAGTGAAGAATAGCCATGGTTATTTTGTGCTGTCTTCTTTGACATAAATGGAGTGACACAAAGGAGGAGGCAATAATGCTTGATAAGAAATGTACTCGTTACCTTGCCCATGTAATTGTAACCCCTCTGTATGGTATTTTCACAATAAAAAAGGAATGAATCTTTTGATGGTATGTGCTATGAATTCAGATAAAGAGTCAAGAATAACTTACATTCTCTTCTGTGATATTCACAGTCACTAGAAAAGCTAATTAGATCAAGAGTAAATAGGCCAAGTGATATATTTAATATAGTTAGCATGCTGCAACAAAGAGATCAGATGTTCACAAGACAGATGTAAAGGTACAACTGATAGCCAAAATGTAACAGAAGTATTTGTATGAAAGAATATACATACTTTTCTATGCAGATAGACCTGTAGGATACAATATATTCTGTGTTTGTAATTTTATGTAATATATAAACCTATATTACATATGTGTACCATGTTATATTATTAATATTATACATTATATAATGTATAGTAATGTGTGCATATATGTAATATATGAGAAGTACATATTATATGCATGATTATATGTTAATTACATATATGTAAGTAAATGTGTGGAGTTTATATGTATATATATTTATCTTCTACACAATTAAAAATCAGCAAGAATAAAAAATTATGATTTTTTTTCACCAAAAATACATAATTACCTAAAATCTTTGTTATCTTCTTTAATAATGCCCAACTTGTTAACACATAGTTGTTTAATTGTCCTGTTAGTTCCCACAAGCTATGCAGTCCTGAGGGGATTTCAGAAATCAACAAGCTTGGGAATACAGATATTGCCTTAAAAGATTCATCAATGGGCATCATCAATGAGATGATGCTCTTCCAGAAAATGTTTAGGTGAGTTGCTTACATTTCTATTGCTAGACAATTTTATTTGTTCCTCACAATCATCCCAATAACCCTTTACATGGTAAGTCCTAACAATCACAAGACCTCTGGAGAAAAAATCTCCATTATTTTCCTTTTGATTTCTAGGTTTCACATACAGAAGTAGAATTTCTGTTCACTAGAGGTAAATGATGAGTAATTCATAATATAGAGAAATACTAGGAAACACTAACTTCACAAACAACTACCAGGAACCAGGAATAAACAAAGCCTTTGTTCATAGCACAGGAAAAATGAAAGGAAGACAATAAAGTAGCAGTCATTCTTGGGGACACAAGATGTCAAAAAATTTAAAGTTTCTTCAGTATGATATTCTTCCACAAGATCTAAAAGCAGATAGTGTTTTGTATAAGATGAGGACCTCAGGGCCTGGGCATTGACCCTGCGGTCCCTCTCTCCCTAGGCCTATTACTCTACCACCTGAGCCCCAGTTCCACTTCTGACCTTTTGGGTGATTAACTGGAGATAACCATCTCATGGACTTTGCTGCAGAGGCTGACTTTAAACCATGCTCTTCAGATTTCAGCCTCCTGAACAATTAGGATTTCAGGTATGAACCACCACTGGCACCTGGCATGAATCACATCTTTATTTTAACTCATTGAATCTTCTTACCATTGTAATGCAGGTAAGGGTCCTAGAAATGACCATTAATAGTAGGAGTAATTATTAAATAATAGCCTCTATGACAGCATTTCTCAATGTGATCTACAACATAGATTTTAACCATTGGTTCTGCTTTTATGAAAGCAATGTTCTTGGTGCCATTTTACAACCTGCTAAATTAGAAACACTAGGCTGAATATTTTATGTACAAGGAATTTAAAAAGCAATTGTTATTCTAGTGTTCATGACATTCCAGGTATTTTGATTTTCTTTGGTTAACAACTTAGCAACCACCTTCCAAGAGAGAAATTATCCCTATCTTAAAGGAATCAAGGATTTTCATTGTGGGTTAGTAGTTGAGAACTTGTATTATTTTAAATTACCTAGAAGTCAAATGCCTTTTCAGTTTTCTCTGGTTTGGTCAGTGATGACATCTAATGCCCAATACCTAATTATCATGAACATATAGTGACAGTTTGTTGCAGACATGGAAATTACTTTCTCTTCAAACAAACTCCATTTGTATAATCAAATATTTGGCCAAAGTAACCATGATGGTGGTTGGTTTCTTTCTTTTTTCCTTACACAAGTCTTCAAGGAACACAAATGTCAGGACATGCAAGAGGACATCAGAGACAATTTTGAGATGGTTTTACATATAATTAGCTAATTTATGCCACCCAGAACATCAATCCTACTGATTTCACTTGCCTCCAAATCAAGACTCTCCATTCATTCATTCATACATACATGCATTCATACATTTAATCAATCGTTCAGTGGTTCCAGTGTCTGTTTTAGGGTCTGTATTGTTCTGGGCTTTAGAGACAGTGTTATGAGAAAATAGTCTAAAATGCCTTGTCTCACTGAGTCAACATGATAATGAGCTTTTCTCTGTTAGATCACAGGGATAGAAGCAAATGGAGGCTCGTCTTTCAACATAGCGTCTTAAAAACGAACCTCCATTCACTTCTATCCCTGGGGGACAGGAGGGTTGTAGCTGAGGAGGTGGGAGGGAGGGGATGGTAGGGGAAAAACAGAGGAGGCAACAATGCTAGATAAGAAATGTACTCATTACCTTGCTCATGTAACTGTACCCCCTTTGTACAGTATTTTCACAATAAAAAACTTAATTACATTTTTTTAAAAGAAGTGGAGGCCTACACAATTATAGGCAACTGAACTACTTGATGATACTCCCAAACTATTTTATATTTTTTTGACAAAAATCTGGCAGAATCTACAACGTTTCACAAAGAAAAATGTAAAGTGGTGGAGTACGGTTGTTTTTTTTAAAGATTTTAAATTCAGCTGGTTTCAAGTAACAGACAAGTGTTGACACTCAGTATTTTGCTCTAGTATTTTGCTGCTTTTCGAGGAGCAGCACATAATGCTTTCAACTCATGTAGTTTTCAATATTGCAAAAGAGGTATCTGTGTCTAAAAACAAAACCACAGTTTTAAACATAGACATTTCAAGTAGTAGAACAAGATTTTACACTCAGCATCATGATAATACTCTGTTTTTGCATGAATTTACATGACTTTCAAACCAGGCACATTTTCACACATGAGAAAAAGAGATATTTCTGCTTCTAAAAATAAAAACTAGGTCTTGCTTCTTAAGGTCGAAAACATAGAGTTCTATCAAATCATGTAACAAATTTGTACATTCAATGTTTTGCTCCTAAGGTACTTGTAGATGAAGAGTAACATAATGCTCTCATGGCAATCATTACTTCTGTGATGAGAAAAAGAGCTATATCTGCTTCTATAAGCAAAATATTAGAACTGTGGCTGAAGTTTTGATTATTGTAAATATCTGGGGCCCTCTTAGCTCTCAATATGTAATAAGCAAGAACAAAAATATCTTGTATGCATGGGATAGTCTTATAAAAGGGGAAAAATATGCCCCACCCATTGAAATTCTACCTAGAGTCTCAAAGGACATTTATGCCCTGAGAAAGATCTCTGTATTAATAGCAGTGTGAAATCCAGTCCATTCTATAAAGAAAATGTGCATTTGCAAAGTTTTTTCTAAGTTTCAAGTGAGAATTTAAAATTGAGGAAGAATTGTCATTATTCCTTTTTAGAAGTCTATCAGATATCATCCACCTTGGTACTAGAACCTTAGCATAACTGTCCATACCATGTCTGTTATCTGAATCACTAATGCACACACTGATAATGCTATAAGCATTATGTATTTCTTTATATAGACATATTTCATTAATGTATCATTTTATATATTGCAATTTGCATTCTTTTGCAACTAAATATGCATTGTGATTCTAATAGAAATATTTTACTAGGTAGCATTTTTCTTTGACAGTTTTGCATTTGTCTCATGGAAATTTGCAATTGTTTACATATATATATATATATATATATATCATAGAACTGTAAAGACAGGACTTAAGGATTTGGTCAAAATAAAGTTATTTTAGGTGGTACTAGAGATTGAGCTCAAGGACTTTAACTTGGGTAGCCTCCTTGGTGGGCTGTCACTCTACCGCTTGAACAAAACCTCCCTCCTCGGTTTTGCTACTTATTTTGGAAATGGATGCTCTTGAATTCTTCTGCCTTATCTGCCTTGACCTATAGTCCTCTGTATCTCATACTCCTGAGTAGCTAGGAATATATACATGAGCCCCTGGTTTTGTCTCTAAAATATGATTTTTTTCAATTAAATGTGATTGAATTGAGACCTGCTACTGTCAATCATAATAGTTATTTAGGATAACTGTCATTAGGGTTTAGGCCTGTGTTTTGTTACAGAAACAAATAAATTTCATTAGTCCCTGGCTTTTAGGACCCCACAAGGACATCACAATTTTGTTTTTTTTTCTTTTTTTATTATCAAGGTGATATACAGAGGGGTTACAGTTACATATGTAAGATAATAAATACATTTAATGTCAAACTTGTTACCCCCTCCTTCACTTTTCCCCTACTTTCCTCCCCCTTATCCCCACCCCCCAAGTTGTACAGATCATTTCCAACATATTGTCTAGTGTATATCACTGTTGCATTGGTTCCCACTTGTCCTTCGTTTCACCATTCTGTTGTTCCCCTTCCCTTCCCTAATTCAAATAAATGTCTATACAATACCAGGGTACCAGAATCAAATACAGTGACGACAGGAGATATACCATAGGGTGAAGAACATACAAAAGAAACAAAAAATCACATAGAACATTAAAAACAGCAACTACCTCTTGTGTCCATGTCTTCGAGTTAATTTTGCTTAGTTCCATCTTATATGGTCATAAATGTTACAGAAAAGATAGGTTAATTTGTTGGTCTTAAATGTCACCCTGATTTTACAAACAGTTCTTTTCTGGAAATATGAGATGCATCAAAGTTTTATGCAGAGTGCTATTATTCCTTAAAACATAGAGACCTTCTGAGTTTACAGAATCTGTATGACTTGTCCTGTTCTGAGAAATAGATAATAGATCTTTTTTTTCTGTGTGTAAATTTACTTAACTTCTGACACATTACTATCCCTTCATCTACTTTTTCATTAGTATCATTCAGTATCATCATCAGTATCATCAATATTTACCTATTCATGGGTATTTTTGTTTTATAAGCAGGAGACATAGGTAGAGAATATCAGTCCAAAAATGGTCCTGAGAAAAGAACACAAGACTCTGGCCAAATAACTGAAACAGAAAATTCTGAGGATTTATATAGCTCAGGGGTAAATACAAACAGTTCAAATACCAAAAATAAAAGTTCACCTGAGGCAACACAAAAAATCCTATTAAAAATTAGCCACTCTAAGTTCATTTAGACTTTCATTATAATCAGTGTATTTTTTATGCATTGTTGGTTTTTTGTTTGTTTGTTGACTTTTTATTGAGAAAATACCATACAGAAGGGTTACAATGACATGGGCAAGGTAATGAGTACATTTCTTATCAAGCATTGTTGCCTCCTCTTTGTTTGCCCTTCCCATCCCTTCCCATCTCCCTACCCGTGTGCTCCCCCTCCCCCCACATTCCCACCTTTCCACCCTCCCCCCCCACCAAAGTTGTAAAGTTCATTTTTTTACATAACGTCTTGTACATCTCATTGTTGCAGTGGGTCCACCTGTATCCCTATTTAAACAATTGTTTTTTTCCTTCCCCTCCACAAATTATACCAACATCAAATACAGTGAAAAGAGGGGTTATACATGGGGGGAGGGACATACAAAGCAACAAAGAAATCATCTTATAAATATGTTAGAAACAATCCCAAGAAAGAAAAAAACATTTGAATCCTTATCTTGAATCCAAGAAATATGATAGATCTATTCAACATTTGGAAGACACCACCAGAAGGCCTAATCTGAGGACAATCAGTGTATTAAACTCAGAAAACTTCTACAATTGCCCAAAGCAGGTAAGGTTCCTGATTAATATTCTGAAATCTCAAAGACTGAGCATGCAGAATACCCTCACTTTCTTTTTATTTTTTAAGGATACTTCTCTTTTTTTTCATTTTATTTTATTTTATTTTATTTTGTGAACATACTGTACAGAGGGGTTACAATTACATGGTCAGGATAATGCGTACATTTTGCAGCCTCCTGCTTTGTTTACCCTTCACATCCCTTCCCAGCCTCCCTGCCCCTCGCCCAATCCTCCCCTCCTTCCCCCCCCCCCGCCCCGCACCAACATTGTAAAGCTCATTTTTCGACATGACAACTTGTACTTCTCATTGTTGCAACAGGTCCACCTGTATCCTTAAACGACTTGTTTTTCCCCATCTCCTCCACAAGTTATACTGACATCAAATATAGTGAAAGCAGGGGTTATATTGTGGGGGAGGGACATACAAAGCAACAAAGAGATAATCTTATAAATGCGTTAGAAACAAATAAATGAAAGAAAAAAACATTAAAATACATATCTAAGGATTCATTTTCCTAACATCACATTATCTGACCTTTTCTGCTTGACTCATACATATACTAGATATTGCAAATAAGGGAAATCATGGGACCTATGTTTCTTTGGGCCTGGCTTACTTCACTTAATATAATTTTTTCCAAGTTTTTCCATTTCCTAACAAATGGGGCAATGTCATTCTTTCTGATGGAGGCATAGAATTCCATTGTGTATATATACCACATTTTCTTGATCCATTCATCTACTGAGGGGCATCTGGGTACCCTCACTTTCTGTTGATGAAAGCAATGAAACTCTTCTCCATCTGCAGATCCAAAGTCTACAAGCCATGGAGAGAGGCAACCACACAGTGACAGAGTTCATCCTGTTGGGCTTCACAACAGACCCTGTGATGCAGCTGGTCTTGTTTGTCCTCTTCCTCGGAGTGTACTGTGCAACCTTGCTGGGAAACACCACCCGTGCTCATCTGCAATGACTCCAGGCTCCACACACCCATGTATTTCTTCATTGGAAATCTCTCTTTTCTGGATCTCTTTTATTCTTCTGTCTACACACCAAAGATTCTCCTGACTTGCATTTCTGAAGACAAGAGCATCTCCTTTGCTGGCTGTCTATCTCAGTTCTTCTTTTCTGCAAGCCTAGCTTACAGTGAGTGTTATCTATTGGCTTCTATGGCTTATGACCGCTATGTAGCCATTTCCAAACCCTTGCTCTATGCCCAGGTCATGTCAAGGAGATTGTGCATCTGTTTAGTGCTATATTCCTACACAGGGGGATTTGTCAATGCAATAATATTAACCAGCAACACATTCACATTGGATTTTTGTGCAGGCAATGTGATTGATGACTTTTTCTGTGATGTCCCACCTCTGGTCAAGTTGGCATGTAATGTGAATGACAGCTACCAATATGTTCTCTACTTTCTCTTGGCTTCCAATGTCATCACTCCTACACTGCTCATCCTGGCCTCCTACTCCTTCATCATCGCTGCCATCTTGAAGATCCGCTCTGCCCAGGGCCGCCTCAAGGCCTTCTCCACCTGCTCCTCCCACATCATCTCGGTCACCTTGTACTATGGCTCCATTCTCTACATCTACTCTAGGCCAAGTTCCAGCTACTCTCTCTCAAGGGACAAAATGGTTTCTACCTTTTATACTGTGTTGTTCCCCATGTTGAACCCCATGATCTACAGTCTGAGGAATAAAGATGTGAAAGCAGCCCTGAGGAAACTCTTCAAGCTCGCACAGACCGAAGTCTAGATCCATTCGCTGGACTTTCTGAAGATCAGTGCTAAGTGATAAAATGCTACTCAAGGGAAGTTTAGGGACTGGATTTCAAAAAATAAAACTCCATGAATGGAAAATTTAGCTTAAAACATTTTTGTTTTAAAACATAGTTGTTTTGGCTTGGTTTAGAGATTAGACTCTATTCTCTAAAATTAACTGCAAGACCAATACCATTTTTCAAAAGCACTACTAGGGTTTAATGCAGAAATAGAAAAACATGGTATGTTTCTGGAATCTCTAAGGATTCTATATTCTTTTCTTCTCTCACACAATGTAAAAGGAGTTATATTCTCTACGAGATTACTCTGATGGAGTGAATCTGTGATTATTGGCATTTGGGGAATATATCCTTAATTTTGTTGGCTCCCTGGGACTCCTCAGTTATAGAAGATTGTAGAATGTCAAGATCCCTTCTATGAGAAGAGAGAGGGAAATGAAGTACAGAAAAACAGCAGCAGGTAAGAAGAAATATGAGTGAACCTCTGCCAAATCAAATTGCTCAAAGACCAGAATTTTTTGTATGATATTTGTTTCTAATTGTAATGACATTTTAGTCCTTTCATCAATCAAAATAACCTTTGGAAATAAAATTCTGTCCTCTGAGGTAGCAACTTCTCATTTGTAAACTTTGTAATATTCCTTCACTTAGACTCTTGTAAATGGTATTGAATAAAATAGCAACAAAACCTACTATGTACTGACAATAATTTCCAAGTTGTTTTGGTTTATGTTTTTCTGTAGTTCAATTCTTCGGTTGGAACCATACTAGCATTGGGCTTAGGAATGACTTATCTCTTGTGAACATAGACTGAAAGATTCCCAAAAATCATTGTCAAAGTTCTCCCCAACAAACCCTAAACTGTCCAAAGCAAGGACCTGATAGGGTTGTAAGGAACAATAGCTAATTCGCAGGTTAATCAGTGCATAGAATTTATCCAGGGAAATGACACATACCTGGCTTGTAGTCAATGAATAGCAAGATAAGAAATGATCTACAGAGCTGAGATGCTCTAACCTACCACTGGGGGAGTGGGTTATTGTATTCATAGGATGGCTGAGGTTTTGTAACTCCAGGAACTGGGCTAGATTCATTATGTTTGGCAACACATCTTGTCATTCATTGTTCCAGGAAACAATCTAAATAATTTTGATTATGCTTGATGAAGGTTCTGTGTTGGGATCGAGATTATAAGAAAAATTCACAACTGGCTCGGACATAAGGACTTAGGTATTTTATTTTATCATTCTTGATGAGGGCAAATGGAAAACCACAGGGACATATGAGTAGACTTGGTTATTTTATATTTCTATGTTGCATATTGCTAGATATTATCTACCCTTCTCCAGGTAACATTGATCTGGACCATTCAGGAGAGTTCTCTCTGGAGTATACACTCTCCCTAGAAGAGAACATACTCTTCAGGGTGAGAGACAACCATAAAAACACCTAATGCTTTAACAGGTTATGTTGCAATTTTGTTTTATAATCTAAACTACTACAGAACACATCATTTAATATTATTTTGACATAGAAGCCATAGGATTACCATGCTCAAGTAGGAGTTTCAAATAAGTTTATTAGAGAAAACACCTCACTGAAGAGAAAGTTGAATAAAACCTTGTAAAAATAAAGTCCAAGTTTTTCAAAAATATTCCAAATCTCCTCAGCCAGTGACAATTACTCATCCAACTTCAGATCAAGCGCTATCCTTTATGCTCCATGACTTCTGTCTAAAACCATGAAGGATTTTATGGGAAAAAAATTAAAGAGGCAACATAACATATTGATCTCCTGTGCAGCAGCCTTAAAATGGATCGTATCACAACAAAATATGAGTAATTAAAAGACCCTTAATCAATATCTTATTGTTTACAAAATCACCTGTTGGAATTAAATGAAATACACAAATGTTTGCAAGCCCATTCATCCCTCAGTTCTTGGATAGAGATAACTCCATTCACCAGAACCAATAACCTTCACGATTGTGGCCGTATGGTCTGTGTAGCTTTCCTGAAGGCCTCCTTCACATCCTTGTTTCTCAGGCTGTAGATGAGAGGGTTGAGCAGTGGGTTGATCACAGTGTAGAACAGGGCAGCCATTTTGTCTTTCTCCAGGGAATAGGTGGAACTAGGCCTCGAATACATGAAGAGCAGAGATCCATAGAAGAGCGTGACGGAGATGAGGTGGGAGGCACAGGTGGAGAAAGCCTTGCGCCTTCCCGAGGCTGAGCGGATCCTCAGGATAGCCAGCAGGATGTTGAAATAGGAAATGAAGATGGCGAGAATGCTAGAGAGCACTGTGAAGCCCACCACACCCAGGAGGACTTTTTCATAGACCCGTGTGTCTGTACAGGACATTTTTACCAAGGGTGGCGCATCACAGAAAAAATGGTCAATGACATTTTTCCCACAGAAACTCAGCCGGAAGGTGTTGGCAGTATGGGCGATGGCATTCAAAAACCCTCCTGTGTAGGAGCCTGCAACCAGCCCAGTGCAGAGAGAAATAGACATGGTGGCTGAATAAAGCAATGGACTGCAAATGGCTACATAGCGGTCATAGGACATGGCTGCCAGAAGATAGCACTCCGTGTAGGCTACAACACAGGAAAAGAACAGCTGAGCCCCACAACCAGCCAAGGAGATGCGCTTATCTTCTGAAACACAACTGGCTAGAATTTTGGGGGTGTAAACAGATGTATACCAGAAATCTAAAAAAGAAAGGCTTCCGATGAAAAAGTACATAGGCGTATGAAGCCTGGAATCAAACCGAATTAGGACAACCAAAGTCATATTCCCTGACAAAGTTAACAAGTAGATAATTAAAAATATTCCAAATAGAATCAGCTGCCAGTGTGGATCTGTGGAGAAGCCCAGCAAGATGAACTCAGTCAGGATGGTGCGATTCCTCACCTCCATGTCCACAGAGGAAAAGCCCTGATTATCATACGAGAATAAAAAAAAGAAAAGAAAAAAACCACTTAGTGATTTTACAATTGAAACAATGTAATAAGTATATTTCAATTAAACCAACAATGTCTAAGAAATATGTGGAATTTTATTTCTTAGTATACACAATTATAGATCTTCAGTGTCATTGAAAGGCCATAGGAATTGGAGTTAAAATGACCTTGCAATTAGATTCACTTAGCATTACTGTAAGGTAAGTGCTCCTAAAATAGACAAGAAAAATGAGGAAGTGGCACTGTGGCTCAAGCGATAGAGCACTTGTCTTGAGCTGAAGAGCTGAGGGACAGCGCCCAGGCCCAGGCCCAGAGTTCAAGCCCCACGACTGACAAAAAGAAAAGAAAAATGAATCTCAAGATGATAACTAGATATCGAGCTTCAGATCTATCTGAATATATATGTGCACAAACATATATGTGAGAACTCTGACCTACCTATTGTTCTTTTATATACATTGGCCATTCAAAAAGAATGTCAATATGCTACTATAAGTTACTAAAAAGTCCTTGTGTAAGAAGCATTATTTGCCTGTATTCTATACTACTTTTCTGCTATTATCACAAGTAGTAATAAATATGTATTACGAATTGTGCCATGTTCTACTTTAGGCTATAGATTTAACCTACTTTGTTGCCATTACAACTTTATAATACGGTTGCATCATGGTCTTGATATTGTTCATAATTCTTAACCACAAATAATATAAGTAAAAACATTCTCAGAACTGATCAAAAGCACAGCTACAATTTAACCCCATGTCTGGTTAATAAGAGTATGTTCTTAGCTGAACACTTGTGGCTCATGCCTATAATCCTATCTACTTTGGATTTCAGTTCAAAACCAATCCAGACAGTGAAGTCTGCAAGACTCTTATCTCCAATAAATGACTCAGAAAAAGCTAGAAGTGGTGCTGCAGCTCAAGTGGTAGAGCACTAACCTTGAACACAAAGAATCTCAGGCACACCACTCAGGCCCCAAGTTCAAGCCCAAGCACTAACAAAAATTATACAAAACAAAGGAAAAAATAAACAGTATGTTCCTTGATACTACATTATGATGGCTACAGCACAGTAGGATATCTATAGATGACAATGATTTCAAAATGTGAGCAAAAAGATTCTAAATATTTTCCTATAAGGAAAAAATAATGATTGAGAAGATAGTCATGTTTACCCTGATTTTAATATTATAAAAGTCTATATGTTCCAAAACATCACACAACATCTCATGCATAATTACCAATTAAAAATATTTAAAAGGGGGGAAAAGGAAAGAAAGAAAAGATGAATGGAAGAAGTATAAGGAAGGGAATGAAAGTGTAAAATAGGAGGGAAAAAGTATGAGATCTCAATAGTTGTTACTTATTTCTCTTTCAGGTGGAAATCTTCTTCTTTTTGTGACCACCCCCTACTGAAAGCAATGCTACACCTTTCTTACAATCTGAAAACCTCTCAGTTGACATGATTTTCAAGTGTCATTTCATACAGCGGTTGCTTAGTTCAAGAAAAGTCATGACATGGCATGGGTAAACCCAAGATCATGGCAATGGTAAACCATCTTGGCTCCTTTAAATTTCATATTTTTTACTTTATTTTATTGTAAGGATGCTGTATAGAGGGGTTACAGTTACATGAGTAAGGTCATGAGTACATTCCTTGTCAAACACTGTTACCCCACCTTTGTTTTTCTCCTACTATCTCTCCCACCCCCCCAACCCCACGCCAAAGTTGTAAAGATCATTTCCAACATAGTGTCTTGTGAGTATCATTGTTGCAATGGGTCCCCCTGTGTCCTTGTTTTAGCATTTTGTTATTTCACTTCCTCTCCCCAAATTATATAAATTATATAAATTATATAAATGTATATACAAGATGCAGGATACCAAAATCAAACACAGTGACAACAGAGGATATACCACAGGGAGAAGAACATTCAAAAGAAACAAAATTCAAAAGATTCAAAAGAAAAAAATCACATGACACATTGAAAACAGCAAAACAAAGAAAAACCTCTTGTGTCTATCTTTGGGTTCATTTCATTTAGCATCATTTTATATGGTCATATGTACATAGCTTTTGAGTGTTTCTGCTCATCTGATAAGATTATCCAAGATAATAAGGGAAATCATGGGACCTATATTTCTTTGGGTCTGGCTTACTTCACTTAATATGATTTTTTCCAAGTCCTTCCATTTCCTAACAAATGGGGCAATGTCAGGATGTGAAGGGTAAACAAAGGAGGGGGGCTGCAATGCTTGATAAGAAATGTATTCATTATCTTGCCCATGTAATTGTAACCGCTCTGTACAGTATGTTCACAAAAAATAAAAATAAAAATTTAATTTAAAAAATGGGGCAATGGCTCTCTTGCTCTTGCTCTTGCTCTTGCTCTTGCTCCTCTTTTCTAGCTCTCTCTGCTCTCTCTCTGCTCTAGCTCTTTCCTCTCTCTGTCCTCTCTTTTCCAGCCACATGGAGTGCCACCTGGATACCACATGAGTGCTACTGTTCTTACCCCTCTCTCTGCTCTTTTCTCTGTGACTCGTACCTGAAAAAAAATGGGGCAATGTCATTCTTTCTAATGGAAGCATAGAATTCCAATGTGTGTATATAAGTATATATATATATATATATGTGTGTGTACATATATATATATATATATATATATATCACATTTTCTTGATCCATTCATCTACTGAGGGGCATCTGGGTTGGTCCCATATCTTAGCTATGGTGAATAATGCTGTGATAAACATAGTTGTGCTGGAAAAAAAAACATAGTTGTGCTGGTAGCTGTGGCCGTAAAAATAATGCAAAACAAAACAATATTGAGATTCCACCTCACTCCAATTAGGATGGCTATAATCAAGAACTCTAATAACAACAGATGCTGAAGGGGATATTGCCAAAAGGGAACCTACTGCACTGTTGGTGGGAGTGTAAACTTGTTCACTCTGGAAAGCAGTATGAAGGTTCCTCAAAAAACTACACATAGAGGGCTGGGAAGTTGGCTCAGTGGTATAGTGCTTGCATTGCATGCATGAGGCCCTGGGTTTGATTCCTCAGTACCACATAAGCAGAAAAAAGCCCAAAGTGGTGATGTGGCTCGAGTGGTAGGGTACTAGCCTTGAGCTGAAGAGCTGAGGGACAACACCCAGGCCCAGAGTTCAGCCCCCACAACCAATAAAAAAAAAAAGAAAAAGACTACACATAGTGCTCCAATATGACCCAGCAATCCCACTTCTGGGCATTTACCTAAATGATCACAAACAAGGCCATACTAAAGCAAATAATGTTTAGATTTTCTAGTCTATTGCTCAAAGATTTCCCAGAGAATGAGATAGATAAAAATTGCAAAATGAGAAATGAGAGTGAAAAAACCTCTTACTGGGGTGTAAGTAGAAATAGGAAAAGAATTCCATCATAATAAATACCAAGTGACCCACCAAGTTACTGAAGTCTTTGACAAAGTAAAGAGACTGGGAGATGTTAAATGAAGATGGAAAAAAGAGTCACCAGATTTGAAAAGTATTTGGTAGATGGTAAAACTTTCCTTTTATTTTTTCTAGCAATAGAAATTGAGACCTCAGCATCAGAAACTGTTAACATTACCATGTCTGCTCATATGAAGTTCTCTCTGGCTGCAGATCTGAAAATGGACTGCAGGACAAGTTGCTTACTCTGAAATCCTTCTTCCTGTGACACCTGTCAATATTAATCCTCTACTCTTCTGAACAGGAAAGGGAGGCAATAAAAGCTCTAGGGAAATCAGTAGGTCTTACATAAAGAAGGATCCTATTCTGGAAGAGGAAATTAAAGTCAGTTCTAATCTTATCTCTGAATAGAAATTTCTGTCCACATGATCATTTCTCTTTAAAATGCTGTTGAACTCTAGAGACAAAATCCTTTCAAAATATGGAGTGAGAATGTTGAAAGTTGTGAAGTTGATCAAGAAATATGTACTCATTGCCTGACTTATGAAATGGTAACCCTTGCATACAACACCTTAAGAATAACAATAAAATTGTATTTTAAAAAGGGCAACCTCAGGGCTGGGAAGGTGGCTCAGTGGTAGAGCGCTTGCCTTGCATGCCTGAGCACCACATAAGCAAAAAGAAAAAAAGCTGGAAGTGGCACTGTGGCTCAAGTAGTAGAGTGCTAGCCTTGAGCTGAAGAGCTGAGGGACAGCGCCCAGGCCCAGAGTTCAGGCCCCACAACCGGACCCAAACAAAAAAAGGGGGGGGGGCAATCTCTCTGTACAAGTACTTAAAGATAATAAAAATAAAGCAGAATTTATTGAATCTTAAAATAATATGAAAAAATAATATGAATTGATGGTATCTTTTTCTATCTCTTTGTTTAGAATATAGACAACTATGAAACTTTGGGAAGTAGACAAGTAAACTTGATAAAATATTAAAAGACATAATATCAAAGTCCTCATTTTGAGTTTATACAGAATTTCACCACAGATTTATCTCATTTTGTTTTTGTAACAGAGATCTTGTGATAAAAAGAGAAACTCAAATGAAAATTAAATCCTGAACCAAAGAGCTATGTGGCATGGATCCAAATTCTTGCTTGATTTTATTAGTGGAATCTGTTAGTTCCCTCCTCCCTTTCCCCCTACACACACCCACCCACACACACACACACACACACACACACACACACATACTTCCTGAGAAGTAATTTGCTTTGCCCAGAGATGCTCTTTATACTTCTCATTTTTCTCTTTCCTGTATGCGGGCACTTTTGTAACAGATGAGTGATAGATTTATGCATGTAAATATACCATGCTTAAAGTTTAACTCATAAGCTTTACTTCCAAATGTTAGGATTAACTTGTATTTTCTTCATGTTACTTGATGAAACCCAGGCCTTTTTAAAAATCTTGGAATGACAGGATATTTTTTCTCTCTCCTGTCTACTTTGTAGTCTTTCAGTAGATCCTTGTTTCTCTTCCTTTAGAACTTTCCCTGAAGCTAAGCACTTCATACCTTATAATAGTGGTAAAAATTACCTTTATCTTTTACCCAGTTTTTGAATATCCATCTAACTGGTCTCACCCTTATCTCTTATAATAGATTCTCAATATAGAAAACAGCAGTATCCAATATGTAAATGAATAATACAATGTCTGCCTCATATTTAAAACCAAGCAAAGCCACACTGGCTGGAATTTTTCTATCATCTGAGAAATTTTTCTATCATCTGTTAGAAGATTAATCTTCTAACATTCACCGTGCCTGCCTCTCCATTTTGCACCAGGCTTGCTGACTTACCACTTTCTCAAACATGCTAAGTGCAATCTCAGCATTAAACTCTTTTAATGTAACTGTTTATTCCCTCTCCCTGAAACACCACTCTCCAGATGTTTACATGGATTATTGATCTCCCTCAAGTACCTCTGACAAATAAATTCCTGATTATAGCTCATCCAAATCACTTATTGTTAGAATTCTTATGAATAATCCCAGACTTTATTACTCTACTGAGATTGTGGTTTGTTAACTCTCCTCTCATATTCTATAGCTTGTTATGTTCTAACTTTTTATTTTAAATTATTTTCTGCTTCTCCAATATTGAATGCAATATCACAAGGGAATTTTTTATATTTTTTTTATTTTTTGTAAGTTATGGGTCTTGAATTCTGGGCCTGGGTGCTGTCCCTGAGCTCTTCATATGAAGGAAAGTGCTCTACCACTTCAAGCCACAGTGTCATTTCCAGTTTTCTGTGAAGATGAATATCACAGACTTTCCTGCCCAGGGCTGACTTTGAACTGTGATCTTCAGGTCTCAGCCTCCTGAGTAGCTAGGATAACCAGTGTGAGTCACTGGCACCCAGCTAAGGGAAATATTTTTATCTGCTTATTTTATTTACTGTTGAATTCTAGCTTCAAGAACAGCTCTGGTAACTTAGTGACAATCAGTACATAATTATCAAACTTATTACTTGCCTTTGCACCTTCAACCTGATTTTCTTAAAGCACTTCCAAATAAGTTTTTTAAACTAAGGGTAAAAGTCTATCCCAAACTGGACTTGTGTGATACAGTATACCATACCATAATAACATGAAAAAATAAATAAAAGAATACTAATTTCTCTAAGCTGCAAATCCATCATGATTTTGAAACAAATTACTAGTCATACATGAAGCTGTAGGAAAAGGCGTAGGAAATGTGAGAAAAAAACTCATGTTAAAGCAAATCACATAAAATGGCAAATCACCATCACTTTCCCCCACAGTGACCTATTCTCTGTCCCTCCCTTGCTCATTTGGAGCAAGAAAAAATTCTGGAGAGAAATGAGTCTCTCTGACACATAGAAATTAGTTCCAAGAGTTGGAAACTGGTAGCTGACATCTATAATCCTGGCTATTCAGGAGACTGATATCTGGGGATTGTGAAGCCAGCCTATCAGACTCTTATCTCCGATTAACTACCAAACAATTCAGAAGTAGAGCAATGTCTCAAGTGGTAGAGTGCCAGCCTTGAGCAGAAGTTAGGGACAGTGCCCAAAGCTTGAGTTCAAGTCCTAGGACTGGCACAAGAAAAAAGATGATTTCCAAGAAATGAAAATCACATATGCCAGTAGGCTGAATAAGACAGTATAGCACAACCCATGGAAACAAAATTGCCCTATTTTGACTCTTTCATTATTGAATATATGATATGCCAACATAAATATCAGACTTACAGATGAGCCATTCCCTGTGTTTGATTATTTCCCTTCTTGCTAAAGCTTAAGTTATAGGAAGTCCAAAGTGCTAAGGATGACTAATACAAATGGTCTCCGGTGCTTACCCTTCGTCAGGAAGGCCAATTCTTGGAAGTGACACTCTTTCCACTTCTAGGCTGGTCTGATGTGCCTTTGTTACACTCAACCTAAGTATTTCCTCAAAAACCCTCAGAGATTTCTTTTACACAGCAACCAGAAATATGTAATTTGGTCTCCAAAGACATAATTACAGTTTACTTACAATTCAGGTATGTTAATCATAAATATAAGTAGTATTTTATTTGAAGTTGATCTCTTATTGGAGAGTTGATCCCTTATTGGAGGATTTCTCCAATATATTGTACATTCCACAAATTTTTTCTTGCCATATGCTCTTCTCTCTGTCCAGACCACTCTTGCTTATTTATATCCTTCCTTAGAAACTGTCATCTATTCCTGGTGCTATAATTTGAAACATGTCTCCCCACAATACATAAGCCAAACCTTCACTCCCAGAACCTCAGAATGGGGTGAAAATATCCCATCTTCTTCCTCTGTGTCTCCCTCCTCCTTTTCTTCCTCCTCATCTCCCTTACTTTTTCTTATTTGGCATTGCTAGAGTTTGAACTCAGGGCCTTGTGTTTACAATGCAAGTCTTCTAATATTTTAGCCGTGTCTCCAGCCCTTTTCCTTTAGATTTTTTTATTGGAAAAATACAATACAGAGGGATTACAATTACATGGGCAAGGTAATGAGTACATTTCTTATCAAGCATTGTTGCCTCCTCCTTTGTTTCCCCTTCCCATCCCTTCTCATCTCCCCCCCCCCCCCCCCCGCCAAAGTTGTAAAGTTTGTTATTTGGCATAACAACTTGTACATCTCATTGTTGCAATGGGTCCACCTGTATCCCTAATAAACAATTTGTTTTTTTACCTTCCCCTCCACAAATTATACCAACATCAAATACAGTGAAAGCAAGGGTTATACTATGGGGGAGGGACATACAAAGCAACAAAGAAATCATCTTATAAATATGTTAGAAGCAATCACAAGAAAGAAAAAACATTTGAATACTTTTTTGTAATAATAAAGTCTCATGTATTTTATCCAAATCAGCCTTGATTCACAATCCTCCTAATTATGAATTCTGTGTAGCTGGAATTAGAAGACATGGGCCACAGCATCCAGCTTATGCTTTGAGAAAAGGACTCATTGGATAATTTGACAGGGAGGCATCTTGGGCTGTGCTGAAACCTCAGTCTTTCTAAATCTGCCTCACAGATTACAGGCTTTGGATTGGATTACAGGTTTGAGTCTCTATACCCAGCTCTTGATATGATGGATTATTTTGCAGAAAGGAAATGTGAGCATAGAAAGAGATACCAGTAGTTTAGCTACACAGAGGAGTGACTACTCAAGAACAAAGCAGTAAGTCAGCCATCTGAAAGTCAGGGAGCAAGAGACCTCCCCAAAAAAATATGCTCTGCTATTCCCCTGAAATTGGACTGACACCTTGAAGCACTGTAAGAAAATAAACATCTATATCTTAAGCCATGAAGGGTGTGGTGTTACGACATAAATATCTTCTCAAACTTACATACTTGTGGGCTGGGAAGGTGGCTCAGTGGTAGAGTGCTTGCCTTGAATGCATGAGGTCCTGGGTTCAATTCCTCAGCACCACATAAGCAGAAAAAAAAACCATTAGTGGCACTGTGGCTCAAGTTGTAGAGCACTAGCCTTGAGCTGAAAGGCTGAGAGACAGCGCCCAGGCCCAGAATTCAGGCCCCACGACCTTGCTTGCCAACAGTTAGGTCTTTTTATTTTCGAACATCCTTGGTTTTTACATGTAAAATGACTATTATACTTAAGAAATGTGATATAGCACAATTAAATATTTGCTAATTTCATTAATTTGTACATAAAATCAAAGAAATACAAACATACATTGATCCTTTGTTAAGATCAGGGACTACATTGTTCAATAGATTTGTTTTCTATCATTAGGCATTTTTCACTCTGAATCATTTCTGTTACTTTTTTTTAATCTTCTTCCTTTCAGATCTGTTTTTGTGTTCTTGGCTAGATACATCTCCCATTTTTATGTGACACAATTGCTACACTGTCACCCTTCACTTTCTAATTATTAGGGAAAATAGTCTTTTATTAGAAATACACAATGCTTCCACATGATATTTATCCTACACTTAATCTATTGATAAAGAAATCTCATCTTAAATAATGGCAAGACAGGAAGTAAGAACCAATAAATAAGTAAATAAAATTGATTTTTTAGGAGAAATGTACAAATTTATATATCCTTTTCCTCATTTTCTAGTGAAAGAAGTCCCATTGTTGCTACATCTATGAGCTGAATGATTTGAAGTAACTTTAGTTCATCAAATCCTGACAATGATCATTTCCATTTCCATTTAGAATAATATGAAGACAACTTATAAAGTGTCAAGGGACATTTTTAATTGATCTGCTTTCTCTCCTCTTTTATAAACTGTATTCCAAGCTAGCATAAATAACCATTTTTTGCAAATGCTCCAGTTTCATTTCTTTAAAAAATATCCAAATACATTAGTGGTAACGTCAAAAAAAATGCCAACTGCTACTTCCATCTTGTGAAAACGGCTTCTGTTCGTTTTATTTATTTCTGAGAGTACAGACTAGTGACAACACCCTGCTTTCAAAACGTTTTACCCAACTCGTCCCATCTGAGAAAACTTGGCTCTCTCTAACATTTTCCTCAAGGCCTCCTTCACATCTTGATTCCTCAAGCTATAGATCAGCGGGTTCAACATGGGGATCACCACGGTGTAGAACACTGACACCACTTTGTCCCGTTCCAGGGTATAACTAGTGCTGGGCCGAGAGTAGATGAAGAGAATGGAACCGAAGTACAAGGTGACAGCCGTCAGGTGAGAGCCACAGGTGGAGAAGGCTTTGAGGCGGCCCTGCGTGGATGGGATCCTCAGAATGGCAGCGATGATGAACAGGTAGGAGGCCAGGATGAGTACGGTAGGCGTGACGACGTTGGAGGCGAGGATGAAATACAGCACAGCCTGGTAGCTCGCCTTTACGTTGCAGGCCAGCTTCACAAGTGGGGGCAGATCACAGAAGAAATCGTCAATGATGTTGTCGCCACAGAAGCTCAGGGTAAATGTCTCGCTGGTGATGAGGGTTGAATTTACAAATCCACCGAAGTAGGAAGTTGCTACAAGACCGACACATAACTTGGAGGACATAGCCTGGGAATAGAGTAAAGGATTGGCGATGGCCACATAGCGGTCGTAGGCCATGGCCGCCAAGAGGTAACACTCACTGTAGGCCAGTCCTGCGGAGAAGAAGAATTGAGCCAGGCAGCCAGCAAAGGAGATGCTTTTGTCTTCAGAGATGCAAGTCATCAGGATTTTGGGGGAGTAGACAGATGAATACCAGAGGTCTAGGAAGGACAGGTTTCCAATAAAGAAATACATGGGTGTGTGGAGCCGGGAGTCAGAACAGATCAGAGATATCAGGAAGAGGTTTCCTAAGAGACTGATGATGTAGATAGTGAGGAAGATGAAAAAGAGCACCAACTGGAACCCCACCTGGGCAGTGAACCCCAAAAGGATGAACTCTTTCACTTGAGTGAAATTTGTCTTGTCCATGATAATGGTTTCTATGTTCTTTCCTGTGAAAAGAATAATGCTTGCATTATAACTGTTGTTCTAGACCATTGGAAAACTCTGTTACTCTATCTATACAGTTGATGGATTTCTGATGGACTGGGTACCATGCCTTTGGAGAAGAAGATAAAGCAGTTCTATGATGCCAGAGCAGAGCATTTACTGTGTACATCATGGAGCAGGTACCACTTAAGATTCTCATTCCCGTTTCTCCTCGTTTTCATTCTTTATTTTTAGTAGCAGAAGAAATTTGTACTTAGGACTCAAAAACCACTTCTAAAAACTGTTCTTGTCATTTGTGTTAGAACTACTGAAATCTCACCTAAATGAAAGGCTTTCTGAAAATCAGGGCCCAGTAAAGCACTACCAAATCTGAGTCATGTATAATTTTTGGGGAGGTCCGGTCTTGGGGCCTGAACTCTGGGACTGGGTGCTGTCCCTCAGCTCTTCAGCTCAAGGCTAGCACTCTACCACTTGAGCCACAGTGCCACTTCCAGCTTTTTTTTTTTTGCTTATGTGGCGCTGAGAAATTGAACCCAGGGCCTCATGCATGCAAGGCAAGCGCTCTACCACTGAGCCACCTTCCCAGTCCCCACATACATTTTTTAAATGAACATGCCTTCTAAGATGAATGAAATCTGGGATTTGTTTTATTTTATTTTCATTTATATCTGAGATGTCATTTCATTTGTTGCTTGCTATTCCAAAGCAACTTTAAAATACTTATACTGAATATGTTGCATTTCTCTTATGTGGATTTTGACAATCTTCCGTGACTTGCTGTAGTATTAAAACTAGAGTAATACCCATTTTATTGACATCTTGAGGTGGCAATCCCTGGTGATTTTTATTTTCAATAATAACCACCAAGTCAAGTGGTACAGTCCAACTTCAGAGCATCAAGTGCAGAACTTTCTAGGTTTGGTTTGGAAATAGGCTAAATTCTAGAGGTCTAGGAAGTATTATTTATTGGTTGAGTTAAAGCAAATCAATAGAACTAATTCAAACAAAGTAAATTTATTAGTAAGAATACTGAGTGTTCTACCATGTTATAGGTATTCAGCATTTCCTTATCTATTAAATATATTGAGAAGGTATTCATCTTCAGCCTCTTTGCCTTTTATGTTTTGAAAATGTTTTAATTTTGATTGTAAATAAATAAGGGGCTCAGTATGATATTTCAACACATTCATATGGTGTGAAATAATCAAATTCATCCTCCCTCTAACCTCCTTTTCCAAATTTTAGTGATCACTATTTATACTAAAAGTGATCTTTAGCATCCACACAGAGGAAACATACAAAACTTGTCTTTCAGTGACTAGCTAATTTTAAAATATAATTTCCTCCAATTGTATCAGTTATGCTACAAATTGTAGGCAATCATTTGTTATACCTGGACATTATTCCATTGTGTATGAATACCACAGGTCCTTTGTCCTTATATCCATTGATGGGCACTGACTTGTGTCTATAACTTAGTAATTTTAAATAATTCCCCCACTAAACAGAGACATACAGTTATCTCTTCTGTGTGCTAACTTTGTTACCTTTACAAATGTTCTCAGAAGTGAGTGGAACTGATGGATCTTGCATAGATTATATATTTACTTTTGAGGACCCTTCACACTCTTCTTTATAAATCTACCATCTTTTATTCCCACCAATGGTGTGTTAGTTCATTTCTCCTATCATCATCACCAGAGTTTTCCTTTTCCTTTCTTTATTTCCTTTCTTTTTGACAACAGTCATCTTACCTAGGTATAATTATACCTCCTTTGATCTGCATATCCCTTGGGGTTAATGATATCAATCAAGCATTTTTTTCCACATGTAACATAATCAGCCCAGAGACTTGCAGTCAACTCATTCTCAATAAAGGTACCAGAAAGATTCACTGGACACACTATAAATATCTTTCACAAATGTTGCATTGACTACTGGATATATATATATATATATATATATATATATATGCAAAAGACTAGACTTGATCCTTTTCCCCCCTGTATGAAACTCAGCCAATACTGAATCAAACATATAATTATAAGACTTGAAACCATGACACTACCAGGAAACAAAAAAACAGAAAACAAGACGCTGTAGTAGGCAGTGTCTTTTTGGAAATACCTCCATAAGCACAAGACACAAAAGAACAATAGATGAGATTGTATTTAACTAGAAAGTTCCTACATATCTAAGAATCAACAGAAAGAAAAGCCATCCTACAGAATGCAAGACAAGATATGACCCTCAGGCAGAGAAGTCAAAGCCAGAACTTTTACTCTTAGCAACAGTCTCATTAAATAAACAAATGATCTGACTTGCCTAAATTCTCTTCTGATTGCAAGGTATGTGATTAAGGATCAGGGGGACTATATGAAAAAAGGAATTCGAAGGAATGATGCTACTTTACTTTAGGCCTTTGAATTATTTTTTCTAGTGAAATAAATGTAAAAGCATGATCTTTTTATTCTAATCACATTTTGGAATATAACTAAAAGTGCATTACATTGCAAAGTCCTTGAATCCTTTCATCCACAAAACCAAGAAAATAAATTTGTTACCAAGTAGAAAAAGAAGAACAGATTTAAACTGGGCGCTGGTGGCTCACACCTGTAATCCTAGCTACTCAGGAGGCTGAGATCTGAGGATCACGGTTCAAAGCCAGCCCAGGCAGGAAACTCCCTTATCTCCAATAAACCAACAGAAAACCAGAAGTGGCACTCTGTCTCAAGTGGAAAAGTGCTTGCCTTGAGCTGAAGAGTTGAAGGACAGCACCCAGGCCCAGAGTTTAAGCTCCATGATCGACAACAAAAAAAAAAAAAAAAGATTTATTTCCACAATAGAAATTTGAGACCACAACCACCCGCAGTCTGAGCGGTAACCTGAAAGGTAGATGAAAGTGGAGTACAAAAAAAGTGACTTTTTGGATATTTGTGTTAATAATGTGACAAAGTCCCTGGAATCTCCTTAATTTTCTATCCATGATAATGAGTTTGGACTCAGGACCTCCACAGCTTCCACAAAGTAAATTTCCAGTGTTTAAAGTACCTGTTGTGTGGTACTTTTTGCTGACAGCTGAAGGTGACAAATAAGAAAGTCATGGAGCACCACCTCAGAGTCCTCTTTTCCCCAGTAGTAGAAGCAGGAGAAGAATGGCATCAATAGTGCAGCCAGACACTAGAGAAGGCCTTGTTACCACCAACTCTAATCCAAGAAGGGCTTACTAATGATTGGTGTGGCTGCAGGTTGATAGTGGTGTTAAATTTCTGCAATTCTACCCAAAATATTTTAAATAGCTTTGGTAGCTGGCTAATTTATACAGTCTTGAAAACTGTGCCACCCCTCTGTCACACACACATTTGCATCACCCAGTAATTAAATTTTCATTTGAGAATGGAACTTGCAATAAAAGAATTTATTCCTGACCTCCCTTGTTTTCATCTCTCATTACATAAAAATAAGTGAAAATGTATTCACATTTGAGTAAATACATCATTCTTCTCCTAATTAAACTATATCAAGAGTGGCTTTGTGTGAATCATAAGAAATTAAGCCAGCTGGGGCACCAGTGGCTCGTGCCTGTAATCCTAGTTACTCAGGAGGCTGAGACCTGAAAATTGTGGTTCAAAGCCAGCTTGGGAAGGAAAGTGACTTTTATCTCTAAGATGAAAGTGGAGCTACCTTTGAGCATAAAGGCCTAAGTACAGTACCCAGACACTGAGTTCAGTCCCCAAAACTAGCACACCCACATACATACACACACACACACACACAAGTAAAGAAACACTAAGCCATCTTCCACATTTGTACAGATGAGTCGTATAAACAAAATTAAAAGGAAAATTTTAGCATAAACTGAAGAGATTAAAATCTACCCTACAAGCACAAATCTTATCCATTTCTTAGTATGGGTTCCTCATTTGATTAGAGATTTTCTGTCATGACATATGTACAATTGGTTGTGTACAAAGGCAAACAAATGAGCCATGCTTTCATGCAACACATTTCCATTGGGCATAGTAACTTCAGAATCATCTTTCCAAAGGTTTCATGTACAATGTAACACATAACATATTAAGCAGTATTGCTTCTACAATATGGGTGTATAGATATGCTATATAGACAATGATAATCAAGATATTTGAGAGATGATGCATAGATTGATGGACTGTAGATGGAAGATAGGTAAGTAGATGATAGATGACAGATAATAGCTGATAGGTAGACAGATCAATCGATAGATAATTTTCATAGACATAAAGTTAGCAACATACATACTGGATTCAAAACATAATAAAACAATTTATCCCAATAAATCATCTCTCTTATCTATCAAACTAATCACTTCAGAGAAGCATTGTTTTAACCTGTAGATAGCCCTTGGAATGACTTTGCTTTAAAGGTAGTCATTTACTGATTTTACATTTCTTCTCAGGCTTTATGCACCTGCTCTCTGTGCTAGTCCATTTCATATTTTATCAGAATGTTCCTCAGCTACCTATTAATTACACATACATGAGATGATGCATATATGTGTAAATAATTTCTTTCATTTTAAGCTTACCGGTCCACTGCCTAAAAGAAAAAGAAATTAATATTCATGAGAATATTGACTCATCACCTTTTTGAAACATGTTGGTCTTCTCTAAGCATTAAACTGGTTTCAGTAATATCGCTCAAGAGATAAACAGTGGGCCAGAGCTTTAAAAGGCTGATTATAAAAGAAATATGAACAAAGCCAGTAACTACCAATTTCACAGAGAGAGAAAAATAAAACTTCTCCACTTTATTCTCTATACTGATGGAAAAGAAAACCTTAATTCAAAAAGTTGAATTATGTCATGGCTTGCTTACATAACCTTAGCCCTTGTCCACATCATAATTTACTGATGCTTTACATTTACTGATTAAATACAATACTTACTTTCATGAATATAAATAGCTCATTTGAATGTCAACACAGTGCAGAATTTCCCCCATTAACTTACAATGAAAAGTGCCTTCTATTCCAAGAATCTGCTTTTTCTTGACAACACTGAGAGATTATATAAGCCTGCACATCCCTCTGGGATTCCATACTAAAAGAAAATATGAGCTTCATGTGCTGTTCTGGTGCCAGGTGACTGATTATAATGCTCAGTTCTTTCCAGAATGATGTGGGGAGAAATCAATTATCAAGTATCTACAAGATCCAATTAACTTCACAGCAACAATTTAAAATCTTTTTGGTATGTGAGTTTATATGTCAACTTCAGATAAAAAAAAGAAGCCACTTAATATAATTATTTCCAAGTCTTTCCATTTCCTAACAAATGGGACAATGTCATTCTTTCTGATGGAAGTATAGAATTCCATTGTGTAAATATACCACATTTTCTTGATCCACTCATCTACTGAGGGGCATCTGGGTTGGTTCCATATCTTAGCTATGGTAAATAAGGCTGCAATAAACATAGTTGTGCTGGTAGCTTTACTATTGTCTGGTTTGTGATCATTTGGGTAAATGCCCAAAAGTGAGATTACTGGGTCATAGAGGAGCTCTATGTGAAGTCTTTTGAGAAACCTCCATACTACTTTCCAAAGTAGTTGAACAAGTTTACACTCCCACCAACAATGCAGTAGGGTTCCCTTCTGTCCACATCCCCTCCAGAATCTGTTGTTATTAGAGTTCTTGATTATAGCCATTCTAACTGGGGTGAGGTGGTATCTCAATCTTGTTTTGATTTGCATTTCTTTTATGGCTAGGGAGGTTGAGTATTTCTTCACGTGGCTATTTCTTTGTTGCTTTGTATGTCCCTCCCCCACGGTATAACCCCTGTTTTCACTGTATTTGATGTTGGCATAATCTGGGGAGGGGAAGGAAAAATGCAAATTGTTTAAATAGGGATACAGGTGGACCCATTGCAATAATGAGATGTACAAGACATTATGTCAAAAAATGAACTTTACAATTTTTGTGGGATGGGGGTTGGGGGGGAAGATAGGAAGGGATGGGAAAGGGAAACAAAGGAAGAGGCAACAATGCTTGATGAGAAATGTACTCATTACCTTGCCCATGTAATTGTAACCCCTCTGTACAGTATTTTCACAATAAAAATAAAATAAATAAATAAAATAAAATAAGAAGCCAGAAGGACCTCTTAATTGACAGAATAGCCCACCAAAAGTAAACAATTAGAAAATATTTTATTTATAATAAAAATAATAAAATAAAAATAATCACAATAGCATAAGCTGATATTTTAGGTTTGAAAAAAATCAACTTTTGGGAGGTAAAAATCTGAGAGATTTATCTTCAATTAAACCAGTAAAGAAATCTGTACAGGAAGAGTGGCTCAGGTGGTAGAGTGCCAGTTACAAGCAAATGAAAGAATGCTCTTTCATTGGGTGGAAGGAATAGGTATGGTCAGAAATAGATCATCAAACTACTTGGAGGTTATTGTATGACATGTAATACTTACAAATGCAACTATTTTTATACATTAAATATATTAGATATTGAATATTTACATCTGAATGTATAATTACTTATTATGGTTACAAATAATGTATGTACTATCTATATCATATATGCTATGTGTTACATGTTATTTATATATATATATATAAAATAAAAAGATTTCTATCAACATACACATCTCTGGAGAGAGTAGGTGATACAGACTTTGAGCAGCTCAATGTGATTTACATATCTATGAAAATGACCTCAAGTTGCCTCAAAGATAACAACCCTAGCTGAACAGAAAGGTGAATTAAAAATGGTGACCAGATGAAAAAACCCTTTCTGTACATTTTTGGGAGTCTGCATGTACACTGCAGCCCACAGTGTGCCATGAATTGTGTGCATGTGTCTACAGGCTACATGTCTAGACATCTGATTATGCCTGCAGCAAGTCATTTTCCCAGTCATTTTCCTCAGCTCTGGTCTAAATTCAGAAGAAGAAAGATTTTCTTAGGGCTCATCAGTGAGTAACTGAACAAGAGCAATGTTCTCTGACCAAGTTACTATTTTTATTTTCATGATATTTATTTTAAGTACAATAATAAATGTAAGGCAAATAATAATAATTCTTGTCTCAGTAAATCCATGGGTAAATGACTGATGACTAAGGGTAAATTCTCTAAGTATAGGATCTCCACAAGAGATACAACAGGGCTCTCATTAGGAGTCCTGGTTCAGAGCCATTGTGCCACAGGTTAAGATTCACCGCTCTCTAGTGAACGCCTTCAAAATTGAAGTTAAAACTTTCTGAAATCAATTTTACTAAAAAATAAAATGGACAATTGGAAACCTGGGCACATTTCCTTTAGAATGCCTTAGAAGTCTAATCATTTAGACATGAATGCTGAAAATAATTAATTGCCCAACAGTATTACTTTTCATTTTACCACTTAAGCAAAGCCAAGAGAAGGAAAAACCTATTTTAAGAAGAAGATGAGTATAAAAAGGAAAGAAAAATATCCTCATAATTAATTGTGGACCTGAAAAGAGAAGTTTTCTACATAACAAAATTAAAAATTGAATGCAGTGATTATACTTCCTAAGTGTGAAAAATAAATATGGTTTGTTTCCATTGCTTCCAAATGGTTTCACATTTCAATTTTTTATAAAGAAAGAAACAGAGAACCTGCTACCATTAGCTCAATGGCACAACAGGTGAGATGCTCAAGAAGCTAGCTTGAATTTTGGTGGCACACAGAAAAACTACAGTTCCCAGTATGCCTTGCAGTTAAAAACAGAATCAGCTGACTATATTCTGGTCAATGAAATATGAGGAAAATTAAAGAACACTTTCTCATTCACCATAAGCACTGTACACTATTAACTATATTCCATCCCTCTTCTTTTGCTAAGCCTTGGTGGCCATGTGCTAGATGCCTTGAAAGAGGCTGATGCTTTACTTCTTTGAGCCACAGCTCCACTTCTGGTTGTCTAGTGGTTAGTTGTAAATAAGAGAGTCTCACAAACTTCCTGCCCAGGCTGGCATTGAACTGTGATCCTCAGATCTCAGCCTCCTGAGTAGCTAGGATTACAGGCGAGAGCCACCAGCGTCCAGCATGAATACTACACTTTAAAGTTTACCTTTTATATATTGTTAACATGTAGACTGCCAAAGAACACATTTTCTTGGAGAATGTTTGCCATCTTGTGGTGAATGAAAGCAGCATCCATGTTTAGCATTAACCAGTAGTGTGCTAGACACAGAGCTACAACTGCTATCTCCCAGTCACCCTGTACTGCTGCTCTAAATAATTTATATAATGTGGACCCTGTGCATGGTTGTAACAGTTTCTGGTCTCAAAACTGCAAGTCCTGAGAAAACCAATTCCTGGTTTTCTTTCCCGTGGAATATATGCCTTCCTGAGCATTGCCCACACAGCATAGATAATAGTTGCTGAGTTATGTTATTAAATCATTGACATGCATGGATTGCATCATCTCCAAGGTGTTTTTAATTTTTTTAAAGAAAGCAAATCACTGAACTTTGCACAAAACAGCTTCCCACATGCCTTGTTGTGCATATTAAAATGTGCTCACGGATATTCTTGTTTGTAAATATCATCCATTAGGAAATATGGGAGCTACTAAAGTGTACTGCTTTCAGAGAAAGAAGTTAAATATTAGAGCTGTGATGATTTTGAAGTTCTTATTGTACCCTTATTTACTTACTTGCCTTCTCTCTTTATTCTTTGCCCTTTCTTATTGGCAGGGTGTCATGGAAATCTAAGTGGAAGCTTACTCTAAATATGAGGAGAACCAGGTTAAACTGATTGCTCCTAACTCACTGTAAACTTGGCCAGATCAATTCAACAAGGAAAGGGCTAAACTCAGATCTGGTCTGTTGTAATTTTGTGTTCTCCTATTTCTATGGTTCACCTCAAGTAAGTTTGGAGTCTAAGAAAACAGTACATAGCACTTAACAGAAATCATTATAGCAAAATGTAACTTAAATTATTTTTGTCAATGAGAAACAGAGCTGAATGGTTGAAGAGGTGGTACAGATCTTTCTAACAAGATGCCTTGGGCATCACTCATTATGTCTGATTAGATGCTCAGAGACAAGCATTCATTAAACTTCAGAAATGATCTCTTTCACTCCTAAACAAGTTTCATAGGAACTAATTAATCAAGGCAATTTTAAACAAGAAAACTTCCCAAGTGATCATTGTTCAGCTCTTAAAGTTATCTCTAGGGAGGTGGTAAATCAAACAGCATAGAGTAACTGGCTGTGCAGATTAGCCAAGCCTTTGTAAATTGATGAAAGGCTGCTGGCTACTTCTCAGCTTTATTGATTCATTAGTTTCACCCTCTCGTCTTGGGTTTCCATCTCTTCCCATACAAATTTAAAAGAAAAAGAAAACTTAGTCCAAATTTTTCAGACCCAGGAGATCATATCAACTCATCAAGAACTGAAAGCAGGGCAAATTACAGCTCAAATCCTCATTACGTGGGAAAGCATAGATCTTTGAGAAGACACCTCAAGGCTCAAACATCAGCTTTTGACCTTGAGCTCATTATATTAGAGTCATGCGTTTTAGCCCTCTCAAATATGAAAAAAAGGGAGGGAGAGGGTTAAATGAAAATCCTTCCAGTGGAGACTTTCAGGAAAGTATGTGTTTGATGTGCTGAGAATAGAGTAAGAACTCAATAATCACTTATGACTTTGTTTGGTCATCAGTGTAATTGTTACCTATACTGTGACAGTACCCCTACCAACTCACAGTGCCGTGAATCATTCTTCCCAGCCATTCTACACCAAACCAGCTCTCCAACTGGATCTCCTATTCATTTAAAAATGTCTCTTCATAGTCCCTTCCTTCAAAAACAGTTTTAAGCCTCAACTCTTCAAACTAACTATCATAAAATCACACCATCTAATTTTTCATTCAAATTTCCCACCACTTGCTTTACAATTTCCAGGGAAGACAGATTCCCTCTGTGCCATTTCATCATGCTCTTATTGACATTATCCCTCCGTCTAGTAACCCCTCTAGTTGGATGTGAGAGGTTTATTTGCACCACCAGTCTCTAGGCTGGAAAACCTTTGCATGAAAACACTGAAGGCCCTCACTAGCCAACTGCACTAACTACCGACTAAAGCCGATCTACCTTCTTTCCTTACTTAGGGTCTGTATTTGCTTGTGTTTACTTCTCTTTTTATCTACTTTTATCATCTTTCAATAGTTGTACAAGAGTTGCCATTCAACAAAGCACTTTATGAATTCAATGTGTCTTGATTAGTGTCACCCCTTCCAACATTCTCCCCCAGCCCTCCCAACCCTACTCCTTCCCTCAGTTTACTCAGTTTTGTAGGATATGCGTTGAATTTTATGACTACATTCTCCCTCCTGTACATATTATATTGCCAGACATATCAGTCATTCATGTATTAACCATAATATATAAATATGTAAGATGTGTACATACCTGCACAAGTTATCTAATCTATTTCTAACCATGGTGAAATAATCATCAAAATCAGGTTACACAAAGAACAGGTTCAAATAACATTTCATTGAATTAAACTTCAACTCACTTAAAAGTCAGCATTCTGTAAAGATTGTTTGTAAATTGCCATTAAAAATGTTTACATGGCCGGTCTCTGGTGGCTCACGCCTGTACTCCTAGCTACTCAGGAGGCTAAGATCTGAGGATCACGGTTCAAAGCCAGCCCTGGCAGGAAAGTCTGTGAGACTCTTATCTCCAATAAAGCACTAGAACACCGGAAGTGGCGCTGTGGCTCAAGCGGTAGAGCACTCACCTTGAGTTGAAGAGCTGAAGGATAGCGCCCAAGCCCTGAGTTCAAGCCCCACGACAGACAAAAAATAAAATGTTCACATTGAATTTTTCATTTACACTTATGTCATGGCATTCATGAAAGCAAATTTAAAGTTCTCTTCTAAAAATTAGTATAAAATTATTTATAAATTGAAATCAGTTTCCCTAGTTCATATTTTATCTTTGTTACTATAGCACAATTAAAATTTTGTTTTTGTTACTATAACATAATTAGAAATTAATGACATCCCTCTTCAAATCTCACTTATCCACCGAAATTTTATAGGCTATAATAGGAAATATAGCGAACATTAATAATTATATCAAATGACATGAAGACATCATTTTACTCATTTTATAAGAACTGATTGTGTAGTGGCTACTAGTATTATCAACCCTCTAAATATGAGGTAGGAAGGCCCAAAGGAATCAAGTAACTTGCTCAACTTCAAAGAGCAATGAAGTTCACAGTCAAGATTTGACCCCAAGTGTGGATCTGAGACACATGCTCTCATCCACTGACATATATACATATATATACATATATACACATATGTATATATATATGTATACACATATGTATAGATGTACATAAAGCTGGAGATAAATATGCTTTATCAAACTACAGCTTTAGTCCTGTTACTGGGAAGTGTACTAATCTTATTCGGACACAACCAGCATCATTTTTGTTGTTTTTTTGTTTTTGTTTTTTTGTTAGTTGTGGGGCCTGAACTCTGGGCCTGGATGCTGGTCCTCAGCTCTTCAGCTCTAGGATGCTGCTCTACCACTTGAGCCACAGTGCCACTTCTGGCTTTTTCTACTTATGTGGTGCTGAGGAATCGAACCTAGGGCCTCATGTATGCAAGGCAAGCACTCTACCACTGAGCCACCTTCCTATCCCCAACCAGCATCATTTAAAAGAATAGAACAGAAGTACAAAGTATCAGGTTTTTTTTCTCTCAGTGTTATATGGCAAATAATTTAGGCCTTGCAGAGGTATTTTTCCGTGATAATTATCCAGCACCACCATTTTTATTCTAGGACTTAAAACATGCCTTCTGCTTTTCCCTCACATCCTTGTTTTTAATGGGTATCTCAAGAGATCAACTGATGCTAACATTTTAGAAATACTGTGATTATCAGTTGTGTGAATGTTATTCCATGAAAAGGAAGATTACTTTTAACGTGCTTTAAATTTGCCAGATGAGTAAAGAAAAAATCATTTTCAAAATAATTAAACCAACTGTTAAGAAGTAAAGATGGAAATCAAAATGAAAACAGAAAAACTACATTTTTATTCTTTTCAAGTAGTGAAGGATTGAAAAGGACAAGAACTTTCAGCTTACATTAGTTAGCCTTTGATTTACTCTTGTTAAGAGGAGATAAGTGTGTTTGTGGGGTCAGTCTCTAAATGGTGTGCATGTGGAGCTGGAATTAAAGTTATTCTCTCATGTGACATGGGGAAACCAATACTACTTTGTCCTTTAATTTTGTAACTCAACAGATCTGAATGATTAAGTAGAACAATCATGTTGTTGCATCCTATGAAGTTAACTCCTGGAAAACACCTGTCCATCCTTATGAAATGAATGTGCACAGGCCCAGGTAAAACTTTTATATGATTTCTTAGCCCTCCAAAATTCACTCCTCCTTAGACTTTGAAAGACATTTCTAACTCTGGTTATAGAAATGATCCCTTCAGATGGCCAATAAACACATGAAGAAATGCTCAACATCCCTAGCCATAAAAGAAATGCAAATCAAAATAACATTGAGATACCACCTCACTCCAGTTAGAATTGCAAAAATCAAGAACTCTAACAACAACCGATGCTGGAGGGGATGTGGACAGAAGGGAACCTTACTGCATTGTTGGTGGGAGTGTTAACTTGTTCAACCACTTTGGAAAGCAGTATGGAGGTTCCTCAAAAGACTTCACATAGA
>NW_012267333.1:4172399-4191094 GCF_000151885.1 Dipodomys ordii | reverse complement strand
CGACATCAAATATAGTGAAAGCAGGGGTTATACTGTGGGGGAGGGACATACAAAGCAACAAAGAAATAATCTTATAAATGTGTTAGAAACAAATGTATGAAAGAAAAAACATTTAAATACATATCTAAGGGTTCATTTTCCTAACACCACATTATCTGACCTTTTCTGCCTGACTCATACATATACTAGATATTGCAAATAAGGGAAACCATGGGACCTATGTTTCTTTGGGCTTGGCTTACTTCATTTAATATAATTTTTGAGCTTCTGTATTCCCTTAAGACCACAGTGACAGGAGATAGTTGAGTAGAGAAAGAGAGAAGAATAAAAATTAACACCTGGGTGTAAGACTTTGCATTTAATAAGTAATGTAAAGTCAAGCTTTGCCACTTGTATTCTTAAATAGAACTAATATTTAAAGATAAGTTTGTAAGGAAATAAAGTCATCTGGTGAGAGATTTAGTAACAGAAATTAGAGAAGGAAAATACAGTAATAACTGATTCTTTTTTATTTTTTGTCAGTCGTGGGGCCTGAACTCTGGGCCTGGATGCTGTCCCTGAGCTCTTCAGCTCAAGGCTAGCACTCTACCACTTGAGCCACAGTGCCACTTTTGGCTTTTTCTGCTTATGTGGTACTGAGGAATCGAACCCAGGGCCTCATGCATGCAAGGCAAATATGCTTACCACCAAGCTACCTCCCCAGTCGTAATAAATGATTCTTTATATTCCTCTGAAAATGACACCTGCAGAAAACCAAAGGCTGATATGCCCAATTATGTTTATTATTAAACTTCTTTGAAAGAAATGCCTGGTACTATGCTAGAGTCTAATAAAAAAAAGAAGTAATATCTTGTCAGGATTTTGACTTTGCTATTAGAAATATAAAACATAATTTTATATTTTCTTTCACATAGAAAACCCTATGAGGCTGGCATTCACCAACAGAGATGCCACAATACTGAACACTGGTTAGCTGTTTTTTTTTTCAGAGAAATACACTTACATAATTAATGAGTGCAGACCTTATTTCCATCCATTATGGATACTATTTGTCATTTTAAAGAAGTCAATAGAAGTAGCTCTGCTTTCCAGTAATAGGACGGATTTCCTATTATGGCAGTGAAAAAGTAAATAATGTTCAAGTGCTCAGAAGTTTGCTATGACTGCAAATTAACTGCAAAATTAAAGACTAATAATCTAGATGATAAAGACATAAGGACCCATCTTATGCTATCTTGTTATCTTATACAACCAAAATTTCTCTGTATCATAATTTGAAGTAAAAGTGCACTAGATAACATGTCAGAATAATCAATGATGGATGGCACTGAGATTTCTCAGAGATGGTAATGAAGAATTGGAAGTCAACAGCTCTCATAAAATGTGGTGGTGTTCATGAACTGGAGGCATAGAGCTTGCCCACTACTGTGGCACGATAACCACGTGGCACAGTAGTTTCATGGAATTCTAGACACCAGATGGTATGTATACACCATGAGTGACAAGAGGAGGCCCAATTAGCCACAAGAATGTAAAGAACTGCTGTCAGGAATATCCCCAACCTTAATGATCTTCCTTTACGTGGAAAAAAATTAATTTAAAATTTTAGTAATCTAAAGCAGTCACTTTATTTTACTGTGAGTAGCAAATACATTTACACCTGGGATTGTTCATCATTCCTTTCTTTCATTGCATTAGTTATTTCAAAATTAAATTGTGCTGGGCACCGGTGGCTCATGCCTGTAATCCTAGCTACTCGGGAGACTGAGGATCGCAGTTCAAAACCATCGCAGACTGGAAAGTCTGTGAGACGCTTATCTCCAATAAACCACTCAGAAAATCTGAAGTGCCGCTGTGGCTCAAGTGGTAGAACACTAGCCTTGAGCTGAAGAACTCAGGGACAGTGCCCAGGCCCAGAGTTCAAGCACCTCAACCAACAAAACAAACAAAAAAATTATATAAATTAAGTGGCAGAACTTTCTAAGAGAAAATGAGGGCCTATTAAATAGCGTCGTTTTGCTACTGTTTCTGTCTCTCTGGCTGCCAATCAACACAGATCCATTGATTTTTCTCTGGGAAAATTGCATCAAGAAATGGTGATTGCCCCTGGTCTATTTAATATCACCATCTCCTATCTGTCTTGGTCTTGCTTTCTCCCTGAGGATTGGCCAATCCTGCTGAACTCAACCTGCCCTCATCACCGGTTCTGTAAAGTGCTACCTGGGGAAATATTGCAACACTCAGAGCAGGTTCAACTACCTCCTGGAAGTCGAAAATGAGGCTGTCATACTGTTTTATCCACCAGTGTCATCTATGAAAGTGCTTCTTTACCCAGCAACCTCATTATGAAATCCATGTGGGCAGTAGCCTGAGTTAAATCTAAATTGTGAATTTTCCTTGTCTCACCAACCACAGGTTTACCCTGCTCTTTTTTTTTCTTTTCTACTGAGGTATACATCTTTCTAAAAATCTAGACCTAATTTTAGAGTTTTATATTATGCCTAAATATCAGAACTGAAAATGAACTGTTGATTCTGTTTTGTATCTAAACAAATACTTTTCGGGGGGGGGGCAGTTGTGGGGCCTGAACTCTGGGCCTGGGCGCTGTCCCTCAGCTCTTCAGCTCAAGGCTAGCGCTCTACCACTTGAGCCACAGTGCCACTTCCAGCTTTTTTCTTTTTGCTTATGTGGTGCTGAGGAATCGAACCCAGGGCCTCTGGCATGCAAGGCAAGCACTCTACCACTGAGCCACCTTCCCAGCCCCTAAACAAATACTTTTCCAACATCATTTTATCTTCCTTCAAAATAGTTGTGATTCTTGAAGTATTTTTATGTTTTGAGGAAGTATAGAAAGGTGCTAAGAATGTTTTCGTACTTTGTATTTTTAAAGTGTATTTCCATCTTCTTAACTGAGAAACAAGAAAAATATGTGAAAATAGGATATAGATTTTTCTGCCCTTCTTGTTCATTTTTGACCTTTTTGTTTTTAGTTTCTATTTCTATTGATTTATTTTTATTAAAAAAAAAACTAGAAAAAAGCAAATCTCAAATAATAAGTAATAGAACAACTTAAGAGTTAAATACACAAACATCTTGAGGTTATTACCACTATTTGTCTCAAGATGGAAAAGTGAATTTGTAGGAATTTTATTTTCACTGCCATTCCTCTTATGCTTGCGTATATCCCCCTCTTTATCTACAACGGTTATGTCATTTTATTTTTAGAAGACAAGAAGAAAGAACATAGGAGTAAAATATAAAGAATATATATGTGGAATTTTCTTAGTTTAAAAAAATCAGTATATAAGCTAATAATCTACTCTGCTTGCTCTTTTCCATTCTACATGCAGGAAGTGATCACATATATGTGGTTAGAATGCATTTCACTTTGACTGGACATTTGCATTATTGCCAGTAGTACATCTTGTATGTAGCAAGGTGATCCTAACATTTATTCAAATCTATCATAGGTCCAGCAATAAGATAATTTAAAGGAAGTTGAAACGCCCTGCCTCTGATGAAGGTTGTTTTTTGTTTTGCTTTGTTATCATTTACAGGAACATAGTAAAGTGGAGCTTTAAATGAGACAGTAAAGTCAACATCAAGTCGGTGGGAAGGGAGAAAGATGTCCTCCTGAGATCCCACAGACCTTAAGCATGTGGAGAGAGAGTTTAAGTGGTCCATTCGTGAACGGGAGCTGCCCTGTGGTCTGTCTTCTGTTTTCTGTTCTCCCTAGGGACTTTAATTTGTAAGGAAGAACTTCCTGTTGACCAGCCTACCCATGGCGGCTTTCACTTCTTTGTTTCTCAAGCTGTAGATGAGGGGATTCAACATGGGGATCACCGCGGTGTAGAACACCGACACCACCTTATTGAGGTCCAGAGAGGAGATGGCACTGGGCCGCACGTAGATAAAGAACAGAGTCCCGTACAGGATGGAAACCGCCGTAATGTGGGAGGAGCAGGTGGAAAAGGCCTTGCGCCGCCCATCCGCAGAGCGGATGCTCAGGATGGCCACGAGGATGTAGAAGTAAGAGATGATAATGGTCAGGCTGCTCACCACCAGCACAGCCCCGGCCACAATAAAAACCAACAACTTATTGATCCAGATGTCAGCACAGACAAGAGAAAGCAAGGGAGACATGTCACAGAAGAAATGATTGATAATGTTGGAGCGACAAAAGGGAAGCCGAAAAGCAGCCGTGGTGTGGGTCATGGTGTTGAAGAAACCAACCGCGTAAGGTCCAACGACCAACTGTATGCACCGTCTCTGAGACATAGCCACTGAATACAGGAGGGGGTTACAAATGGCCACGTAACGGTCGTAGGCCATGGATGCCAGGAGAAGACACTCAATGGCCACAAAGAAACCAAAGAACCACTGTTGCAAAGCGCATCCCAGGAAAGAGATGGATTTCCTTTCGGCGAAGAAGTCGGTGAGCATCTTGGGACCCACGACTGAGGAGAAACAGATATCCACGAAGGACAGGTGGCTGAGAAAAAAGTACATGGGCGTGTGAAGGCGTGAGTCCACCCGGATGAGAATGATCATGCCTAGATTTCCTGTCATCGTAACAAGATAAAAAAGCAGAAAGAGCAAGAAAAGGAAAACCTGCAGCCGAGGGTTGTACTTTAAGCCTAGGAAAATGAATTCTGTGATTCTTGTGTAGTTCTCATTAGCCATGGATTTGTTGGTTTGGATCTCTCTGGGGGGAGAGAAAAATCAAGGATGGATAACATAAGCCATGTCATAAAAATCACAGCAATGCATGGGAAAAGAAATTACTGGTGGAAGTTACTTCAGAACACTGGGATTTAAATCGTAAATACATTGTAGACGATTAAATATATCACAGCTCTAAAGAGAAAGCTTTAAAGAAAAAGTTAAGATTTAACTCAGAAATTATACAACCCACCCCAAACACCTATAGATCTGTTACCTCATTATTATGATGGAATTGTAAAAATAAATACATAAATAAATAAATAAGAAATGAAGTTGAATGAAAGTTCAGAACTTAATTTTAAAAAATTAAGGATGTAATAAAAGGATGTAAAAGATGTATAAACTTTTCTGTCCTTGAAATAGAACTATTTGTGCTGGGTCTATCTCAGTGTGCTGAGTATATACAAGGCCCTGGATTTAATCCTAGCACCAAAAGTAAAGCATGGAAAAATATAGGTTCATCTGAAAAAAATTAAACTGTGGGACTTTTACTGACACAAAGAAAGATATGGCTAAATAATTAGGGAGTAAAATTCCCTTTTATAGATAAAAAAAATAATCTCAGCTACCAAGATTCATTTCCTTCTGAGAAGAAAGTTAGCTCATACTGGGAAAGCAAACACCTGCTTGACCATTCTTTAAACTAGCTGACACAAAGGAAGTCAGGAGAAGCACATCCATGCCCCATGGATAGGCCGCAAATGCTAACAACCCTTTTCTTTCAGACTAGTGCTCTTTCATTCAGTGATAAATATTTTTTTTCTCATGTGGCCTTCTAAAATCTTTTGGTTTGAAATTACACCAGTGATGGAAACAGCTCATGCTTTTTTTTGGAAGAACTGTGGCCTTGACATTGTGAAATTGTCTCTGTTTCTATCATAGACATGAAGTGTCAAGTTCCGAATGTGTCATTCCACATCTGTATTAACTCAGTGATTACTATGTGTCTGCTTTGATGCCTATACCTGACATTGATTTCTTGACCTACAACTTGTTTTGTTTCCAACCTATCCAAATGTTGCTCAATATTACTTTTTATCTAGACTCAGCCTTTGCCAATGACCCCATAAATGATTAAACTTTCAATTTGTTCAGTGAGATAAAACCAGTGGTTCCTGGATGTGTGCTTTCTTTGACTGTGGTGAAACAATAACGATGATTGATCAGAAAAATGGGCTTGCTCTGGTTTTCTTAGGCTGATTGGGCTAGACTACTCTTCCAATTCTTTGGATGATGCAATTACTGCAATTCCAACCAAATCTAAAATGATTTCAATGACACATCCTATTTTAAGGTTAATGGAAGGGAAACGCATTGTAGGACAGTCTAAACAGCCAAGATTAATTCATCATAAAAAGCAACTACATGAGTGAATTTAAAGAAAATAAAACAATGTGATACCAAAATTCGATCCATACCACTTGACTTTCTAAATTTCTAGCCATAAATACAGGATGAGAAATCATAAGAAATGGAATTATGATTTTCCTCTTAGGATGATCCTCTTAAACAAAGCATAAGAAACAGAAAAATAATGTGTTCTTTGTATTATAAGTCTACAGGAATGCATGCCAACATGGACTATCTTAAAATTAAGACATTCACATTGGGGGGGAAAATGTTGCCACACATATTCCAAAAGAATTAAAGTTAGGGCACACATATATAAGCATAGCAAATACTCATGGGGTGGCTGATCAAAGATGCAGAACATCATACCACAAGAAAGGAAATCTCAAAGCCCAATAAACTTTGAAAATGCTTCATCTCTCTAGTAATCACAGAAATAAGATTAAAATACCGATACCACACAATTTTCCCCTTAAGAAATATGAACACAAAGTATTAATGAGACAATGTGACATCAGTGGTAACTCAGACTTTGGGGGTTGGGAGGGTGGATCTCTTTGTTTTGATTTTCCACTAATTAACATTACAAGCTTTAGAGAGTATATCTAATGAAGTAAATTACTTAATCTCTGCCCTGAGGAAACACATGAAATAATAATGATGTCTTCTCCACCATGTTTAAAACGATGAAAACCCATATGATTCCATACAGATGTTCTTCAGGAGAGTAACTGCAAAATAAACATTGTTATAGTCATTCTAAGAAACACTGTACAGAAGTTTCAAAATGAAGAAGCTTTACATGTAGGTGCATAATTCTTTTCCTAATACACATCAAAAAGAAGAAGTAGAATAATGAACACAGTACAATATTATGAGCATTGTTTAAATCCTCACACTTATCTTTCAAAATTCAACTTTGAGTGTCAACAAAATAAAAGCATCTGGAAGGATCAATGCCAAGGTAACATTTATTTGTCAAAAGGACCATAGTTCATCTTTGATTGAGGTATCAGAGAGAACTCAGCTTACCTGTGAGTTTTAGTTCTATTTGAAATTTTAAGGTTTTGGTACAAGGAGCAAATGTATGATTCTTGTGGTTTAAAATAATATAAGCTTGGCACTGGTGGCTCACGGAGTCTGAGCTCTGAGGATCATGGTTCAAAGCCAGCCCAGGCAGAAAAGTCCCCATGAGACTCTTATCTCAATTTAACCACTCAAAAACCAGAAGTGATGCTGTGGCTCAAAGTGATAGAGTACTGGCCTTGAGAAAAAATGCTCGGGGACAGCCCCATGAACAACAAAATTAATAAATAATAATAATATAAAAACCTAACTAAAAGAAGCAACAAAAGCAAATTCTTGAGCTATTTTAGTAATTAACCAAAAGAAAAGAAAATGACTGTTACCACTCTAGATTGGGAAATAAAATGAGAGAAGACATTCGTAAACCATGAAAGTGAGAAAGATTCCCAAGCTATGTATGCACTCAGAACTCTTCATTTCTGAATTTCTAAGAAACTAAGAGAACACTAGCCTCAATTTTCTTTAAGAAAACTGAATCACACACATATACACACACAATATAATTGAAAACCACAGAAAGGGTGGCAAATTTTTTATGTGAATGATGGTAGTTATTTTACTTTTTTAATGTTATTGTAGAGGTAAAGATAGTTTCTGTTCTGTAGTGTTAAAGATAATATAACTGGATTTGTGACACAATAAATTTGATAGTATAATACTGTGAGACAACCAAAAAAAAATTGTGCAGTGAAGATTTTACCAGGCTGTACCATGTCAACACATTTATTTTTTACTCCAGCCTAAATAAAGATGAGAGTAGGCTATCTTTATTTGACAGAGCAAGCCACCAAAGCCCTGCGTATGAAAAGTGATGTGTTCAAAAGCCCAGATCTAGTGTTTCCTGAGAGGACTAAAAAAGTGACAAAGCTCTGTCTGAATTTAGAGCTACTTGTCTTTCAACAAATACCATTCTTCCAGGAGAGAACCTCAGATCTCTCAATATCCCAACCCAAACCCATTCCATACTGAAGCATATGTAACAGTGAAGGGGTTGGTGGTTGTCAAAAAAAATGAATGAGGTCCCAGAGAAAGCATGAACAAGCTCATGTACAAGAGCTCTCAAATATTTGCAAATTCTGCAAATTTCCCTTATTAATCTCCACACTCCCCTGCCTTCAATCTGATACACATATTCCAAGGCAATATTGCATGCTGACAGTATCACATGTAGAAGAAGAACTCTAACAGCTACCCTGCTCAGGGATAATCATTATGTAAATGTGGTTGAAGGAAAGGTGAGGCTCTGGGTACTCAGAGATGGATTCAAATTGGCCGCACGATCTCTCTGTGAATTTCTTAAGATTTTACAACACTTCCCGGTAAATTTCAACATACTATTCTAAGCTATTATCATCTGACATATTCCTCGAGGTCACATTTTAAATGGTAGTCATTTTAGCTTTCCTATGAATATATGTTGTTCATTTTTAATTTCTTGAAGGGTAAACAGAGACACAGAAATGGACTTTTTAAACATAAGCTGGACTTACATTGTGATGAACTCCTTTCATCTATGGAAATGTCAAGAAGAATTAAAACTGAAATCATACTCCTTTGTTACCATGGAGCCCATCCTCTTCCCCTACCTGTGCCTCTGCACAGGAAAGAGATGAGACTTCATTGAAGTTACTCCATTTTATGTTTAATCCACTGCTAGTACGTGTTCATTCTGGAACAAATTGTTCCTTGGCTGCATTAAAGTTCCCAGAAGCATTGCATCATTTTCCATTCTGGGAGAAGGTATGTCCCTAAAGGATGCTATACTTTGGGAATTTTGATGTTGAGAGAAGTAAATTAATCTTGCTACAATAAACTCCATAAAACAAATTAATAACATAATCCAGTGGGACCAACTTATTTGTTCTTCATGTCGGACAGGATCATCTAAACAGATGATCTAACTCGTATAGAGTTAGAATTCATGTAGACTTACAGAGTGCTTTCATGTTGAGTTTTCCCTGAGAAAATCAATACAAAATTCCTGCAAATGCTGAGCCAAAATATATTACGGCAGAGAACTAGCCACCTAGATAACTTAAACATTTGGTTCCCAAAAGTCGGCCCTCTTAAAAGTCTAAAGGCCAAAGAAATGAATTTAGACATAGCTAGCCAAGTTGAGACAACCTAAGTAATACTGAAGAGAAGTCAAATCAAGTACACCTATTTATGTCATTGGAATAAAAATATGTATATCTATACCCCCAACCAATTCTTACTGTAAGTAAAGGTAACTATACCACTAATTATTTTTATGTTTTTTAAACTTCATATTCAATTTGAAATCCTGGATGAAATCTTTGCTGACTATAGACAAAACCTATTATGATATTTTTGCCAGTAAATCCATATATTGTAATGGGAAAAAAACTCATAGTACCACACAGGCGTGTGATTTGGGACATGAACAAAAGAAGTTCTGCTTTCTGTTCACAGTATCTATGATAGACAAAAAAGTAGAGTCCTAAAGTAGACCAAGTTTTCTTAATCCTAATCTTCTGTGGACCCCTGAAGTGTTCACTATATCACTATGTTTTCTACAGAACACAAAATTTAATCAAATGTAGTCTTATGTCCAAATTTAAAAAGGCACAATTAATATAATCTGTTTATGCCAAGTCATTCTTCTTGATGAGCTTATCAAGGATAATTTCCCATGTTTCTTAACTCGTTTCTATAGATGTGTCTTCCAGTCTCAATTTAGGACATCATTTAACTTGTTTCTCTGAAGAAGCAAAGTTTTAGTGGGGAAAAATAAGTACTGGAGAATATAGAGAGAGTTATTCATGTGAATGAGCCATACATGCTTGCTAATTGCTGAAACTATTAAGAAACAGGGGTGAGAGTTACACAGGAATTCACTCAAAGTGTTTCTGTACTTCTAATTTAAATGACACTAAAATGATCAGAAAATATTTACCATAACCAGTTTGCAAACACTGCCTTCTCACTGTGTTCTTTGATATTTGCCTCTGGTAGCTCTATACCAAACTCTTTTGAAGTCAGATAGTTTTATAACATCTTACATAACAGAATCAAACATTCTATTATAACTGAATTCAGTTATAAATAATTTTCTTCTAATTTTAGTATAGAGAAACTAAAAAAGTGTTGCTTTAGCTAATTTGGTTAGTGATCAATCATAAAATAGTAATAGAAAAATACTCTATGTAGTATATAATTCTTTAAATGGAAACACGCTATTTGTAGACACTGGAGGGAAGTCTGGGAAACCTTCATATCACATTGCAGAGTACATTATAAAAGCTTCATTGATGAAAATTGTTAACAAGAGGATTCAATCATTCAAATTGGATTCAGTGATAATCAAAATACAGTCATTTAAGAATGACCCTAGTCTCTGCCTTAAGAGTTAAATAGAAATAAATTAGTACATTCCTTTGTCCTGGGATGTATTGAATCATCAATACAGCAAGGACTTGCAATTAACTATATGCTGATAAAATTCCATGAAACCCAGAAGAAAATCCTCCACTATAAACTGAGTGAAATTTAAAAAACGTAACTAACCTGCGTAACCAAAGAGTAAGATCAGCTTTCCTTTACAAATACGTCAGATAGCTTACAACCAATGACAAGAGAAGACAGCCACAAAGGACAAGTGACTGAGAAAAAGTACATGGGGAGGGGAAGGTGATAGTTGAGAATCCAACCAGATGAGGGTGATGTTACCAAGACTTCCCAGAAAAGTAACAAGATGCTCGAAGAGAAGTGTCAAGAAGACAACTTGGAACTGAGGGAATTTGTTATGCCACAGAACAAACAATCATTGCTGTCTGATTTCTCCATGTTAAGTCCACATTTTATTCAATTTTTACATTGATTACACACTATTTCACAGTGAAAATATCCTTTCCTTTATTTCTAGTAATGAATATTCATGTTCTTCTTTTAAATAAACTTTATCACTAAACAGAATGTGACAATATTGTTAAGCTTTGACTTATAAGCTCCCCTGGCCCAATTTCCAAATAGTTTTGAGTAAAACTGAATTGAGGGAGTTTAAAAAACAATTCCAAACACAGTTTGAGAAAAAGAATAATTTCTGCTATTCTGTAACACAAGGGGGTTGACTATAATTTAATATATCCATTATATATCTTATGGAAGAGGTGATCTGAAATACCCAAATATACAGACACAATAAGGAAATAGAAATGGTAACTACCACAACTTGATCAGGGTACATACACAGTTATACATCTGTTGAATAATCACACTAAACCTTGCAAATATTCACATTTTCTATGTATTAGGCAGAGCAAAACAAAAGCGATAAAAAATGCCATGAAATTACCATGTTAAATGAAAATTATCAAATTTCTTTATGGTAATGAAACTATTCAGACTACTGTCAGAACTATGTGAGTGGACAAAAATAGTATGAGAACTTCAGCATCATTTTAATCTATGAATATTTTACCTTCAAAGAAAAGCACCATTTTTTTCCTTTTGTTTCATTTATATAATAATGACATTGAACAAGATTTTCATGTATTTTTGTTAATGTATATCTTTATGTTGGAAAACTGTTCATTTACCGTGTGTGTGTGTGTGTGTGTGTGTGTGTGTGTGTGTGTGTGTGTGTGTGTGTGTGTGTGTGTGTGTGTGTGTGTGCTGGTCCTGGGGCTTTAACTGAAAGCCTGGGAGCCGTCCTTGATCTTTTCACTCAAGGCTAAGGCTCAACCACTTGAGCCATAGCTCTAGTTCAGCTTTTGGTGAGTTAATTGGAGATAGATGAGAGAGTGGCTTCAAACCTCAGATCTCAGCCTCCTGAGTAACTAGGATTATAGCGTGAACCACCAGCACCCGGCTCTTCATTTCTCATGTATACTTTAATCATATTCACCCTCTGGCCTACCCATTCTTATTCTCACTCTTCCTTTTCTCTGTGAATTTCCCTACTAGTTCCCTTTTTATTCCCATGTCCATTTTGGACACTAAATTTAATTAAATTTTAGGAAGGCAAGTGATAGACACTGAACTCAGATGCCAGCCAAGCCTTGAGTAGAATCTTGAGGAATTTTTTAGTTTTATTTTACTGCAAAGATGCTGTACAAAGGGGTTACAGTTACCTGATTAAGGTCATGAGTACATTTCTTGTCAAGCATTGTTACCCCTTCCTTTTAGGAATTTTGTATAAATATAAAATAAGGTAAAAAAAATCTGGGAAAAAATTTAGGAAGGCTTCTTCCTCCTTTTTTTAGGTACAAGATAAGGACTCAAACTGGGTACCTGATGCTTTCATTCATTGGGTAGGACTCGACCAATGGAGCCCCACCTCCAGCTACCCACCGGAAGTCTTCTTTTTCATCAATGAAGTATGATGCTTTAAGCTATCAGAACCACCACTGGAATGAACTGGTTTACCCAGTGCATTCAGATGCCACATCACTTAAGAATAAGAGTCAGTTCCATAGTTCGCTGGCTGAGTCATTTTCCATAGTTTTCCAGTTTTTCCATACCTTGTTCCCTGATGTCTAAAATTAAAAAAAAGAGTAATTTCTAGTTCATTTAGATTGTGGAAGGCTTTGTTGAAATTAATACATTCAAAAAGCATCAGTGTCCAGCAACCACAGAGTTATATCGTATTAGTCAATGTATGTATTATTGTAAAGGATCTGGAGCATACTTTAAGAGATAATACATAGGTTATAAAAGGGGAAATAAAAGAAAAACAGCAATTGGAAAGGACTTGTCCCCCAGTAATCTAGGCATCTAGGTATGCCACATTCATTCATGTCCATCTATCTGAAATAGAAGAAACCAATAAATGGTAAATAGTTGGGAGAGCAGAGGAAACCCAGTAATACCTATCCTTCGATCTATAAAAGGAACAAAGAATTCTAATATAGAGGTCCCCCATCTAAGAAGCACATAAAATCCTGCTTGGGTGGTGATATGGGGGAGAGGTGTTGTTCTCGTTCTTCTACCAAATAACTGCAATAGCTGTGCTGTGCCATATAAAGAGCCATTTGTAAGGCCTCTGATCCATGACATATACCAGTGACTTGAAAATATATTCTTTCTATTCCAGTTAGGAAAGAAGAACTGAAATCACCTGCATCCATGGAAATGTAGCATGTACTGAACAATAATAGTCATTTATGATTTTTACCCCAGGCAATATTAACTCTCCTATCAGCTTTCAAAATATAATCTGGAGAGATGAACAGTGTTTTAGCACCCTCTAAAACATGATTCTAGTCCTCTATATTTCTATTTATAACAGGATGTCCAGAGAAAAGGTCGTGCAAGCAGTCCCCAGAAGTCCAAAGGCCCTAATAAAGCAAATGTGCTCCGGAGAGTAAGGAATAAACTGTAACAAGATATAGGAATTTGACATTTGGGAAAGCTTGTACTGGCTCCTAAGAGCCATATATTAGCAAGCCACAAGTAATGTGAGAGCCATTCTAGAATTCCACAGCATCATTCAACAAGCGTTGTGAGTGTGACGGCGACACACTTCATGAACCAGAATGGTGATCCCACCATCATAAAAATGATAGCGAACGCTTCCAGCATTTAGTATAATATCAAGGAGAAAATGACAGCGACAACATAGCAGCTTTGTCACTTGATACACATGAAAGAACAGACTTTATGACATAGAAATGGTAATGGTGGGGAAAGGCAGCAGGAAGTACATCGGATCTACAATTGGAGGTTAATTCGGGTCCTCAGATTCAAAAGCCTGAATTGCGTGTCTTTAAAAAGTGGTGTCCTCTGTTCTGTGCCTGGTACATGACACCATACGTACAGTCCGACCCATGAGCTGGGGCTTGTCCTATCCTCTAGCAAATGAAGATAGACGGGCACAGCGGAGTTCTATCACAAAGCCCATATGGTACAGCAATTTCACTCAGGTAGAAACAAGAGAGCATAAGTCAACTGGAAATCAAAGTCTCTGAAGTCTCTTCTTTCCTCACTCCAATACATTCCTGCTGATGTCATCAATGTCCACGGGTCAGTTTCATCAATAGTCAGTCATTCCAGGCAACGCCTGCTGACCTACCATCCTTCAAAATGCAATCTGCAGAGATCTGGTCCATTTAGCTTTCCCTAAAACATGATGCTAGTCCAGTCTATTCATAGTAGAATAACCAGGGACAAGGCCATACAAGCAGCCACCAAGTGTTCTTAATGTCTGTTTGGGGGAAATCGCCATATGGATTTCCATGATGGCTAGACTCTCATACATGTCTACCAACATTGCATGAAGTTCCTTTTCTCCCACATTCTCACTGACATCTGTTTTTAATGTTTGTTCAATTATGGCCATGTTGATGGGGTGAGGTGGAATCTCAAAGTACCCTACCTTCCACAATCATTAGGGTCCCCACATGCAGAAGCATATATACCTTTTACTCAATATAACAATGTCCCCTCTTTATTTAGCATGTACAACTTGTACAAAATAATAGCTTTCCTTATGAACATGCCTACAGATTTGTGATATACTTTGACCATTTTTAGCACCCTATACTCCCATTTTTCCCTTCCAAGTGCACAATAAGCCTGTTTACCTTTCAAGTCCTCTTTTTCTCCCAAATTCTACATAGAAGAAAGATGTGATACGTCAGGCACTGGTGGCTCACTCCTGTAATCCTTGCTACTCAGAAGGCTGAGATCTGAGGATCGCAGTTCAAAGTCAGCCTGGGCACAAGAAAACTAGAAATGGTTCTGTGGCTCAAGAGGCAGAGTGCTAGCCTTGAGCCGAAGAGCTGAGGGATAACACCCAGGCCCAGAGTTCAAGCCCCACAACTGAAAAAAAAAAACAGAAGTGTGATATTTTTCCTTATAGAACTGGCTTATTTCTCTTGACAAGAACATAATGTCAAACTCCATTTTAGCTGAATAATATGGTGTGTATATACCATATTTTCTTTATTCATTATTCAACAATGTGTGCTAATGCTGATACCATAACCCTGATATTGGGCAAGTGATAAAATAAATATGGAGCCATAGGTATCTCTTTAATAAACTGACTCTGATTGGGTGTAGTAGGATTATTTGCTAGTCTCAATTTCTAATTTTTTGCTTTACTTTTATGGCTAAAGTTATTAAACATATTTTCATGCATTTGTTGAATATTTAATTTTTGAATGTATATTCAGCAGTACACAGATCTACAACTGGATATTTTCCATTCTAATTGTGGTTGCACAAAATAGTTCTAAGTCAGCCTATGAGAACTTAACTTGTTTTCTTTTCTACATGACATTTCACATCACACATTTAGTTTTATGGATCAATTTTATTGACTCTATACAATGTATGCAAATGACAAATGTAAGAAAGCACATGTTCTTTCATTTGTTATTTTGTCTTTAAGATTCTTTTCATGTTTTGAGCTATCTTTTATGAGGTTAGTTTTCTTGTCTGAATTAGAAGTTATTCATACTTGAGATGGCATAAACGCTCCTATAGATTTTCTTTTAGTATGTTTGTTTATTAATATTCTTAAACCATCCCAACCTTATTTTAAAATATACATCATGACACAGAGAAATGCACAGAAACAGAAAAAAATATTTAATAACTTTTCTTTTTCTGTTGGTCCTGGGACTTGAACTTAGTGCCCAGGTACTGTCCCTGAGCTCTTTTGCTCAAGGCTAGTCCTCTATCACTGGAACCACAGCTCCACTTCTGGCTTTTTGGTGATTAATTGAAGATAAGAGTCCCATGGATTTTCCTGCCTGAGCTTGTTTTGAACCTCAGTCCTCAGATCTCAGCTTCCTGAGTAGCTAGGATTACTGGCATGAGCTACCAGCATGGCTAACTTTTCCATTTTCAAAATAATGTGTGAATCGGAGGAATCAAGACTCTCATGAAAGCTGTAATTCCCATTCAACTTGATAATGTCGAATGATCACCTCACGGTATGAAACAAATAGAATTCTATCTAACTTTAACTATTAGAAAGTGCTTCCCATCCAAGCTTCTCCTGAATGCATCTTTTACCTCCTTGTTCCTCAAGCTGTAGATGAGGGGGTTCAACATGGGGATCACCACAGTATAAAACATGGAAATCACTTTATTGATATCCAGGGAGGAACTTGAGCTAGGTCGCACATAGATAAAGAAAAGGGTGCCATACAGGATGGTGACAGCGGTCAGGTGAGAAGAACACGTGGAGAAGGCTTTCTGTCTCCCACTGTCCGTCTGGATCTTCAAGACTGCCATCAAAATGCACACATAGGAGACCATGATGACGAGACCACTGAGCACTCCGATTGCTCCAGCAAAGACAAAGAGCACCAACTTATTCATCTCAGTGTCCACACACGCCAGAGAAAGTAATGGGGAAATGTCACAGAAAAAGTGATTGATCACATGTGGACCACAGAAGGGTAAGCAAAAGGTGAAAGTCGTATGGGTGGTGGTACTTGTCAAAGCTATGGCGTAAGACTCCACAACGAGCAGCACACAGGCCTGCTGGGACATGATGAGAGGGTACAGCAGAGGCTTACAGATGGCCGTGTAGCGATCATACGCCATGGCAGCCAACAGGAAACACTCTGTTGCCACAAAGAGACCAAAGAACCACATCTGTGCAGCACAGCCTACAAAAGAGATGCTCTTTTTCTCTGCAAAGATATCACATAGCATCTTCGGAGCAATAGAAGAAGAGGAACAGAGATCTACAAAGGACAAGTGGCTAAGAAAAAAGTACATGGGGGTGTGGAGTCTGGGGTCAACCCCTATGAGAATGATCATCCCCAAGTTACCCCCCAGAGTGACTAGGTAAACAAAGAGAAAAGTGATGAAAAGGACAGCCTTCTGACAGAGATTATCTGTGAGACCCAGGAAAATAAACTCAGTCGCTACCGTCTGATTCTTTCCTTCCATGGCCAGTTGCAATCTGTCATTAGGAAGGGGAAAAAAGAGAGATTGATTGTTTTCTCAAGCCGATTTCTTTACTGAGATCATTTGCATGTCTTACAATGACTGCCTTAATTTATTAATTTGTTTACCTGTGTCTTATCTCTTTTAGCTCTTTAGGTATACCCTCTTTGAATCCATTTATTTATTTGTATTCACTTAAAATTCTTGGGACATTTATCATGTCTTTATGCTGAGTACATTCAAATTCCTCTCATATGCATTTTTATTTAATTTTGTTGTCAAGATGATGTACAAAGCGGTTACAGTTATGTATGCAAGGCAGTGAATACATTTCTTGTCAAACATTATTACCCAGTCTCATTTTCTCCAGTTTCCCTCCTCTGCAACCTCCCATCCAAGTAGCACAGTTCATTTCCAACATATTATCTTGTAAGTATCACTGTTGCACTGGTTTACCCTTTGTCTCACCATTTTGTTGTTCTCTTTCCCTTCCCTAATTCAGATAAATGTATATACAATACCCAGGGTACTATCCATCCTGAAAATCAATTACATTAATAATATATATTCAATGCCAAATGTATCTTTTATCCAGGGAAAACTCTCATGACTATATTTTTGAGTGATTCATTAGCTAAAGAGCAGCAAATAAAATTAATTAAAACTCCTTGAAAGTAGATGATTATGTATAATGATATATATGAAAATTTTAAATTATAATTATTATATATGAAATTTTTAAATTATAACTATTATCTGATGAAATTCTCTATAAGGAAAGCAACATATCACTTGCATTATATAAGATAATTTTGGAGCTCAATGTTTAATATTTTCAGATAAGTAAGAATGATTGTACCTATTTGATTGGTGACAATTTCTAACATTATCTTGATCATTTGCCTAATTCTACTTGGGCATATTTTATCCACCAAAAAGATTATTTCAAGTTTTTATTGAGACTGTTATATACAATTACATACACATATACATATATGTACAAATGAAGGCAGCATACTGAAACCCACCAAATACTGTTTGTAAAAGTGTAGATGAGGGAAAGGAGGAAGTGAAATACAATGTAGAGGTAAACCTGTTTACAATCTACTGTACACACGGATAGAATCCTCACAATGAAATCCCCTCCTATGATGAATGTATACTGATTCAAAAATAAAATTTAAAAATTGTCCAAACTGCAACGTACTCACTTCGGTAATGGTGATCTGTTCAATGCCTCTTTCCTCTACTTCAAAGGGAATGACCATTCCCTGGAAGGATAGAGGATTCTGTGTCCTTCGTGGCAGTGATTTTGTGACGATACATGACTTTCTGGGCACGTGTGAAGACATATATTCTCATCTTGGTGGGCCTGAGCAGAAAAAGATGATCCTTGACCTGCACATTGATTCATGTACTGCACAGACCAGGGACCTTTTTTTTCTGGGGGGGGGGTTACACTAATTTAGAGCTAGATCCCCTAAGAACTTAAACCTCAAGAGATTATACCTGGAGGGAAAAAATTAAGATAATTTCAATTACCATTTTGGCCAAGTACCATCTTATAATTATATCTTATTTCAAACAAAGAATACCTAAGGAAACTGTGTGTGTGTGTGTGTGTGTGTGTGTGTGTGTGTGTGTGTGTGTGTGTGTGTGTGTGT
>NW_012267333.1:4114245-4172349 GCF_000151885.1 Dipodomys ordii | reverse complement strand
TGTGTGTGTGTGTGTGTGTGTGTGTGTGTGTGTGTGTGTGTGTGTGTGTACTTTCTTCTAGGATCTTCCTTGTCATGAAAGCCCTCATTTACTTTTAACTCCTTTGTTTCTTGTTTTGTTTTGTTTTTTGCCAGTCCTGGGGCTTGAATTCAGTGCCTGGGCATTGTCTCTAGGCATCTTTTTTGCTCAAAGCTAGCACTCTACCACTTGAACCACAGTGCTGCTTCTGGCTTTTTCTGTTTATGTGGTACTAAGGAATAGACCCCAGGGCTTCATGCATGCTAGGCAAGCACTCTACCACTAAGCCACATTCCAAGCCCTTCATTCCTTTTATCTTTGCCTAACCTGTTTCCTCCTTCAGCTCCTGATACTCTAGTTTTTTTTCCAATTCTATTAGAGAAACTTTTAATAGGGCTTTGGGGTTATAGAACTTTCCATTTTCTTAGTTTGGATTTTTTTGTAGATTTTTGTATCTCTTTTGAATTCCTCTTTCATATCTTGTGTTTTCATCATTCCGCTGTTTGGTTTTGGTTGGAAGTTTTAGTTTCCTCAATCATCAAATATCAGTCTCATAATGTATCATTAAAACCATGTAAAAGGAGCTGGGAAGGTGGCTCAGTGGTAGAGCACTTGCTTTGCATGCATGAGGCCCTGGGTTCAATTCCTCAGCACCACATAAACAGATAATGCCGGAAGAGGCACTGTGGCTCAAGTGGTAAAGTGCTTGCCTTGAGCTGAAGAGCTGAGGGACAGCTTGCAATCCTAAAGTTCAAGCCCCACGACCGACCAAGAAAAAATTTTAAAAAAAAACTATTTAGTAGTTTGGTTATGATGAATTTTCTTGTCACTCTACTCCGGGGGTGGCTCAGTTGCCAAACATTTGACCACACTTCTCAAGATATTAGGCCCAGAGGCCTATTCCACTCAGAGAACAGGAAATGACTGCAGAGGCAATCACAGAAGATGCACATCAGCCATGGGATTACATGTCCAGTCTAAGATGAGACTGTGATCTATCTGCAAGATAGTTAATAGGGTGACAATAAATAGGAGCTAATGGAGATAAAGAGAATAATGCTATTGAGTAATCCAAGACATATGCTGCTAGAGGACACAAATGAAAAATTGGCGGCTGAGATTAATAGAAGAGGTAATTAAAAGATGGAATTCATAGAGGGCAAAAGTGTACTTAGTAAGACCCTGAGAAAGAAAGGCAATGGGAAAAGGAATAGATGAGCACACAAATAAAGGGAGAAGTAGAACTGAAGAGAAAGCAAGAGAGGGAAAAGGGAAGCACTCAAGTCAAATGTACAAAAACCAAATAATGGATAAATATGTAAACCTAAGAACAAATTAATGAAACGACAATGCAAACAAAGGACAAGATCAGATCTCTCTTTTGTTCTCCATAATTACTGTTATTTTCCCTTCTCAGTTGCTGTACAATTCGAGCCAACAGGTGGTAAACGTAGCTGGAGGTTTAACCTCCTAGAATGGGTGGATTTTCCAGCCTCGCAGTTGATCCGCTGATACCCTCCAGTGAATGCTTTGTGGATCTAGGATCTTCACCCCCTCAACCTCATTCACTGCCCACTTCATGTATGGTATCTCCTTCTCCCATGTCTGCACCAACCCATGCTCAGGTACACCTCAGAGCTCTATCTTCCGCCTCAGAGCAAATCCTCTGAGGTGGATGGTACGCACAGGCCTGCTGCCTCCATTTCCTTCCAGCAATTCTTTCTGTACCACTTTCAAGCCCCTGTATTGAATTTCAATAAGCAGCAAAGGGTTCGTGGATCTGCACTTGCCTGCAGCTATCAGCATGGGATGATGCTGGACTCCAGACCACTGTGCCACCAACTCTCATGTCTTTACTAGTTCTGTGGGCGAGCCTGGAGTGTCCATGAGAGGAATGCTAGATAATGTCATTCAGTCATCATCTTTCATTTCTTCGTGTGTGCCGGTATTGGGACTTAAACTCAGAGCCTAAGCACTGCTCCCTAGCCTTTTCATTCAAGGCTAATACTCTACCACTTGTGCCATAAGCCTACTTCCGGATTTGGGGCGGTTAATTGAAGATACGTGTCTCACTGACTTTTCTTCCCAGAATCTTCAAATCTCAGCCTCCTTCGTAGCTAGGATTACACGTGTGAGCCACCAGCACCTACTTGATTCCTCATTTTAAAGTCTTTTCTTTTCTTGCTTTTCAATTGCATGAAATCCTTATATATTTTTTAATATTAGCCCTTTATTAGATGTATGATTTGCAAATATTGTTTTTCAGTCCATAGAGTTGTCCCTTCACTCTGCTGATTTTTTTCCCTCTTGACAGAAGCTTTATGGTGGATACCACTGGATGTCTAATTTTGTTTTTGATGACTGTTTTGCAAATTATATCAAGAGAGTATTGTGCCTCTTTGGAGATTTTTCTCATATATTTTCTCCTAATAACTTTATTATTTCAAGTCTTACACAAATTTAGTGAGATAAACACAAATTTCAGGTACAAATTGCTCTGTTCCTAGCATATTTTAGCTTTCATGATAGCCTGAAAGTTTACAGAAGATGTAAATGATCATTGTGCAATTTTTTTTTTTACTTAACCTCATTTCAGACCAAGAGTAAGAAATCCAAGCACAAGACCACCAAAAATTACTATACTTTTCTTTATGTCAGAAAGCTCTTGCCTGACTGTGCATGGTAATGGATCATTAATAGCATTAGGTAAGGGTTTGGGGATGGCAGCCAGGGCAGGAAAGTCCACCCAAAAAACTGGAAATAAAGCAGTGGCCCAGTGGCAGAGCACTAGCCTTGAGCACAAAAGCTCAGGGACAATGTCCAGCCCTGGACTTCAACACACACACACACACACACACACACACACACACACACACAAAATCCCACTTAGGGAGAGTATTGATTGTCACTGAAAATGTTTAAAATGTATGGACTTGCACTTGTATATCTGAGGGCTTTCATTGACACTGGTATGGCTATCCAAACGGGTAGGTAATCAACATCTCTCAAAGTCTTCCTTAAATATATATATACCTAGTAAAACTGGTGTTTCAATATCACATTCCCCTCGGTCCTTAGACGGTTTAACTCCGGGGTTCAGACTCTGAACTATCCTTAATTGCCATTACCCACGGTTATCTGTTAGCTTTTTGATCACCTTCTTTGTCCTGTCTCATTTTTTTATCCCAAAGCACATTAAACCCCAAAGCACTTTATTCGGGCTTCAATCTTTGTCTCCACTTGTGCTTCTAAGAAACAGAAATTGAGGGATGAAACGTGGAGTAGCCGTTGAAACCTGACCAATGACAAGTAATGACCAGCAGGTGGCAGTGTGTCCACATACAAAGAGATGAGCCCTCAACCAGTCTACAAGTTCTCGGGGCTCAAACTCACAATCTAAAAATCTAAGATGATGATGGGTTATCTAGATAAGCCTCAACTATTCCAGATTTGAACACCGGTACCCATGGATCTCTCCATGGTTTATAGGTAGATCACTGGGATATCTTTCAGGTCTTTCTTGTTTTAAAATAATTTTCTCCCCTGATACCCTTTGGTACCTCTTCCTTCTTAAAAAAAATAAAAATAAATACTTTAAATGAAAGAAAATTCGAATTTTCCAGAGTGTAAAACTGAGTAAAGAAAAATAATTGCAAGCAAAAATATAAAAAGGCACTTATAAAAGAACTTTCCAATTACACTAAGGAGAAGTCAGATTAAAATACTGCTTTATTTAAAGTTGGAACAGACCCACTAGAAGAGGAATTTACAGAACTGAATCATAAACAAACCTCTAAAAACAGAGGAAAGGCTCAGAAGAATACAGAGTAAGAAAGCTAGCAATGTTCTTCCTGTATCTCTCTCAACTACTACCAAATATTCAAAGTATGCCTATAGCTCTCTTATCCATTTCCGTGTCCACAAAACAAACTTTACATCTCTTTCACCCCCGTGATTCCCCAGAGAGCCAGAAGGCCCAGATTTGATTTCATGTCTATAAAAACCACATACATGATATCTCCTGGCACTCTATCTGTAAGAATTATTGTCTTTCCAGGTTTTGTGGTGTTTTGGGGGCCGGGGGAACTCACATATATCATTAGCAATTTAGCACCTGTAAGTCCAATTGCCATTGAGATAAGATTCTGTACTCTGAAACCTAACTAGATGCTGGGTTAGAATTCCTGAGTTTCCCAAACTAAGTAAAGAACAAGACTCTTATCACAACTGTTCACCTTCCTTTGCTTCTCATCATTTAGTATTATGTTGGCTGTAGGTTTCTCATAAATAGACTTTAGTGTGTTGAGGAATGTCCTTTTCTATTCCTCACTTCTCCAGAGCTTCTATCATAAAATAATATTGTCAAAGGCTTCTCTGCCTCCATAGAAATGATTTTTGTCCTTGGCTCTTCAATGTGCTGTATTATATTTTCACCTTCCTCTTGGGAGCGTGAGAGGCCGGAGGACTCATCTTTCCAACACCAACCTATTTGCTTTGGGGGATATTCAGCATGCATTTGTAAATGTATGAATAGATATATGTATATGGCTAGACCATCTACCTACTTCTTAGACTTCCTAGAGGCTGTTAATTTGTCATGTAGTCTCTTTGCCCCTCGTGCAGGTAATTAGACAGAGGAATGATAACAGAAAGAAGGCCCAAGCTCAGGTAGCAATGTAGATTCCAAAAGAAAAGGTAAATTTAAAGTACTATAGAGTTAGGCCAAATGAAATGACAACTAAAAGCGACACACTATTTATTTTTCAATTCAAATCAAGTGTCTGGTTAATCTTTTTTTTTCATTTTAAAAATAGAATTTTATTATCTTCAAGTAGTAATACAAAGGAGAGTGTCTGGTTAATCTTTCATGTCATGGCTCCTTTCTCATATTTGGCATGACAGTGAAAAGTGACTGATGATAACAATTTCACACAAGGGTCTTACCTCTTCTGTTAAGTATTTTTGGGTGAGGAATATATCCATGGTCAGAAAAAGGAACAAAAGTAAACCACATTTGAGACAAAGAGATGATAGGTGGGTAAAATATTCTCAGTTGGTGACTCTAAGTGATTAGTTTATAGATGTTTACTCAGAATTAATTCTTGTTTCAACTTTGCTATAGGTGGAAATATGTCCAAATAAAAAGTTTAAAAGGGTAAGGAGACTAACATATTTGATGAAAATAACAAAATACCATGTTAAGCTTAGGAACCCCCTTTCAAAAAAATAAAGTCATCTCTGGGACTCCTTTGACTTATGTATATTTGCCATTTTGTCTGTGATTTCAGCAAATTACTTTCAAAATCCAGTTTTGTATGGAGGTAGCATTTGCATTGAAGGAGAAAACTTGATGACTGTATTAATCCTTTTACCATATTTATTTGACTTTTAAAAAAGATACTTCTTGTGTTTATTTTCAGTAAATATTTTGCTATGTTGCTTGGGGGAACAAAACACATTCAGCTGAAGGTCACTCCCTAGATTAAAGAATTTAACCTCTTATTTTACATATAAGAAAATAAGGCCTGATTCACACAAACTTCCTGTCCCGTGATCATGCTACTCTTTGGTGGCTTAGCTCCCTGTAAAGCAAGAAGACACAAGTACCCTGCAAAATGACCTCCATATGAACAAAATTAAGATTTCATCAAGAGGAGAATTCATCAACTTAAATTAGATGAATACTCAATGACCTTCCCAAGTTCCAAAATAGATTTGTGGTCCCAGTAATCCACATCATTTGAAATTCTCTGAGGTTTCTGCTTAAAATATATATGCAAACACCTAATACACCTGACTCACCTACAGACAAGCAATGCTTGACATGCCACATTTAAAATAGCATCACTTTAGCTCAAGGGTTTATACACCTGCTACATTTGGAATGCAAATACACCCGTGAAATATTCTACCCAGTCAACATTTGAATAACTCTTCAAAGTAAAAGTATTTCTTAAGAATTGCTTGTTAACTCACATCTTTGATGATGTGTTTAATAAGTTCTTACTTTCATCAGAGACTTGCTGAGAGTTAGGAGTGAATGAGTCAGGTGGATTGTCTTCACAGATTTTCCAGTTTATCAGGCCACAGAACAAAATGGATCGTGTCATCTCGACTCTGGGAGGAAAAAGGTGCTTAGGTAGATGCAGAGGAGTGAGGACTGATGTTACTTAATGGACATAAGTGAAGATGAATTGGGAACTCAGGAATTGGAACTCAGGCAAAGCCTCATACTTGCTAAGTGGCGCTTTATTATCTGAGTCTTGTCTCTGGTTTGTTTTGGTTATTTTTTAGATCAAATCTCATTTCTTTCTCCAGCATACCTATACTGTATTCCTCCTATTAATCTGTCCCAACATAGTTGGAAACACAAACATGTACCACCACAACCAGCTTTTCCGGGTGATATTGGTTCTTGCAAAAACTTTTGCTCAGGCTTACCAGAAATGACAACTCTCCTAGTCTCAGTCTCCTGCGTCACTGGGATGATAGGCAAATGCCACAGCAACTCAGCAACTGATGAAGATGGAGTCCCATCAACTTTTTCCCCCCAAGCTGGTCTCAAATCATGAGTTTCTCAATCTCTACCTCCCAACTAGCTAAGTTTACAGGCATGAGTCACCAGCACCAAGCTTAGAAAAGTTTTTTAAAGCAGTCAACATAAGTCATTGATGAGCTAGTATAAAAATTATGAGGCTACTGTATATGTAAAGGATGTGGCAAGAAGGTAATATGAAGGGAAGATATGAATAGAAAACCGGGTGTTTCACTACTACACTGTTGGTGGATATATCAACTGGTTTGACCACTCTGAAAAGCAGTACATAGGTTTCTCAAAAGACTACACACAGAGCTTCCTTATGACCCAGCAATTCCACTCCTGAAGATATCCAATAGGCCACAAACAACACCACACTAAAGCTACTAGCACAACCATGTTCATTGTAGCATTGTTTACCATAGCCAAGATATGGAATAAACCCAGATGTCCCTAAGTAGATGAATGGATCAAGATAATGTGGTATAGGGGCTGGGACTGTGGCTCAGTGGTAGAGTGCTTGCCCAACATGAATGAAGCCATGGGTTCTATTCCTCAATACCACATAAACAAAAAAAAATAGCTACAAGTGGCACTATGGCTCAAGAGGTAAAGTGCTAACCTTGAGCAAAAGAAGTTTAGGGACAGTGCCCAGGTCCTGAATTCAAGCCCCCGGACTGGCAAAAAAAATGTGAAAAAGTAAAGAGAAAATGTGATATGTATACACAATGGAATTCTACACTTCCATCAGAAATAATGATATTGCCTCATTCATAAGGAAATGGAAAGACTTAGAAAAAATTATATTAAGTGATGTAATCCAGAGCCAGTGAAACAGAGGTTGCATAGTTTCCCTCATTTGTAGTAATTAAAATGTGCCTATAAGTCTATAAGTAAACATGTCAAAAAACAAGTCAAAAACAAGTCAAAAAACATAATCACATTTGGACATGATAAATTAAACAGGACTCCAAATATTCACACAGTGAGATCAAAGGAGAATGTTGTTAGGAAAGGATCACAAAAGCTCAAGAGCTATGTGCATATGATCATATAAAATGATATTTATTGAAATTAACTCCAAGAAATGGAAACAAGAAGTTTTTTATTTTACTTTTTTGTATTTTTTTGTTTTTCCCCTTTTGTCTGTTTTTGATTTCTGTACTTTTTGTCTTATATATAAGCTCATCTGTTTGGGGAAGAGTAAGGAGGGAGCCCAGAAATGGTGGAACAAAGGGTGAACTAATTCATCAGTGATACTCACTAGACACTATGTTGGAAATGAACTATACAACAATGAACTTGTGAGGAGGAAGAGCCAGAAGGGAAAAAAATTGGGAAAAACCAAGGGTGACACTGTTCAAAAAGAAATGTAACTGACCTATGTAACTATAACCCCTATGTACACCGCCTTTACAATAAGAATAAATTTAAGAAAAGAAAATCAGGTGTTTCAGTTGCTCAAAGAATGATTTCATTTTCTGCCTATTGAGCTAATGTAGGTAGATCTTAGATGCTAGAGACGTGAGCTGAAAACTTGAATGGATCCCTAAGAATATCATATTCCATAGTGAATTCAAAACAATACAATGCCTTAATTTTATCAGTCAGCTAACTAAAATGGTTCATGAAATGCCACATGGGTGTATTCTTAACAAAGGCAAAAGGTAGAAGAAATCAGAAGCAAACACAAAAGTGGCCCAAGATTTCTATATTCAACTTCTAGGATCTTTTCTCTGTTGATTAGGATGTACTTTGGTATATGAGTCAAAAATTACCAAGGTAGGTAGAAGAGAACAGGCTTGGGAAGCCAGAGCCTGGTCTAAAGTTCAAACTTTGATACAGAGCTGCATGCATAACTTGACTGGACAACGAAAAACAAAGAAGGAACCAAGAGAACAAGGCAGAAGCTAATTGCCAATCATTATTCGGTCTTCTGCTTCTTTTTTTACTTTCCCTTCCTAGGCTTTGAACCTCCATCCTCAAATCTCAGCCTCCTGAGTAGTTCAGATTACAGGTGTGAGCCACTGGTGCCCAGCTCATTCTGTCTTCTTACTGAGCTAACAAACTTATTTAAAGTTGCTCACTTGGCCAGTTGCAGATGGTAACCCAGAAATATGTGTAAGTATTAGGTTGGATTCATTCTTGTGGGTAAAGGGTCATCTCTGAAAATAAGTAGATGACTCCAACAGGCCACCTTACATTAATTAATTATGTCTTTGTGCATATAATCTGTGTTTCTTCAAACCAAAAGAAGATCATTAAAGAAACGAGAGGAAATATATCTTCTGTCTCTTCTTGTATCCCCTTAGCCCTACCTTTCTTCCATTCAAATATTTCCCTCTTTTACTTTGGCATCCTCCCCTTAGCATCAAAGTTAATTATGATAGTCACTAGTACATTTGATCGTAAATGACTACCCTTGTCTTTTTGATGAATTTCCACCAACTTCTTTCTAACTTCTACAATTTTCCAGCACAAAAGAAAGAATCACAGTTTCTCTGCCAGCTGTGGATAGAAAAGCTTTTAACTTTCTACCATATTCACAATGATATACTTTGGCTTTTTCTCTATTTCTTTTTTTTAATTGTGTTTAAGTAGTTGTACAAGTTGCCATTTGACAGACCACTTTACCAAGATAAGACATCTTGACCTACAACCCTGGGCCTTTTCTACTAAGGTCAGGATGGGTACATATGACACACTGAAGTCACTTGGAACAACTACTTTCTACTCAGACTCCTAGATTTCCTAATGGTACAAAGATATACAGGCCCAGAAATGCCTCTATCTCTGATATTTTACAAGGGTTTCTCTTAAGGGCTCTTGATGGGGCTCAACTCCATTAAAATGGCTACCTCTCTCAAATAATGACTCACTGCTCTTGAAACAAGGTTAGCCAGGATACATTCTAACAAGGATTTGGATGACAAGTTAGCAATTCAGGTCCTAGCTTGAAAAACCACTAAGGCATGCCCTTTTTCAACCACAAAAAAAAAATCACTCGTGAGCAAGAGGGCTCACATTAAGCAATAGTTAGCCAGGACTTATTAAATAATGTTGAGACTTTACTCCTTTGCCAAAGAGTCAGCTGTTAATTGGATATAAATATGACTTGGAATGCATAAAGCAAATCACACTTGCACACACAACAGGATCTAGAATTGAAGGAATGAAGTCCAAGTCAAGAAGGGCCACTTCAAGTAGAGATGAGTAAATGCTATCCCCACCCCACTTGCAGCCTGAGTCCATGCTACAGACCGCACGTCCCATCCCTCCCAGCCCTCTATGGGAGGCCATCAAGGAAAGGTGAGTCACGTAACCATGTACACTCATTCTCTCAGAAATTGGAAGTATGGAAGAACAGCCCCATACCGTGCTTCTAGAGATGGGTTCACGGTAGCTCCTTTGCTATTTTTTCCTATCCAAGAGTCAGGTTGTAGAGACAGACTAAATTCTAATTCTGATGACTGTTCTCTTGAGAAAAACGATTTTCCCACTCAAGATTTTTCTCGGTGATGCATGCTCCTCCCAGTAGCAATTCTAGAATTATCAGGGATGAGTACAGTTTAATAGATGGTGGCAGAAGAAAAGTATGTAGACCACTCACTTTACAGGAGCAAAGAAAGATTTATAGACAGTGGTAGGCATCATGTCTGGGTGAGCACCTTTCTTTCTTCAGCTTCTCAATCCAGGCAAAACAGTGAGTCTTTGCCATATTTCTCCAAAGAGTAAGGTCAGGAATGGTATGAGCAGAGCCTAAAAGGAAAGTATCAGAGTGGAAAATGTATCACCCTCTCCAGGAAGCTGGAACAAGACAGTATATGTAAATCATCTGTATAGCTCAACACAAAGAAGGCAAGAACTGAGTGGAAGCAGTAGAAAATGGCAAAAGAGATTAAAGATGGGACACCGAAATAGGATGAAAAAGACTTCTCAAGCATGAAACTGACTGGCTTCTCTAAGCAGGAGTGCTAGAAGATTCCAGTAGGTAAGTACTTTTAATTTTATTTTAATATATTTTAGGTGTATTCAGAAAGTTAATAAGATTCTTATCTCCAATTAATCACCAAAATGCTTAAAGTAGGACTGTGGCTCAAGTGGCGGAGTTCCAGCCTTTAGTGAAAAAGATAAGGAACAGCATCCTGGCCCTGAGTTCAAGCCCGAGTACCAGCAATAAGGGATTCATGAAAGGGCTGGTGTCCCTGTGGCTCTCAATCTCAGTCCTAAATAATAATAATAATTGCTGTCCTTTGACACATACCTAACAATGGCAGGGTATTAGGCAATTCTACTGCTCTGTTCTCTACAGGTATCTATAATTTTCTTATGCCATTAATTTTGCATATCACCTTCTGTCCATATACAGAGAATCTTGAGGGAGCCTAGCATTTTCCATAATTTATGAAGCTTTGTTGTTTCCTATTTGCTTTTTGGGTTTTTTGGGAAGAGAGAGACAAATAATTTCAAAACATGGCCCTATGGAGAATGTAAACTCCCGGCATTGGAAAGTGGCAATGAAGAATAATAAAGAATTTGGAATTTATGGTTCTCAAGCTGAAAACCAAGGGTTTGCTGGAATGTAAAATTTAGCAGTAGCTTTACAAAGCAAATGAACTCGAGTATTCTCTACACAGAAATTAGAGAAGAATTTAACAACACAACTTTGGGAACTGAACCTGCCCGCAAAACCATTACTCAAAAGACAGTTACAAAGGTAACAAATCTGGAAAGTTGTTGTTTTTGTTTTTGTTTTAGTGGTAAAGGAGCTAGTGACCCTGCGCAGCCCAAATTTAAAATTAAGTAGAGCTTACTACTACTGAGCCGGCATGAAACCCTTAAGAACTGTAAGTAGAAATTACCCCTGAAGTGGCATGAAAAATCTTAAGAAATGTTTTTTTCTTGCTTAATGTAAATTTAATCCAAAGCAACACAGCAACTGCTTTTATGATTCAGTTATTGTTGTGTTTACTTTTTTTTCTTCTAAACTCAAAAGGCTCATCACAGAACACCAGGAACCACGACAAAGCCTCAGGACAAACAATATCTCCCTGTCTTAGAGGACAATTAGTTGGCATACAAAAACATCCCAGGTGAAATGAAGTTCTGAGATTAAAGTGGGTAGGAACGGATTCATTCTTCTTTGGGGTAATGTGACATGTTTGGGGGAGGGGCAATTACTGGAATTTGAACTCAGGCCTTGTCCTTGTTAAGCAGGAACTCTACCACTTGAACCACACCCCACCCGGGCTTTACTATTAAGTTGGTCTTCATCCACCATTAAGGAAACTTCATGACACTGAGTGGTAACAGTAAGAAGAACTTCCTGCAAGAATATTGGACAAGTACCAAAACTGGAAAACAAAATGAAGGACGGAGACTTAGATAGGCCACATGAAATAAATGATAATAGTAGTATTTATTTTAGTTGCTTTACAGATTTCTTTTTTTAACAGATTTCTTCAGTCATGTATTTATAGAGTTACGAATGTCCAAAGGTGCCATAACTTGATTGAAAAATGCAAAACTGAAAGTTCTCAGGGGACGAAATGTAATTGCAAACCCAAATATATCAAAAAGTACTTATATAGAAAAGTATTTTATTTTTCTCTCACAAAATAAAAGTCTTACTATACATAAGTAATACTTCTCACCTATTCAAATGGCAAACCCCAAATATAATAAGATGCCAGCTGGGCAAAAAAGCTGTAGAGAGGGGCTGGGAAGGTGGCTCAGTGGTAGAGTGCTTGCCTTGCATGCATGAGGCCCTGGGTTCAATTCCTCAGTACCACATAAGCAGAAAAAGCCAGAAGTGACGCTGTGGCTCAAGTGGTAGAGCACTAGCCTTGAGCTAAAGAGCTGAGGGACAGCGCCCAAGCCCAGAGTTCAGGCCCATGACTGACAAAAAAAGAAAAAAAAAAAAGCTGTAGAGAAACAGGACCTCCCTCCCCTACATGGATGGTGAGTATGTAATTGTTTCCCAAGATAAAATTGGGAAACTCCCACAAAAATGGTCAAGTCATAACTTTCATTGACAAATGAATGGACTCAATAATGTCCCGTATCATACAGAAGAATATTACTCAGTCTCAACTAAGGAAAGATAACCTGACATTTGTCACAACAGAGTTAGGCCTGGAGGACATGACCTAATTGAAGTAAATCCAAACACTGAAAGAAAAGTAACTGCATAATTCCCATACAGATAGACTCTAAAGGAGTTAACATCACAGAAGGGCTTCCAGAATCATGTCTGCCATGGAGGAGGTGGAGACAGGAATGAGACCGATTATGCAAGATAAATTAATTGATTCTGGAGAGAATATCAATAATAGAGTGCCCATAGCTAATTATGTTCAATTGTGCACTTAGAATTTGCAGAAAGCATTAATCTCCTGTTATGTATTCTTACCACAAAATAATAGCAATACTGACAACAACAATAGTAAAAAAGGGAACAGCAGAATACTCTTTGACCTTCCTGAGTCTGTTTCTTTAATCTGTAAAAACAGGATAATAACAAGCATTGACTAATTGTATATTTGTATTAAGTAAAATAATGAATATGAAAGATCTTGGGGACATTTCAGAATACTTTCTGAATGTAAGGTATTATTTTCTGCGTGGTGTGTGTGTGTGTGTGTGTGTGTATTGGTACAGGGACTAGAACTCGGGGCCTAACCACTGTCCCCTGGTTGTTATCTTTTTATTTTTTTCCTGATCAAGACTGGCACTTTACAACTTGAGCCATCCACCTCTTCCAGCTTTTCTTTTTGTTTTTCTGTCAGTCATAGGGCCTGAACTCTGGTCCTGGGCACTTCAGCTCAAGGCTAGCACTCTACCACTTGAGCCACAGCACCACTTCCAACTTTTTCTGCTTATGTGGTGTTGAGGAATCAAATCCAGGGCCTCGTGCATGCAAAGCAAGCACTCTACCACTGAGCCATCTTCCCAGCCCCTCTTCCAGCTTTTTTATGGTTAATGGAAGATAAGAGTTTCATGGACTTTCCAGCCCAAGCTTGCTTCAAACTGAGATCCTCATATCTGCCTCCTGCGTAACTTTAGGATGATAGGCATGAGCCACAAGATCCAGGCTCACATAAGGTGTGGTTTTGATCCCAAATTTTCGGGGGGTTATGTGTTTGTTTGCAGTGCTGGAAATGGGGGAAACTGAGGCCTCACATATGCTGATAGTTAAGTGCTCTTCCACTGACGATCCCCCCAAACTTAGCATGAATTCTGTGAACACTAACACACACACACACACACACACACACACACAAATCTGCTCATTCATTGGCCACTGGAAAGTGAAGATTTGATCAAAACAGAGATTCTGCCTTAAACTTTCCATAATTTAGTGCGCATAAGCATCTGGCTCACCAGAATTGCTCTCTGGATTCTCTCTAACTCATCACAGAAATGCTTTATTTCACACTGAGGGAGAAGGTTTCGACTGAGGAAAATCATAAGGTTTGGCTCCGCTGTGTTCTCCTGAAATGAGTTTTATCATTAACAACCCCTTGATCTGTGAAAGTTGCTCCTGCACAGTGAGCTATTTCCTTGTACATCAGGCACACAGGCATCATCTCACAGACAAGGATAGGCAGTTCTGTACATGGTTCTGGACTTAAATAGATGCTCAGAGAGTATCCAAACCTACTTCTGGGAGATTTCAGTCATCCTCCAAAGTGCAAAACAAAATCTTGAAAGAATCCCTTGTATCATGCTTGCAATGTTATGCATAAATCTCCCAGCTTGTTTACCTCATTAATCCATTCCATGTATGTCTAGTGGGAAATTGAAGTCATCAACCAAATAATGAACCTAAGCATTTGCTATGGAAGGAACCTAGAATAAGTCAGATAAACTGCTAACATTAAGTGAAATGGTTTGAGAAATAGTTCCCCTTTCCATCTCTTTGCTAGGATTATACATATATACATATATATTATATTATTATACTGTAACATGGCAAACTACATTTTAAATTAAGCACAAAAACCAGCTTCCCATAAGACCCACAAAATAATATGAAAATTAGAAAGAATCAAACTCATATCACAGTACACATATTAGGGGTATATTAGGAATCTAACTCTATGCCATTCAAAATATTTATCTTGAAAACAGAAAAACAGCTTTAAAAAAAAATGGTCACATAAAAAAATCCAGTGTGGCTAGAAGCCACATGACCCATAGTCCTACCTATTCAGGAGGCTGAAGGTCTAAGATTCCTGGTTTGAAGCCAGCCCAAAGAGGAAAGTCTGTGAGACTCTTATTCCCAAGTAACCCAGCCTAAAGTTGGAAGTGGAGCTGTGGCTCAAGTTGTAGAGTGCTAGACTTGAGTAAAAAGCTAAGGGACAGCACCCAGGCCCTGAGTCCAAATTCCAGTACTGGCAAAAGTTGACTGTGTGTGTGTCTGGGGGTTGGGTATCAGTGTGCAGGTGTGTTTTCCCTCTTGCTCCATCCTCAAGATGAAATCAAGTTCATTGGCTCTAGACTTCCTTAAGAAGGAAAGAAGAAAACAGACATGGAGCTTGGTCTCTGGAGATTTTGACAAGAGAAGAGATGATTAGGCTTCTTCTCTCTGATAAGATATGCAAACAATTAGGCACAATTACTCCTTGCCAAGGTACACACAGCTGTGGGTCTGCTCTCTCCCTCTGAGCCTTCACAGGGGGAGAGGGGAGTTATGGTTCTTAAATATGACTATGATGAGGAAAACCAAACTGAAAACAGTTAAAAGATGGGAGAATATCAGATGTCAAATTAAAATGGAAAAGTAGATACAGGGATCAAGAGAAAGGGGTTTCTAAGTCAAAGCCCAACAAAAGAAGTACCGGGAAATGCAAGAGGGAGGGGAGGGCCAAGGGGAGAGAAGAATGGAGGAGAAGGAGGGAGAACTCAGGCAGGCAAGAATTCATTGCATGTATCACAGAATGGAGAAATACAAAGGAAGGGGTGAGTATATATACCACTCTGAGGATTATTTTTTTAACTTTGTTTTGGCTTTGTGGATAGGTAGGTCAGGTACCTATCCATCCAGGTACAACAAAAAGCCCTTCGAAAGGAGGGTTCTCTCCTCCTGGTCCACATCACCACACCCCTCATCCCTTCCGCCACTGCTAGTGTGAAATAGTGAAGATCTAGATTTGCTATTAATGCATTGCGATGGAAGCATGTTCAATGGTACATTCTCATCTTCCTTGTTCAAACACAATTACCACGCAAACTGCCATGCATTTTGCTCATTTCAGTGGAATGAGAACTGATGTACCTCGGTCCTCAGTCGGTAGAAATGTGAGTTGTCTCTAGGTCTTTGCTAATACAGCATCCTATTCCATTTTGCTCAGGGGAGATTGGTGAGTCAGAGTAACTGATCAAGTTGCTTCAATGTCTTATACTGGGGTACTATATTTTTATCCAGACTAGTACTCCATGGAGGATTTTCCCTAAAATACATCCAGAAAAATACTTAGTAAGCATTTGAATATTGGCTTCTCAGATAGATGAGAAAAGAATATCCCTGTAGGGACCCTAATGCTTAGTGACTAACTTTATATTAAAGAAATTAACCTTATCCTATTTAGCTTCCTGACATTACACATTTTTTTGTGTTTTTGTTTTTTTTTATGTAGACGATCTCACTTGGCATTATGCATGCTTTTGTTGTTTATGGTAATCAAATGTATCAGCCTTTCTTTTATATATATCCCGGTCACAATAGAAGTTTCTCTACAATTCAAGACTGTAAAAAAGTCACCCCACGTCCTTCATGTGATATTTTGTTTTTAGTTTTTACATAGATAGTCCTTCTACTGTCTGGAATTTATCCTTGTGTATGGTAATGGCATGGATCTAAATTCTAAGAATTCTAGGGTTATAATTCATATCTGGTTGTGCTCTCTGATGATACATGGAATTGAGGCATTAACCATAAATGAAAATCAACTCAAATTTTAAAATACCAATCCAACCTGGTCAAAATCAGTTTGGTAGTACTAAGCATCATAGATTCCTGTGGTACTCTTGGCAGGTGCTTTGTGTTACCACTATTCTTCTCCAGCTTCTTCTAAGGGTAGGAGTATGTACATGGAGATGTGTGGATGAAAAAGAGAATGAGTAACTAGCTACTCTAAGCAATTGGATAGTACAATTTCCCCATGAGGTGTTGGTATCCACTGATAGTACTGGATGTGAATAGTGAAATACCTACAGAGGTATTTTAATTCTCATCAGAATGCCTAGAGTTTAGTCTTACCTTGGATGCCATTATTTCTCCGGTGTCTTAGTAACATTCATTGTAGGGGCAGAAGGATGTGATTCCTCATCCTTTCTTGTGTTAGCTATGATCACCAGTGGTCCAGCCAGAACTTGAATCTTGTCATCTACTATTTTGATGGTTTGTGAAAACAATGAAATAGTAGTTTATTGTCTATGAGCCACCATTCTAAGCAACTGTCCTGTGTGAACATATTTAACCTTCCCAACAGCACTGAGAGTTAACATTTCTGTTTTCATTTTGTAGACAAGGAAAATGAGATGCAAAACTTCCCAAAGCCACCCAACACAAGGCAGTGTGGCAAAGCAAAAAGTGACAGTTGAGAGAAAAACAGTCATAATGGATTGTGATTAAAATGTCAAATTTTACAGAACTGCAGTCGTGAGAGCATATTGTTTGGGTTTCTCACATGTCATTGAAAAAAAAACAGTCAAAGAGAAGAACATCCCACCACATCTTTTTCAGAAGGAAATGCTCTCTTTGGAAAGCATTTATTTATTTGGACGTTTTTAACTGATGACAAAGTAGTAGATCAGACAAAAATACAGAAAAGAGATAATTTTTTGCAAGAGTGAACAATTAGTGAAAGTCTCAAGACAGGAACAAACAGAAGATGTTAGAGGCATTGAAGGACAGCCAGCCTGTAAGATCTGTATCTTCCATCTTTCTAACAATGACGCTGGGGAATTAAGTATGAAATTTCTGTTTGAAGACACATGTGTAACTAGGAACTTAAATAAATATCTGATGTCATCTAACCACCCAAAATGTTCATTGATATGATGTCGAGTACAATAGGGTAGTTTCTGCAGAGGCTGAATAAGCTCTCTACCCCAAGTGCATTGCTCTGTCTTCCAGTGATTGATTTTCAACTCTTTCCAAGAAAGTGTTTAAGCCGGAGACTCTATCACTGAAAGAAGTTGAAAAGCAATGAACCCAAATCTCATCCTTTGATCATACGAGGCAGGGAAAATGTGAAAGATTAAGAGTTTTCTCACTGCCAGAGTTACATTGGAGAGAAGGAGACAGAGACAGAGACAGAGTCAGAGTCAGAGTCAGAGACAGAGACAGAGTCAGACACAGAGACAGAGACAGAGACAGAGTCAGAGACAGAGACAGAGACATTGCAAGAACATTGACTTGAGCTCTTTCCAGGATAGCTTACTGTGGCTCAAATCCAGTCTCCAGCAATGTGCTTGCATACATTTGTCATTCTTTTCAATAGCAGAGTAGTGGGAAGATGATTTCCATCCATGTATATTTTCTTCCCGTCAGGAGACAAAGATTTATAAAACATAACTCAGGATAACGAATTTTCCATTTTCCTCAGTGGAAGCTAGGAGGGAAAAAATGTTTTTTCCTGCAGCTATAATTATACAAATTGGAGATTCCATACAGAGTAGTATTCCTTGATACCTCAACAGAGAAGCTAAGGGGTTAAACCTGTGGTGGGAATGCAAAGGCTAGGAGGTGTCACAAGCTTTTGATGGCCATTCTCTCCACCCCCATCCCTTTCAAGCCCTCCTTACCTCTCACCTTATGCCATTGCCCAAACTTCCTGCTTGCTCTCTGCTCTTCATACTCTTGCCCAATAATTTATCATCTCTCAAGTAAAGCTCTTGAAGAAACATTCTCATTCAGTCAGTCTAAGGCTTTCCTATCCAATAAAGTTATAGAAATAGCAAAACTCTCTGAGACTGTGTAAGATCCAATCGCCTGAACTCGGCATTTACAATCCAATGTTAGTATTCTCATTCTTAAAGTGTAAACATTATAATTCTCCAAATTCCTATTTTAATGGATACTATGAGCCAGAAAATTTGAGCGCTCCTCATTCCTTCATTCCCTGAGCCAGAAAATTTGGTTCTGCATTTGCACAAAGGGAGGTCATTGCTCATCTTAAATCTGCCTGTGTTCTCTCCTGACCACTGCCGATGGCTTCTCCACCTGTCATAGTTGAAACCAGGGTCATCTCTTTTAAAAAGCTTTTGATCATGGCAAGCAAGGAAGAATCCTTCCAAATTTTACTTTCTGTTCATTTCATTGAGTTTGAAGGTGCTACTTTATGTCATCAGTATTTGTGATGCTATCTTGGTTCCATTATAGGAGGCAGAGCCAACCCACAAGTCTTTGTAGGTTATTCTAGTAAAGGGTCTTATACCATGCATGTGACATAATGGGGGTTTATATCATATTTTATCAGCCTGTACTAGTTCTTGTGATATTTCCACACATGAAGATAATGTACATGATTATCTTCTTTCATGGAAGAATGGTGTCAGCCCCTCCACTTTAGAATCTCCCTATAGACAATAAGTTAGGAGCTAAAGAGATCCCTTTAGTAAATACAGAGAGATATCCTGAAAAGAGGAGAGAAGATGGAAATTTGCTCACCTGCAGTGAATAGACAGCCAATAAAATTAATTATAGCTGAATCAGCCACCATGCCAAAACACAAAGAGCTGAAGATATGAAGCTATTTAGAAAATGTGTCCAAATCTCGGTCACATTTGAGCTATGTGTGACTTTGAGTGGTTTCCTCCAGATTCTGTTCACAATAAAGCCAAGTATCATCTATGAGGACTACCAGAAAAATTGCCACTAATAATATGGATCATTGTAGTTACATAGTAAAAAATTAAATAAATAAAACGACTCCAAGAATCCAGAAGCTAACTGCATTACAGAACATTACCCCACAGAGTCCTAAAACTGTCACTTAGAGTAAACAGTGTTCGGAAATGGGATTTGGCTCTTTATCTTGTCACCTGAAAGGTTCACTTGGCCTCCTGTCCTCTTGTGAGATATTTGCTTTGCAAGCTCTGCAATTATCATCGGATCTAAACATCCGATGCAAATTACATGAGACTCAAAACAGCACATCTTAGAAGAAGGGAACAAATGCATGTACCCGGAATGAAAGACCTCAAGACACTTCTAATTAAGATGTGAAGACAATATTCAGATGACCCTGAATGGAGACAACAGGCTGAGCATGAAGAGGAGAGGCCTCCTCCCCTGGGGTTTCATTTCACTAAGATTTACATCCAGTCACATGACCTCTCTGTGACTGTGCTCCGGATGTTGTTAGTCACTCTGTAATCAAATGGTGGACACTGGGTACTGCCAGGCTTGAGGGATGCAGAAGAGGTGGTTTGTCCTCACAGGATCCAAGCTCTAATGAAGGAGCCACATGAGGAGGAGACGGTGGGCTCTTGGTAATCCCACACGCCCTATTATTCCTGGCAAGTGGTGGGAACACAGAAAACACAAGAGGGCAGCAGGGAACAAGCCACTGAGGAGCAGAAACCACAAATGTTTCTATCTTCCAAGAACTCCTGGTGAGGATGCTGAGATGAATTCTCCTGAGATGAATCCTGTTTACAATACATGTTGATCTGTGTTATTCACCCCCTTTCACTGGCCTCTTCCCTTATTTTTCTCAGTCTGTGGCATACACAGTGCTGTCTTACCTGCATTCTACTCATTTCCCTCATTCATTTTTCTCCTCTTCTCCTACCTACCCCCTATGCACTTTGATAGGCTTTGACTTAGTCTTTCTAGTCACTTACCATCCTACAGAAGATATAAAATGTTCTAAGTTCAAAGCAATCGGACCCAGCCATCCCTTTCCTTCCCCCAGCTACTTCCTCTGCTTAAGCAACCACTAATTCATTCATTGAACAGAATGATTATTAAATGGGTATCACAGTGAAATTGAAGAGACAATGGTAACCAGAGTATACACAGTCTTTTACTTTGGGAGTCTCAGTCACTCACTAGAGTGCTGCAAGACAAACCCATAGAAATCTGTAGAATATGTACACTTGGTTTACTCCCCCTACCATCTCCCTATTTTTCACACTGGCTCCAAACAAACCTTTCTGGATTTCTAGTCCAAGTAGTTGGAAGGGACGACTGTTAATAGTGCTTGGATTTACATTTCCTCTCTTCATGATAGAAATCACTTCCAAAAGGCTAAAGTTGGGTTAGGGAGCCCAATCATGTTATCAGCCCACCCTAGCCTAAAGGAAAGAAAGATCGGGCTGCTCCTATGGTACCACATCCTTAGAGGAGAGGTTATACACCATTTCATTAGAAAATGGCAATGTGTTGACAATTCAAAGCATTCGACCAACAGTTCTTTGAGTACATATATTCGTATCACAGCATCAATACTATGGCATTGATTCAGGCTTCCCAGAGTTTTGTTTCACTGTCTGATTTCTTTTACTGTATAAACAATGGAGTCACTTTATTCATTCTTTCATTCTTCACTTGCAAAACATTCCTTCAGCATTGACCTGGTCCAGGTCGTGGAGATAAAAAGAAGACAGGAGCCCTGCATCTTGTATATACATTTTTCTAATTTGAGGAGGGAAAGGAAATAACAAAATGCTGAAATAAGGATACAGGTTGACCCATTGTAACAATGAGATGTACAAGACACTATGTTGAAAATGAACTTTACAGCTTGGGGGGGGAAGGGGAGTTAGGGATGTGGGGAGGGAAGGGATGATAAGGGAAAAACAAAGGAAGTAACAATGTACTCATTACCTTACTCATGTAACTGTAACCCCTCTGTACAGTATTTTTACAATAAAAACATATATATATATGTATATATATGAAGACAAGGCAGGGAAAGTGTAGTTGTGGAGGTGGGAGGGACAGGATGGTAGGGGAAAACAAAGGAGGAGGCAACAATGCTGGATAAGAAATGTATTCATTACCTTGCTTATGTAACTGTAACCCCTCTGTACAGTATTTTCACAATAAAAAAGAAAAGGGAAATAAATATTATAATAGCAATAAGGGATGCATGTCAGAAAGAAAGTTTGTGGTCATGAGATGAAATCACAACTGTGAATGAAAACCACGGGGACAGGGGAGAGTAGAGAGGAAGGATGGTAGACAATTGAGAAACACACTGCTTATTATACTCAATTCACAGCTAGTATGTGGGTGGTCATATTTTCTAATTTGCAGAAGGGTTTAGAATAGAGCTAACATACCTTGACTGCTTAACAAATGATTTATTACTGACCGCTCTGATGATGACCTTTATTATCACTACATTGAATAAATGCGCCACTCTTCAGTGTCTTCACAAAATTCCACTTGCGAAATAGAAAGATCTGTGCAATTGAGCAAGCTACCACAGAAGTCATGACTTGGGCTTGGTCCAAAGGATAGAATAATAGGTTTTTCTATCACATGCTTTAGGTTTTAAGGTCAAGGTAGATCTCAGCAGGATTAGGAAAGGAAATCAAAATGTAACCTTGATATCTCACAGAGCAGCATGCCCAGGTGAAGATGACACTGCTTTTGCATAGTTCATACTGTATTCGCAAGAAGTAATTCTTTTCAGCTGGGGTAAAGATATCTTATTAGACACACTGGTTATGCACCTGATCCCCACCAAGAAACTGTATTCCAAAGTCTAGCCATTTTCCTCCAGAAGAGCATTCCAAAGCATGAGACAGCCCTGAAAAATACAATCCCACACCCTACAGCTGCCACTGTGAGATGTTCCTGATACACTGGCTCAAGGGATGAGCTCAATGCCCCATTACAGAATTCTTTCTGTTCTTTCTTCCCATTTATCTCTTTAATTGCCAAAAAAGTGAGGCTAGTAACAGGTGATAGAGAATACAGACCTGAAAGTCTTAGCCTCTGCTTCTAATTGGAGAAGAGAGTCCCAGATAGAAGCAGAGTCAGACAATTAAAGAGTCACATACAATACAAGGCAACCAGAACCAGCAGAAACAGCAGCAGAAGGCTGGTACACAACAGATGTTCCACAAGCAATGAGCTTGTGTTCATCTGGTCAAAGGTAGCAGCCAGACTTTGCAACCAGGCATGTCTGGCTCTTTTCATAACACTGCCTTCCTCTTGCTACAAAGTTCCAGGCACACAAACTTTCATTTTCAACTCCTTCAACAAGATTTTCTGTATATGTGGTTTATATCTCAGAGGCAGGTCTCTTTTTTAAAGAATAATTTAAAAATTCATAACTTTGTATTAAACCCTTATTGAGAATGTACCAACCAAAATAAAGTGCCATTTTTATTAATCATTTGATACAAGGACATTTTCCCTCAGGCATTTGGAGTTATTGGACACTGTTTCTCCATCTTGACTGTTGAGTCTGCTAATTTTTGTTGTTCTCTTTTTTTCCAGAATCCATGTGATAAAGAACACTTCATCCTGGACCTGGTTAGTGAGCTATTCCTGCCCAGCTCCACCTGCCTGACCCAGCCTCCCACGTGGGCTTCTTTGCAAAGCTCCCTAGATAATTAGTTTCGTGGACATAAAGCTCAAATCCTATCTCCACTAGCTACTACAATTTCATCCAACTCTCTTGTCTCCAGTGTATGTTTCTGGATCATCCTTCAGATGAATTCAGCTGTGATGTATCTTCTATTTTTGAGTCTTCTATAATGTTTCACTCATCTTGATATCTGTTTCTGTACTTGTTGTTAGTATGGCCTTGTAGTATAATTTGAAACCTAATAATATGATAGCCTTGATGTTGTTCTTTGGGCTCTAGATTTCTTTAAGGATTATAATTTCTAGTTCTACAAGGAATGGCATTGGGGTTTTGATGGGTATTGCACTGAATATATAGATTCTTTGTGGTAGTAAGGCCATTTCGGAGTATTCATTCTGCCTATTCATGAACATAGAAGGTCTATGTCTTCTCAATTTCCTTCTTAAAGGTTTCTTGTAGTTGTCATCACAGACATTGCTATTTTCTTGGTTAAGCTTATTCCCAGGTCTTTTTTTAAGTGGGGGGGTAGGAGGGGCATATTGAAGCTAATATGAATAGAATTATTTTCAGATCTCTTTCTCAGCCTATTCATCATTGGCATATAGAAATGCTACTGGTTGTTTTGTATGTTGATTTTGTAGCTAAACTGCTGAAAGCATTTATCACATTGAGGAATTTTTTGGTGTAATCTTTGAGATCTTTTAGGTATAGAATCATATCATCTGTAAACAGAGATGATTTTATTTCTTGCTTCCCTGTTTGGATCCTCTTAATTTCATTTTCTTGTCTTATTGCACTGGATAGGATTCCAGTATTGTGTTGAATGAAGAGTGGGAGAGTGGACACTCTTCTCAACTTCCAAGAGTCAAAGTGATATTGACTCTAGGTTTCTCAAATATAACCTTTATTAGATCCATGTACATCCCTTCTATTGCTATCATCTTCAGAGATGATGAATTTTTGTCAAAGGCTTTTGATACACCTATTGAAACTATCATGTGTTTTGTCCTCGATTCTATTCGTGTGTTATATTCCATCAATTGCAAGTTGAAGAGACTGTTTTGGTAACTCAAGTGACTGCACAGCTAAAACATTGAATGGCCATCATATTTATAAGACCCACTGACAAAAATGGTGGGGGGGGGGAGATTCAAAAGAACCAAGATACAGCAGTCATTAAAGGAAACCAATTGTTGTCACACCTCAAAAAGCAGTGCTGCCTCGGTCAAATATTTTGTACAATAAAATGCCTTTTTTGAAAGGCAAATCCATTTTATTTGTTAAGTATGGAGGTCATGAGTGGTTAAAGATGGAAGAGGTCACTTCCTGTCTTTTAGAGCAGCAACAATCTGAGCTGGGTCCTACAAGAAAAAGAAAGAAAGGCAGGCATCACAGTCAGAAGTAAGCTGGAGGTCTCATAGGTGTAAATGTAAGGTGTTGTTTACACTGACATAGGGAGTTGGTGTTAGAAAACAGAAAGTGATATCAAGAACCAAAATGTTGATTGACAGATTAATAGATTTAGACATTATGCTAGACTCTTGATGGCAGTAGCTCACACCTATCACCTTAGCTACTTCTGAGATATCAGGAGGATTGCCACTGGAAGCCAGACTGCACAGAAAAGTTCACGAGACCCTTTCTCAACCTTTGCTTGAGTATAGCGCAAGACCTGTCATCTCAAGTTACACTGGAGTTTGTGATGAGGAGGATGGCAGTTCTAAGACAGCCCTGGCAGAAAAATCTTTGAGCCTCTATCTCTGAAGAAAGAAGCTAGATGCAGAGGCACACACCTGTGATCCCAGCAATGATAAGATATTAAATAATGATAATGATATCAAAAAGTAGGTGAGTTATAACTCAGACGTGTGCCTGTGTGGGAAGCCAGATCCTATCTCAAAAATAACCAGTGAAAAACTAGGTTGGAGGCATGGCATCGCAGGAAAGCATCAGCCAAGCAAGTGTACGACCCAGAATTCAAACCTTAGCTCTTCCAAAGGAAGAACAAAAAGGGGAAGAAGGAAAGCAAAAAGGAGGGAAGGGATGGAGGAAAGGAGGGAAGGAAAGAGGGAGATGGGTCAGTTGCGCACTAAACAATGAAACAAAAGGGCCGTCAAAGGTACTTTAACAAGATGTAATTTATAGTAAACAATTCTTCCAGGCAGGGAGCATCCTGTCTCATAAAAAAAAAAGTGAAACAAAGTTTTCCTCTTTACACCGTTTCTATTGCTCTTTTCATCCTAGGATATCCTGGAACGTGAAGGACAAATACATATGATCAAAGTGCTCCATGCACAAGTGTAGAAATAGGATTAAAAAATCCATTACACTTGTTTTTTTTAAAGGGATGTGTGGGGTGTATGAAAAAGAAACAGGTAAATTTGATCAAAGTATGTTATATACAGGTATAGAAATACCACAAAGAAGCAAATTATTTTGTTCAATATGCTAAAAGGAAGAGAAGGAGGAAGAGAAAAGGAGCTTGGGGGGAAAAAGAGTTCACAATGAAACACCTTTGTACAATTAATGTCTGTTTTAAAACCATGCTAAAAAACTTTAGGAGTGAGGTGTCAGAATATCAGTAACTGGGTTTTGAAATCAATCAGCAAAAACAACTAGAAGAATGGTTGACTGATTGATATATGTAGATGAATGGGAGCAGATGTATGGGTGGATAAAAATAGATAATGCATAAATAGGAGATAGATAGATAGATAGATAGATAGATAGATAGATAGATAGATAGATAGATAGATAGACAAACTAATAGGTGTGGGTGAAATAAAGCAAAATTGGTAAAGAAAAATCCTTTTAGAAAATTATAGAAGATAAATATATATAAGTGTAGGCTGAGTAATTTTATCTGAAATGCTTAGGACTATTAAGATTTTTTTTCAAGTTTTGGACTACTCACCAATATGTAATCATATAGGTTGTATATAAGCCCTAAGTCTAAATACAGAATTATCTATACTATATATTTCACACATATCTCATACACAGAGTCTGGGCATCATTTCATGCTGTGTGTGCATTTGCATCCTGATTGCAATCAACCTGGTGCATGAGTTCCACTGTGGAATTTCCTGCAAGTGATGGCATGTGACCTCATAAAACTTTCAGATCTTGGAGCATTAGAGATTTTTGTTCTCATCAATAGCCAACCTGTATTCATTTATCTGTGCTTTCTGCTCTTCTGTAAGTTTGAAATATTAAAACTATTACAACCTAGAAATCAAACTCTAAATTACTTGTTTCTTGAAAGATTATGAATTAAATCTTTCAAAAGATGAAGATGAACCATCATGATCAGTCAACAAAAACCGCACCCTGATCATTCAGGGTCATTTGTCAAAATTTAATAAACTCACTACAAGATGGATTTTATGTTTTATTTCATCACTGGTCATTTGATATTTTATCTCCATCACTTAATTTTTTCACACTTCCTATATGGGGAACGTTGTTTTGATGTCATACAATGAATAATACAGATGAAAATAAGCTTTAAAAATTCAAAATAGCCCCTAAAGACACTTGAATACACCACATGCCCTACTCTCAAACCACAAGAGTCACAAGATGAGTTCTTGTCATCACACATGAACATCTGCCTAGTTTTTGTTTGCAAAACAGATTTCCCTCAGAGTAATATAGACCCATAAGATTTTCTTTCCATTCAGCTGTAGAAATACTGGAGAAGGAAGACACTAATATTCTGTCTCACCGAACCTATAAAGAAGAAAAAGAAGGAGAAAAAAGAAAATAGTGAGCCAGGAGAAGAGGGAAGAAGGAGAGGGTGAGGAAGGAGCAAGAAGAAAAGAGACAAGAAAAATTAAAGCTTCCGGTGAAGACAGGCTGTCATTAAATCACATTGGAATCTTATTTCCCTGCAAATTCAACCCTACACCAGGCACACATGAATAGGCATATAGAAAGAATGTGTAAATGCCACTAAATGTGGGCTCTTCCTTCTGGAGGAAAAATGATATCACACAAAACTCATTACACCTGAGACCAGAGGTCAAGGACCTCAGAAGCCCCAAGGTTGACAAACCTACAGAATCTCCAGAACCTCAACCGAGCAGTAAGCAAAGTTTATTACTGAGTCAGGAACAAACTCGCCATGAAATTTTCATGGAAAAAAAATCACATTACCCAGCAGAAGCCTGGTATCCATGCATGCATGCATTTCTTTCTTCTTGAACAACTATTTAGGAAGCCTCTAAGAAGAAAGGTCAAGAAGCAGCATCCATCTCTCCCCCCTTTAAGCCGTCTCACCCTGGCATGATATTTAATCTTGTTGAACTTGCTTCACCCTGTAGGACACGCAGTATTGACACTTCTGACATGCCACTATTATGAGAATGAAGCAAAAGAAGATGAGTAAATATGGGATGTACAGGAAACGCTTGAAAAAATGTCTCTTCACTGCTCTCATTGCAAATAAGCATCCCTGAGGGACCAGGGAAAGGTCATGGATAGACTGGAAATTAAGTCTCAATCCATGCTCATTCTGTTCCCACCTTTATTCATGTGTGAACAAACACTTGAAGAAAATGCAAGGCTGAACATAGGTCCCATGGTTTCCCTTATTTGCAATAACTAGTATATGTCTGGGACAAGCAGAAAAGCTCATATAAGACGATGTTAAGCGAAATGAACCCCAAGATAGGGACACAAGTGGTTTTTTCTTCCTTGCTATTGTTTCTAACGTATTTATAAGGTACCATGTGACTTTTTGGTGCTTTGTATGTCCCTCCCCCATGGTATAACCCTGGTTTTCACTGTATTTGATGTTGGTATAATTTAGGGAGGGAAAAAACAAAATGTTTAAATAGGGATACAAATTGACCCATTGCAACAATGAGATGTACAAGACACTATGTCAAAAAACGAACTTTACAATTTAGGTCGGAGGCGGAAGGGGGGGGAGTTGAGGAGGTGGGAGGGACAGGATGGTAGAGGAAAAACACAGGAGGAAGCAACAATGCTGGATAAGAAATGTACTCATTACCTTGCTCATGTAACTGTAACCCCTCCGTACAGTATTTTCACAATAAAAAACATATTAAAAAGAAAAGAAAACCCAAGGCTGCTGTAAACTGTACAAATAGAGCAGTGAAGAGAGAGGGGGTGGAGAGGGAGGGAGAGAGAGAGAGAGAGAGAGAGAGAGAGAACAAAACTCCTTGAGCTTGGGACATTCCAATCTCTAGCTCTTCTCTTTCCTTTGGCTATCTAAGCACAATCTGGAATGTTCTTCGGATAAGACCACTTTCCCCCCCCCCCTTCTCCTAATAAGATAAGGCTGCTTCTGGGATCAAAACAGGAAAAAGATGGTGTGAAATCTGTGAGAAACCTGAGCTGTGCTGTCCCATTTGAATCCTGGCCCTTGGCAGCTTCAAGGCAGCCAATGACAGTTTGACAGGGGACAGGATAAAGCAGTTTGTCTCGAATGTTTACCTCAATGCAATGGGACTCTTTTAACCTAGGGCACCAGCAACTAATTGAAGTGTTTTTCAAGCAAATTTTGTTGAAATGATAAAGCTGTGCTTTAGAACAGATTGCCCTGGGAAAATAAAACTGGGTGTGTAGTTTGTACAATGGCTCATTCACACACAGAGCCAAGGGTGTGCCCAGAGTTAAGCTGGAAAGCAGGCTGGCCACTTACAACCATATTGGCATTCGTACTCATGTACATGATGTCAATCATCAGGGAGCTCCAAGTCATAGGGCATAGATCACGAATCAACAGAAGGCCTAACCCCCCAGTTTAACACTCTGTATGCTTCAGTGGCTAAGAATAGTTTTTTTTTTCCTCTCAGACAGTTTGCATCCAGTTGAATGAGTTCTCATGGAGAGGTTTCTACTTATTATTATAAAGTCATAATTATAATAACAGACATGTACAAATGATATTTCTCTTTTGAGTCTCCCCACAATCCTTTGGAGAAAAGCATTATAGGCATCTTAGGCAAGAGAAAAGAAAACTGAGTTTCAGAGAGAGTAAGGAACATGTGAAAATATAGTATTTTATCAAATTTTATAATTTTAACATATGAAAAAATGTCTGGACAGTTCTGCTAGTGCTAAGGCCAAAACTTTCTCACTCATAAATGTCTTCTTTCTCAACTAGTTATAGAGTTTGAATCTTCAGGAGCTAAAAGTAGCACTCACTAGTATCTGAGCCTGCTACAGAACATTTTTTTTATTTTCCTTTTTTTTCCCTAAAAGAATGATGTCCGGGTTTTGAGGGAATTACTACAAGACTGTGTGTAAGTTTGACTTTTTTGGTTCTTCTAGGAACTTACAAGAATAAGGGATGCCCAGATATTCATATGGAATTTATAAAAACACACAGCAGAGGCCAGGTATTGGTGACTCCTACCTATAATCCTAGCTACTTGAGAAGCAGAAATTGGGAGGATCACAGTTCCAGACAGACTTAAGCAAAAAGTTCATGAGACTCCATCTCAATAGGAAAAGCTGGGCATGGATACATGCACCTGCCATCCCAGCTAGAGAAGGAAGCATAAAGAGGGAGACTGTGATGCAGGCCAGGCAAAAAGCAAGACCCTATCTCACAACTAACCAGAAGAAGCCGGATGATGGTGGCACAGACCTACACCCCTACCTACTCAGGAGGTTGAGATCTGAAGATTTTATTACAAAAATAGGCCTGGAAGACAAACCCATGAGAGTCTTATCTCCGATTAATCAACAACAGCAACAAAGAAGTAGAACTAGGGATGTAGATCAAGACTACCTGTTAAGTAAGCTCAAAGTCCTAAAGTCTAACCTCAGCCACACACACAGAGAGAGAGAGAGAGAGAGAGAGAGAGAGAGAGAGAGAGAGAGAGATGAAAGAAAGTAGAAAGGGGGATTCTTTGAGAAAAGCAAGGAAATTGCTCAATGAAGCCCATTGTTTTGAACAATTAATATGTGCTAGAGGAGTAGGAGATCAAGGAGAAGGAGAAAGGAGGAGCCTGAATAAGATTCAAGATGGCAAGGTTGAATTCTTCCAGAAAAATCCAGCACTTGTAAGTGAGAGAAGGAAAAATAAAATTCAACCTGGTTCTACAGCCTGTGATTGACGCTTGATACCCTTTTCCTGGTTTTATTCACTTTCAATACATTGACTTCTGATATATGTTTGTCCCTTTTCTTCCTGCCCATTGGCCGCGTACCATCCTATTTCCCTTTAGAAAAACCAAATTATTGTAAAGATTCAGCATGTAACAGCAATTTCTCGTCAGCTGCTGTCATGGAATTCTATGCTGGCGCAGGGACAACCAGAGCTGGCTAGTTTGTGGAGACTGGGGAACTCTCACTGCTACTGGGAATATAAGTTAATATAATCATTGGGCCTCAAATCAAGGTCCTCAACTAGAAATAGCACTACTGAAGAATATCCAAAAGATGCATTTATTACAGTATCACCCTTACATTCACAATAAGCCAGAAGTAAAATCAACCAAGGTGTTTAGCCACAAATTAACAAATAAATAAAACGTGCTACACAAACACAGAGGAATAGTATGCAACTCTATAAAAGAATAAAAATTGCTATTTCAAGCCACATGGATGAAACTAGAAGACATTATGCTAAATGAAACAAGGCAAGGATGCAAAAGCAAACACTGAATGTTCTCACTTTGATGAGAAATTAAAAAATTAATTTCATAGAGGTAAAAAAACACTGATTAGAGTCTTTGGAGAGTAATGGGCAAAAGGAGTGGCTAACAGATAAAAGGGTGACACTGAATAAGAATAACTTTTAATAAGTTGTAATGTAGAGTAGCAGGGTAACTAGTTCACTAAAATTAATTGTATAGGTTTCAAAATATCTAGAGAGGATTTTGAATTCCCCCATCACAAAGAAACATGTGTTTGCAGTGGTAGATATACCTGTACTGATCTGGGAGCCAGTGGCTCGTGCCTGTAATCCTAGCTCCTCAGGAGGCTAAGATCTGGGGATCGTGGTTCAAAACAGGCCCAGGCAGAAAACCAGAAGTGGCACTGTGGCTCAAGTGTTAGAAAGCTCGCCTTGAGCTGAAGAGCTCAAGGACAGCACCCAGCCCAGTGTTCAGGCCCCACAACCAAAAATAAATAAATAAATAAACAAACCTGTATTGCAATATGAAACCATGCCTTGTAAATATATGTAATTATTATGTCAATTTAAGAAGAATGGCATTAGCTAATTTCTTATAGATAACTTCTAAATGTTATTGTAAGCACTACAAATGAATTGATGTGCTTAATTGTCACCAAGGAAAATCTATGCAGCATTGGTGTTAGTAGCTTTACAATGAGGAAACTGAGGAGCAGAGAGGTTAGGGCACTTGTCCGAATTCATAATCCTAGAAGTGTTAGTCCTGGCTTTTGAACTCTGCACATCTAGCTCTGTACAAAGAAACTGAATGCATAGGAAACAGAAAGGTTTCTTTTAATTGTCTTTCAGCAGGTTTACAAAGAAGTTGCCACTCCTTTTTGTGCTTTTAGTAGATCTCTGTAGAGCAAAATGAAAGTTATGTTCATTTGTCATTTCCAGTTTATCTAGCACAGCAACAGAAAGCAATAAATTCTTGGGAAATCTTTAGCAAATTACTAAAGGAAGAAGCTGCAAATACTTCTGTAATAACTCTGAACCATTTCAGGCTGACAGGCTGGAACACCAGCGTTCTGAAAGCCCCGTATCAGGGATACTGCCGCAACTCCTAAGCCACTGATGTCTTTGAGTCATGGTAACCCCTAGTCTAAGGTCCTGCTGAATGATGAAATAAAAAAGACTCAGTTGTTTCTAAAGATGGTGAAAATGCCAGGAGGCTCAGTGCCAGCCCACAGAAGCCACTCAATATGAACTCAATTAATGGATTTGTAAAGAAATGACTGGATGACTCACTCTCAACTGATAAAAGATGTCAGCCTCTGAAAAAGCTCTTTGTAAGATTATTGGGTCAGGATCTTATCCTTAAAAGAAATTCTGGATTAAATATACTTTAATGTTTGTCATCATAACCACCTGGAGTATTACATCTGCATTGAAGCACTTACTTAAGTGTCCCCAGTGAAGAATTAGAATGTTTTTAGGAAACCAGGGACAGTACTGAAAAGGACTTTGTATATCTGGGATAGGCTCCTATATGTTTTAGAAAGACCTGAATGCAGTATATATGTGTGCACATATATGTATATACATATATACTTACACATATATGTATGCGTAGGTATATATGCATGTGTATATATACATATGTATGTAGAAACATACATATACACATACAGAACACACATATATATGTATAAAACTAACAGAAAATTTAAGAAGTACCACAAACATTGTTTTAAATTTAATTTTGAATAGAACTATAATCCAGGTTGAACCACTGCCAACATTGGTGACCTACTTTCTACTCATCATATGCCACTGATTTAATACAATCCACTAAATAACTTGCCCCTTGCTGTGAAATGGTCTACCAAAGTCTTTGGAAATATCTATACAATATTCAGTATATTCATCATTCATAGAGCCTTTCTTATAGCTGAACAGTGAGGCAATTTTTGCTTTGGAGGGGAATTTGGTAAATAAATAATTTATAAGTAATAGTGGGCTAAATAGTGGGAAATTTGGATTTGATTTTTAAAGATGTAGTTCATCACATCATAAAATGTGCTTTTGCTAAATACTTTCCTCAGCCTCTTATTTTAGATATATTTTCAAAGTCAGAATTCCCCCTTTGTCTTCCTCACTTACCACTTATACAATCTTTTCATCATCTTTGCTTATTCAACCTTCTTCAATTTCTGCTTCTGAACCACGAAGTCTTATTATTATGTCTGTTATCTAGAGGTGGGGAAACAATGTCAAGGGCTTGGAATATTGGATAAGAGCCTTTGGGGGTCACTTGTCACTCACAGAATAATACTGCTGGAATCTTACCTGTGGCAACCAGTCCTTGTTTCCTCACCTGGAAGATGGAATACTGGAAGAAGGATGGGAGGATTAGACGAGATAAAGCGTGTGACAAAGACTTAGTAAACCGTCATGAGTTCTATCTAGCACATGTCTGTTGTTGTTACCTTTATACATGTTGACAGTGAAAAGTGGTGGTTGATGTTGATTCTCTCAAACTACAAGGAAGCTGTAAAAACAAAAAAAAAAAAAGCATTTGAATTCCCTGACTTGTGATGCATGATAACTGTCAGAAGAATATTTCCCAAATCCACCAAGCATTTTGTGTCGTCCTGGAGAGTTGGAAAGTTTTTGCTCAAAAGCTGAACTTGCAACCTTCAAGGTCTATTCACAGGTACTTCAGGGAACAGACTGACCCAACCCAGCTCCAGGAGCACAGGGCACAGCCGCCTCCTCCCTGGGGGCGGAGCTCAGCATTCAGCTGGGCTGCGATTGGTCCAGACTCTTCACTGAAGGGACATTTAATGATGAAGGAGGATGCTGCGAAGAGACCAGCCAGCCTGGGGAGAAGTAAAGACTGAAAGAATGTGCAGCCTCCCTCAGAGCAGGAGAGGTTGGTGACAGACCAGAACAGGGACAGTGGGAAGTTTGTTTCACTATCAGGCTTGTGAAGGGTCAACTGAACTAAGGAGTGTTTCTGCTCAGGCATCATATCTCAGGGGAATGAAAGGGAAGAAAAGCGGTCATTTCGTGGCCCAGGTAGAACAATAGAAATCTCAGGAGTCCATCTAGATGATCCCTAGGATTCGGTGACCATGAAGCTTGAAGAAAAACTTGAGGACAACGGGAGCCTTGTAGGAACGAGTCAGCCCTACCTAGCTGAGACGCATCAGGCGAATGGGAAGCCCAGAGCAAATGGGAAAGCTGAGAGCTATGTAAAGCCAGAGGCAAATGGCAAGAATAATGTGCTCAGCAAGAGTCTCAACACGTACACCTGGCAGGAGATCCAGAGACACAATCAGGAGGCCGACCAGTGGCTGGTGATCAACCGCAAGGTCTACAATGTAACTAAGTGGGCAGAGAAGCATCCAGGAGGGCACCGAGTCCTCAATCACTACGCCGGAGAAGATGCCACGGTAAGGACTTCCCGGCTTTCTCTCTGTCTCTTTCTCTCTTCTCCCCTCCCTTGCTCTCTCCCTCCATGCCCTCCCCTTTTCTGACTCTGCCAGCTGCTACATGGCTCAGTTCTTGGCTCTCTTCCCAAAAACATTCAAGTACGTGCTCAGCTCCACCATCACTCATCTCCTCCCTAACCAATTTTTCAAGATTCCTATCTAAACAAGTCTAGTTAATATGCACACCCAGTTTGGGGCATATTCAGATGTTGATAGTGGATACTGCTGGTGCATTCTGGGTTTGGCTATGTTCTTGGTGTTGGTTTTCATTTGAATAGAAGTGCAATCACACTGTCTAATCGGAAGAAACTGGCAAAGGTGAAGGTGAAGGAAAAATCTGGGGGGAAAAAGGAATATATGAAGTTCACACAGAACTTTCTGACTCTTGTCATTGGAGTGAAAGAAAGAAAGCCATCCAGTGGACACAACTCTGTGTCAATAACGACGAAAGAGCTAACCATTACCAGGACTTTGAGTGTTTGCAGAGCTCTTCTGCACCTGGTAACTCATTCAGTAAGACAAAGATGATACAACCCACTTCTATGGATATATTCAAATGTGATACCTTGCTTCAACCTCCCCCAGTGAAGCTGAATATCATTTCCATATTACAGATGAGATAGCTGATACTCACAGTGGTGACCAATGTGTCACATATCCAGCAATTGATAATGACAAATTCTATTCTTTTTTCACATTCTAAGAATATGTACAATACATATATATGCATATATGTCTAAATAAATTTGACCATGTCTATAAAGATGTTAGTGACAAGTTTTATATTCTGAATGGATCAAGAAGATGTGGTATATATACATAGTAGAATTTTGCTCATCTGTTGGATGAGCATTTGCAAAGGAATGAAAGGATTGGGAGGAAATTGTGTTAATTTGAAGTAAACCTGGTCCAGAGAGATAATAGTTGCGTGTTTTCTTTCATATGTAGAAGCTAGAATCCGTTTATAGACACGTAAGTAAACACATTGGGTGGTGTGCACGTTCATATGAATGTATTAACTGAAATACAGTCGATTTAAGGGAAACCAAAACTAGGGTAATCCATTAGAAAGGCAAAATCAAAGTTAAGCAAAATAGACATTGATATATGAGAGAAAACATTTGCCCTTCATCTTTCTAAGCTTAGCCCGGCTTACTCCACGTAATATGATTTTTATTCCAAGTCCATCTGATTCTCTGCAAATTATGTTATTACAAAATTTCATTCTTCCAGATGGATGAATAAAATTTCATCGTATGCTTGTGTGCACATAATGCATATAAACATATTTATATTTACATATGTGTATATGTGTGTGCTTGTGTGTGTATGTGTGTGTATAGATTTCATTTTCTTAATCCATTCACTAGTTATGGACCATTTCCACAACATTGGTATGGTGAACAGTTCAATAGTGCTGCTATGAACACATACAGGTGACTTATTAAGTCTTATGCCTTTATTATCACTGCATCATATGATAGTTCTATGTTTAGGCTTTTGACAAACCTCCACACTGACTTCCATAGGAGATACACTAACGTAACATTCCAACAAATAGCACACAAGGTTCCTTTTTCCCTCATTTCCTTGCGTGCACTTGTTGCTGGTCATACTTTTGGTGATGGACATTCTGACTGGAGTGACATGGAATCTCAATATTGTTTTCATTTGAATTTCCTTTCTGGCCTTGAATGTTAAGCATTTCTTCATCTATTTATTGATTGTTTGAATTTCATCTGAGAAGTATCTGTTTAGCTCCTTTGCCATTTATTGATTGGATTTAATGATTCCTTGGGATTTTCTTTAAAACTCTCTGTATATTCTGGTTCTTAGATCTTCATCTGAAGTAGAGCTGGCAAAAATCTCCTGTTCTGTATGGTGTCTTTTTAGCTTAGCGACTACATCCTCTGCTGTGTAGAATCTGTTTGTCAACCATCTCTCCTTGTTTGTTGTGAAACAGGAGTTTATTCAGGAAGTTCCAGCTTATAGTATTACATGGGCTGTGTATTTCCTCCCAACTGGAATTTTTATTTTCCACATTGTATAGATAAAGAAATAGAGATCAAAAGAAACAAAACAACGGGCTGGGAAGGTGGCTGAGTGGTAGAGCTCTTGCCTTGCATGCATGAGGCCCTGGGTTCGATTCCTCAGCACCACATAAGCAGGAAAAAACCTGGAAGTGGCGCTGTGGCTCAAATGGTAGAGCACTCGCCTTGAGCTGAAGAGCTGAGGGAGAGCTCCCAGGCTCAGAATTCAGGCCCCACTACCGGACCCCCCCCCCACAAAAAAGAAAAAGAAACAAAACAACAAGCTTGAGGTTAGAATTTAGTATGACAGAGCAAAAACTGAAACCTAGTCTTTTTGTTGCTGTTGATGTACCTGTTGATTTCACACACAAAGAGGCATAGAACTTTTCCAGCTGGATTTCCAGGCCAAGGACTGAAGATATCACTTTGCTGAGCAACAGTCTAAAAGGAGGGTGTGCTACTAAGAAAATTTACAGAAAATTTACTGGTAGATTTATAAGGCACCGGAGACGGAATCTTTGATGCCATCAGCATCTGTTCCTGCAAATCTTAGTTTTCCTGAATTATCCCACCAATGTCTTATTTGTTCATCACTTTTCTGTCTTCATTCTCTCATCTGGACACACCCTGCTAGCATCCCTTGTTCTCTTGTCTGAATGATAGTTTTTAAAATAATGATAACCTTTCCTTGGGAAAAAAGATGGAAGTATCATAGATGTTGATACATGTCTAGAAATCTAGCAAAGTGGAGGAACATTTCTGTATAAATAACAGACAAATAACAAATATAAAAATGATTTGAAAGAGAAACACTGATCTCTTTTTCTTCTGTTCCCTCAGTCCTACAATTTAGGTACAATGGATCAGGCTTTTCCAACACACATCACAAAACTAGCTCAAGGATGTGCTGGCAAAGACATGGGCTTTCAACTATGTTGAAAATCTCAGATAAGGACAAACACAGAGGCTCCAGGTTGTAATTCCACTGTATAAGAAGTGTGGGTAGGAGAACTGCAGTTCAAAGTTAGTCCTGGGGAAAAAGAAGTGTGATCCCTTATCTAAAAAATCACATAAGTCAAAACAGAAAGAAAGAAAATGTCTACAAACATATATCAAATTATAGAGCACTTGCCTAGCAATAACAAGTCTCTGAATTCAAGTCCCTGAACCACCAAAAAATAACTAGAATAATAATGAGAAGGAAATAACCCAGCCTCACTTGAAGTAGCCAGACAATAAATCTATAATTTGCTAGTGATCATTATCTCCCAGAAACCAGGGTATTATTATGCCTCTACTTCCTACTCTAAACAATGAGGAAAATGATTAGTGTAATACTAGCAGATCCTTAGGAACAAAAGACAAGCAGCCTTCAAATATGTATGTGGCAATAAAGAAAAATCACATGCACAGTCAACTATGTATTACGTACCTTAGAAAAATAAATCTAAAGCTGTTCAGAGGAAAGATATTCTCCAAGGAAAGCTGGCTCCAGATTACTAAAAAGTTCCAGAAGGAGCCTCTGGTTACTCACAGGGCTGAGAACTTGAGCCTTTGAATACGTTAGTCAAATTTAGGAAAGTCACTGAAATGCTCTGAGAATCAACTTCAAGATCTGCTAAGGAGAAATGGACCTACCCAGGTTTATAGTAAGTGGAATGTATATTTCATTAGTAAGTGAAATGTATACCAGACATTAAATTATGGTTCACTAGATGGTAGCGATGAGTAGTCATACCACTAGAATCCACAGTTCCTTTATAAATATCATCATTAATTTATGTTAATTTATCATCCACTTAGATGCTCTGATTATATTGTATGCTCTCTAGTTGGAACAGAACGGTATATGATGGGAAGTGCATTGTGCATCCTAGCTAAGAAGTCAGAGCACCTGAGATCAAACATTCTCTATAGAACTTAAAGTACTGAGTATGAGTCTCTACATGGCAGCCCTGAACCCATGTTTGCACCTGCCCATTCTTTTTGCTCACACAGGAACTCTTTTCTAGGCCTCATAGAAAGTGGATATGATTCCTACCTACATGATATATCCATCCCATGGGATTATTTACTCTACCCTTCATTTGCTTTAAAGGCTTGCTGCACAGAGGTACAGTCTGATGCCTAAAGGCAGAAGGTTTGGAATGAAACGGATCTAGTAGGACCTCTGGACTCTGCACTTAGTAGGACCATCCAGTCTTCCATTTACTAGGCTGGGCCATAGAAAGTTGTTCAAGCCTTTGGAATCTCTTTATCTATAAAGGGAAAATAACATCTTAACCTTAGTTTTGTTGTTACCATCTCTGGAAGTGGAATGAAGTGCTCTTTATGGTGCTCAGCATAGATTAAATACTCAATGAATGAAGGTTACTTTGTGTTCTATTATTAGTTCCTTTCTTCTGACATGGGTTTGAATGTTCTCTAAGAAACTCAACTTTCTCTAAGAAAATAAACACATCAAAGGAACATTGACTTAAGTGGTCTCTTTCAAATGATATGATTCTTAAACTATTGTTATAGTACTAATTACTAGAGTTTTGGCCTGGGTATTTTTACTCGTGTGAGCTCACCCAAGAAAAGCCAGAGACAGCTTCTAAGTGCAACAGTGAGGATCAATTATAAAGATTGGCATATAATGACAACATAATGGTCAGTGCTGCAATCTTTAAAATGAGGATCACGAAACACTTCAATAACAGGACACACATATGAATAAATAGCTGGCTATCAATTTTATAGACAGCAACATTGTTCTAAGCTCCACCAAAATGTAAATGCTGCCTTGCATTCACTGATACATGTTTGGAACAAAGAAATGAGATTTATGATCTTATGTGGAGGGCAGCGAGCTTCTCATCTCTAGACAACCTCCCCCATAAATGTCACAGGAAAAAAAAAAACTTCTGCCCTGAGTCACAGATGAATAAGACAACGATGGATGATGAACGCTTATAGTCTTCAACCATCTTGAAGATTCCTATGTAGAGAAATGTAGCATCGTGTTTAACTCCCAAAGAAAATTCCTTGCATGTAGCTTGGGATAAACAGTGTCAACAAATGCAAGGCTGGGACAGGAGAAGCAAAGGAAAGCAGAGGTGGAGTGCATTATGATTCATGTAGGCAGTAATAGCACACTCTTCATCTGAAATATTAAAAGCCTCGCTCTAGCCACTACCCTTGGAGCACGAAAGATCTGGAAGAACAGCAGAAAAGGAGTTCCCCAAAGGTGTGGGAATGGGAACTTCATCTTTGGCTGATTATGAGAGAGTCTCATGAGTAGTTAGCAGTTAGCAGAACTGGGGTATGAACCCAGAGCCTCATGTTTGATAGGTAGGGGCTCTACCACTTGAGCCACCGTCTCAGCTTGTAAGCTTTTCTAAGTAAATAACGGGGGGGAAACCTATATTTCAGTTATCTTATTCATGATATACATTCTCTCCAGTGGTATTTTTTAAACATGTTTGTTTCTTCATACCCTTCTGTTTGGAATTTTCAACCCATATCAATGGACCCAAGTAATCATATTGGTAACTGTGTGCAATTATTTATTAGTGTGTCTAATTTCAAAGCCTGTGATTTTAGCCACCTTTTGCCATTTCAAAGCCTACGATGTTAGCATGGATAGGCTTGAGAATGAGTAGGACTAAATGAATGAAGGAACTAGTAAATCCATGTGATGGATTACATAATATTATCTACATGGATAACAAAAGACTTAGGAATTGAGGTAAATCACCCCGTGCAAAGGTGCCTGATCCATCATTACCTCCAAGTAGCTTAGTCTCAATGGCAAAGGGCAGACATTTTGTGGTGGTAGCTCCATAGACACAAGGTTTGACAAATGGAATGTCTGGAGGATTTCAGGACACACTTGCCCTCTTGGCGGGGCATCTTCCTGCAAGGAACAACTTGAGTAATATTATTTAAATTATAAATGCAGTGTTTGGCCTCAGGCCTTCTGACTTACACGTGTTTCTCTTTCACTAGGGATTATATTGCTTTTATAGGAAAGCATATCACTTCCCTGTTGATGATAGCTAAAAATAAATTAGCAGCATTTCCAAAGTGTTTGTAAAAGAAACATAATGATCACATCTTTGCTATATTGACTGATCCATTTCTAGCTGAATGGCAATATAAATTTGTGAATAAGTTCAGAAGAGGAGATGATGATGGAGAAGAGAGCCAGAAGGCTAGTGAGGGAAAATGAAAGAAGTGAAAGTAGTAAAATGTAAAATAGAGATGTGGGGGCGGTCAGAAAGCGCATAGGCATTTACTACCTGCATCCTTGGAAAGCAAGGCCTCAGTAGTGCAATGCTTCCCGTAAAGAATTGTTACATCCTTATATCTATGCACCTGTTCTCTTATTCACCAGGCATGTATTCATCACATGCTATGTAAGGGGCAATGCAGTGGGTCTTAGCCACACATTAATCCATAGCAGTTACTAGTTCTGGTCTTCAGAAAACTCACAAATAATTAAGAAGAAGCCAATATACTCTTTTATTGCAACCTAATATGAAAAGATCTAGGAACAAAGTGCCATGAATGCCTAGAAGTGATTAGAATTTTTAGTAAATGAATGAGGGGAGGAAATTTGTAATATAGGTCTTAAAGGCCAAAGAAGAGCTTAGCTGTATGGAAGAAGGAAATCAAGCAAAGTGAATTGTACATGAAGAGACACAGACTATTTGTTAAGTGTAAAAGATACAGAAGAAAAAAAAAAGATACAGAAGAAAGTGAGGCTGAGAAGGCACAGGAAATGCCTAGATAAACATACCAAAACAAAATTCCCTTTGCACCATGAATTGATGCTAATGTTTTTAATGAACTCTGTGATTTTTTTTGCTTCTTTTGTATGTTCTTCCCACTATGGTATATCCCCTGTTGTCACTGTATTTGATTTTGGTACCCTGCATCTTGTATATACATTTATCTAATTTGGGGATGGGAAGAGGAATAACAAAATGCTGAAGCAAGGACACAGGATGATCCATTGCAACAATGATACTCAAAAGACACTATGTTGGAAATGATCTTTACATCTTCCCACGGGGTTGTGGGGGAGTAGGAGAGGGAAGAGATAGTAGGAAAAAATCACAAAGGAGGGAGTAACCATGTTCGACAAGAAATACACTCATTACCTTATTCATGTAACTGTAACACCTCTGTACAGCATCTTTACAATAAAATAAAAAATAGTTAAAAAGTTAAACCTAAGATGGAGAAACACCATTATCCTCTTTCCAGTAGATGCAAACTTATTTTAGCATCATTTAAAAATGATCTTGCATTGTGTCCCTTAGAAAAACAATTATACATATCAAGAATGGAGCCGTTGCTTACAACTTCATTGTTTTAGGCCCAGATAATCCCAAATTTCAACCCTGGTTTTGTACTGATGGTGGGATATGACATCAAAAGGACTCTCACTTTTCAAACTTGGTGTCTCTTCCTGTGTAACATAAGTTATACCCTACAAGTTGGCCCACAGAACATCTTTCACATAGGCTGCACGGGGTTAACTCTAGCTCCCTCTCCTTCTCCTTCATTTTACTCCCTCTCCTTCTTTCAGCAGGACTATACTTGCCCAGGAATGTAAGTAACTGAACCTGTTCTTGCAGGTTTTCAACAACAGATTTCACAACTTAGTATCTGGGTTCTATTAGAAAACTATTGAATTTTCTAAAACTTCCTTGCTATATTTCCCCATGAATGCACTGAGAACAAAGCTCCACAAAACAGATCAATACTTACTGTTCTGGAAATGTCTATACCTCATTGGTATTTGTCATCACAGTATAGACCTCCCTGGGGATCAGGAGAAATGATGAACTAAGAATAGTATAATCAGCACATTGTAAACATGTAATTGCAATAGATTACATTCTGTTTTGCCTTAACATTGATCCTTCAACATCCACCATTCTATCCTGCTATGAAACAGCAAAGCAGGTGTAAATTTTGTCAGGATGTATTGCCATGAGAGACCTTCAGCATTCTCTTAATCATTAACTCATTCTTTTCCTGGTCAGAACTAAACTGTAGCCACATAGAATGTGGAAAAAATTTAAACATCCTTGAAATACCATCATCTCCCAAGGAGGATGTAAGAAGAAGTATACAGAAGGAACAGTAAAGCCTGGAATGGTTCTAAAAGACAAAAACCTGAAGTAAAAAAAAAAAGCTAGTTACATCATTACATCTACAGATCCATAGGTGAAATGAATCCACATAGTTAATATTGAATCTATTTCATTACTCTAATCAGTGTATAAGACCTTTATACAAGTAGGTATATATGTATTTCTTGGATATATTTAAAGCAGCTACATGATTTGAAGATGTCGGATTTATTGTATTCATTGATATATTCAGGAACAACTCTTCATTAGCATTAGAGTATAGGAAGACTGTTTCTGGATTCTTGTACTAAATGTGTTATATCTCTAGAGTTTTATAAGCAACAACACGTGTTAATAGCTATTATAAGCTTCATATGTGCTAATCCACATTCCAAATTAATTCATTTGATCTTCATGATTACTCTATAAACTGAGTGGCTACAATCACCTTCATTTAGGGATGAGAGGATAGAATAATACACACAAGTCAACAGACTTGTCCTAGAGTTAGTAAGCAGCAACCTCAGATTTTAAATGTTGGAAAACTGACGCCAAGGTTTGGTCTGTGGATCCGTACTGTACATAACCACCATTCTTGAGTATTCTGTGGCCTCCATATGTTCAACTTACAACCTCTGTTGTTTTGCTTTCCTTTTCAATCCCTCTCACCCCCAAACCATGACAGCACAAAGTCCAGCATTTATCGCTTACAGTCTCTTCCTCCCACCCCACTCCCAAAAAAGCTATTCACATTCTTGTAGAAAGAGAGTCTCTTACTTCCCCATATAAGAAGACCTAAGAGCCCCACTGCTCCTCCATACAATGTGGAGTGAGTAGATGATGTTGACAGGAAGTAGTGGTGGTTTTTGGTTTTTTGTGGCGTTGTAGGAGTCTTTCGTAACAAACTTTGTGAAGAGTGTACTCCTTTAGACAACCCAGATGTAAGGAGTGGGATCTCATGACTTCTCATGTCTTTGCTTTTAGCCACTGTCATTAAATCAAATGTCTTTCTCTGGAAAGACCTAAGCAGGAAGTCTCATTCTTCTGGGTCTTGACCAACCACCTAAAGGAGGCCCTCTTTAAAAGAGTGAATCATCATCAACAGTCTTAGATACTGTGTGGCTCAGACAGTAGAGACCACTTCCATATGTAAGCTTATGAGTTAAAGATTCATCTTGGCCAAGAGACTCAAGAAACTCTTTCCTCTGATAGTCAAATAAATAGTGATATTCCTCCGATGCTCCAGGAGCCCCTGACCATGTTGGCTGTGCCTGAAGAAACACTACCTAGGCTAAATGGGTCTCTGGCATTATGCTTTCATAGGAAAGTCCTAATTCATCAACTCAAAGCTTCCACATGGAAGAATTAGAAGCCAAGACTGTGTGTTGGATGTTGTGTTGATTGCCGAGTTGGGTACAGGTCAAGTAAGAAGAGGTGGGTTGGTGTCTAAACAAATGTGTTTCCTCTCCCACACTTCCAACAAGTATCTGTGATTTCCAGGATGCTTTCACGGCCATGCACCTGGATCAGGACATTGTGAAGCGGTACCTGAAGCCACTGCTCGTTGGAGAGCTTGCCCCAGGAGAGCCCAGTCTGGAGAGAAATAAAGATGTAAGTAATGGGTCAGTAACCCACAAGGGAGAATGATGGAGAAAGGGAACATTTCAAGGTCAATTTAGTATTGGGTTGGGGAGGGGACGGTGTGAGAAAGTACATGACACGCATGTGTAAGCCCACCAGACAGTATAGTAACAGAAGGTACATTTCATGACCTCAGTGGGTACTTGAAACTTTGTCTGGGACTGGGCCCTATGTACAAGTAATGTGATACCATGAGAGATACCTTGATTGCCCGCATCACTCACCACTAGAAGGACAATATGTAAAACACGGATATATTAGTAGACATGGAGATGATTCGTGCTCTGAACAGGGGGAGAAAGAATAGCAAAGAGATTCCATCATGTGACTCAGAACAATGCACCATTTAAAACCAAAGAATTCTCTGCTTCTGAAATATTCTACCTAATACTTTTAGGGGAGGGGCCACTGGGAGTAACTGAAAGACATAGAAAGACAAAAGAAGGGCTAGTCAGAGGGGATTCTGCATCTCTCTAAGCAGAGTCATTTCTTTAGATCCTCAGAACTTTTAAACTACTGTGAAACAAAGAATGGAATTCTTACCGCTATACTCAATAGTCGTTCTGAGTCTCAACGTGCCCGCTTTATGTCAGGAAACTTACACATATTTTTATTTCAGTGACTGCCTGTAATTATGTTTGGTGTCTATGCCTATATTCCTTGTTACAATTTTTAGCACTCTACTCAAAAGTAGCTCTCTGTCTCTAAGCACCTGCTTTGTGTCAGGAAACTTACACATATTTTTATTTCAGGGACTGCTTGTAATTATGTGTTTGGTGTCTGTGTCTCTATTCCTTGCTACAATGGATTTCATGAGCAGGGAATGTGTTTATTTTCCTTATCCCAGTGTCCTTTTTGCTTGCCTGCACAAGATCAGACATGTACTAAGAAGCCCATAAAACAGTGCTGAATGAAAGCTTTAAATATATCCTAACTCTTGCCCATTTTATATGTGGGCAAATTGTCACTCGTGAAGAATAAATGGCCTTTTGAAAATCCCCACCGCTTGGTATATGAAAGAACTGGAATTCTAAGTCACTTTCTCACAACTTCTTCAGTATTCTCAAGAATACCATTCTCTCTTTAATATTCTCAGTCTATGAAATAATGTCATCCAAAGGTTTCTATAGATGAAAAATTTACCTAGATGGCTTTACATAAAGCTTAAAGCGATGATCCTTAATAGAAAAAAATTTAAATTTGTAATGTTGTGTGTGTGCATGTACAGTACTAGTGCTTTAACTCAAGATCTCCAGTGTCCCTTGAATTTTTTCACTCAAGGCTAGATCTCTACCACTGGAACCACACCTCCCACTCCTGAATTTGAGGTGGCTAATTAGAGATAAAAGTTTCATGCCCTTCTTGCCTGGGCTAGCTTCTAACTGTGATCCTCAGATCTCAGTCCCTTGAGTTTCTAGGCTTATAAACGTGAGCCACTAGTGTTCAGCTGTGATTTATTGGACAAGAACTTAAATTTGTTAACTTTTTAAAGTCACTTATACAAAGTACTGGTCCATATATCACTGTGAAGTAGAGAAGGTAGGAGTTTATTTCCTCTTTAAAAAATGAAACAGAAATGTGAGGAGAATGTGAGGCACAGAACTGATTCTGAACAGAGCTGAGACTAATGGTTTAGAGTCACTCCATATGCATATATAGATATACAGATATCACATGGCCATGTTTCAACATCATAGCTCTGCTTTGAATATTGGGCTCTGAGGAAGAGCAGCCTGCACTAATTCACAATCCCAGCCACTCTCAAATTGTTCAGACTCATTTCCAAATCTCTCTGTCCATCAGTTTCTCTCCACGTAAAATATCAACTTTATTCGAACTGTCAGGAAGAAGAATGAGAGAAGTAACGTTCTTCAAAGAGCTTAGAACAACACTGGACATATAAATGTTTGATCATTTTAGGTGTTATCGTGACCCCAATGATGATAGAGCAACTTACAAAATTCCAGATGTATTCCCCTCATGTGGGGAAGATGGCCCCAGGCTAGTGAGAAAAGATGACACCTTGCTTAGTTGATACCTCCTGAAGACTTTCTGTCAGGAAAAGACAACTCTCAATAATGGCTGAGAGCTATAAGACAACCAGGATTTAAAACCATGCTCATCTCTGGGAGGTGAAGTCTGCCACAAGTTTTCTTTAGGTAGTCCATGCAGATACTCAGGTCTTCGTACATAAAAAACTATGACACTGGGTGTCAGGAGTTGTAGGTTGAGATCTCCCATTTGTCACTGACTAGATGAATATTTCAATCCAGTCAGTCTTCTGGATTTTGATGACTTCTACTCAATCAGTCAATTAGAAAAGCTGATCAGACTAGGAGCAACCTGAGAGGTGACTGATAGTAGTTATTCAAACTATCTATGTAGGGTCACCAGAATTGTAAGGTTAATGGAGTACTGAAAGATAAGCCCCATACAGACTTTGGGCCAGTAATGGTTTTTTTAAAAGTTGTACCGCTAGCAGATGATGGTAATTTCTCAGGAAGTAGAGATAGGAGGATTACATTCAATGCCAGCCCAGAAAGCAAATGTTAATTTTGTCCTGCCTCTAAAACAAGCCAGGTATTGTGTCACATTTTTATGGTCCCAGCCACATACAGAGATGGAGGAAAGATAATTGCAGTTCTAGGCCAGGCCAGGGCAAAGTCAATCTGAGACCAGCTCTGAAAAACTAAAAAGCAAAAGGACTACATGTATAGCTCAAGTACTTGAGTGTTTGCCTGCCAATCTTTACTGTCCACAGTAAAGAAAAACAAAAATTTAAGGTTACATCAGTGTATTTTCGAATGAGACTCTGGCATCTAGCATTACTTTCATAGCTGCTTATTGTTTTTATTTGGAATTTCTTTCCTTTCTTCCACCTGTCCAAACTTGATATTTTTTTTTCCAAACTTCAGTCACCTTCTCAACTGTTCTGGCTATAAAACCAGCATAGCATCAAACCAAGTGATACCTCTCGCAAGCCCCTGCACACTTCCCTAGGTAGTGTGGCAAGTTTTATCTTGCAAAACAATATGTATTGTACATAATCACACACAGGCACATTCACATAGTAAATATATAGGACAATGCAAACCTTAACCTGCTTCCGAAAATCTGCTGAAATAATCCTCAAAAATTCATCCTTAGAGCTCATATAAGTGAATTATGTGGTTGTGTGTTCACACTTTTCCATAAAAGAATTCCTTGGATACATTCAAGGGCTGAAAAGAGGAAAGGCATCTTGTAAAGATCACCAGTAACTATGAGAATATTCTGGAAAATACAGATTCATACGCACAACCAAGTTTGCCATTAGTAATTAGTAAGAATACATTGTTACATCCTTATACTCTCTTCTCCCCTTGGGGTGGGAAAACTAATTCTTCTTCCCTTTAATATATATTTTACAGCCACAATTGGTGGAAGATTTCCAAAGATTGCGAAGGACACTGGAAAGCATGAACATGTTCAATGCCAACCTGGGCTTCTTTTTCCTCCACCTTGCCCAGATCCTGGTTTTGGAAGTCCTAGCATGGCTAATCCTGTGTCATTTTGGTAGTGGCTGGACGGTTACAATACTTGTTTCTTTTCTCCTCACAGTGTCTCAGGTAAGCTGGTATTCTAATTCTACGCAGTATCCTAGGAGAGATGCACGTAGATTTTTCTTCCCTTTTTTGATTGGTGTCAGCAGCTCCCTGATATATCTTGGCAGGCTATCATCAAGGTTAAACATTTATCCACATGTTACTAAACTTCACTAAGCCTGGATTCTCTCATCCATAGAGTAAGAACAATCATGAATATTTAAACAAAGGAGGGGGTAACAGTGCTTGATAGGAAATGGATTCATTACCTTGCTCATGTAACTGTAACCTCTCTGTACTGTATCTTTATAATAAAATATATATTAAAAAATTCTAAGAACACAAAGCAAGCTAATATGGAAACTACCTAGCATGATATCAAACACCTGGTAAAGGTTTAATCGGTGACAATTGCTATTTACTCTTCATCTTGTTTTGTGTCTTCCCCCCACCCACAATTTCAGTAATTATAATCTTGTCCTTGGTCCTGTAACATTCCTCTTTTCCTTTCATTCATTGATCCACCAACATGTATCAATGAACTAGACTGATTTCAAGAACAAGGACCATTATCTTACAGAGAATGGCAAGAATGTCTTATAAGGGACAAATAGAAACTGGTGCTTTGGAGAGACTTCGAGAAATCTTAGCTGAAGTACATACAGTATGATTTCTGCACGTGGATCCCAAGATCACAAGACTGTATTGTAGATATAAAGGGAAATTCACACACTTTTCCTCTAGGAATGTGAACATCCATGCAGGTAGAAGCCACTCTGCTTCTAGAAGGTAGAAGACATTCTGCCAGGCAGAATGAGATACAGGCCATCAGGAGTAAAGAATACATGCTGCTTTAGAATAGAAATTCATTTCATTCTCGTTGGAAGAAGTGGGAAAGATCTTCGTAGAGAATTAGAAGTCATGTACAAGTGGAGTCCAAAATGTTCACATCATTCATTTTTTCCCTTGAAAACCCACCTTGCTTTATTCTTTGGAGAGCAACAGTTGGAAAGAAAGCAGGAAACAAGTATTTGGTGCCTGCATGTACTGAATATTTTACTCTATATAAATTGTACAAAGGCCCCACACATCAGGTGTTATTGCCTTCATGTATGATGTAAATACCTGAGAAGAGACATACTGAGTCATGCAGCTCCTAAGTGATCAAGAACCCCAAGGCCTGGTGTTTCTACTCCACACTGGGAGATTGTTAATAGTGGTCAAGAGAGAATTGCGACACCTGTACAAAGGGAGGGAGATTAGGAAGAAGATGGCATGTGTGGGAAATAGAAATACTTCCTGATTTTTTCTCTCCTAGGCTCAGAGTGCGTTTTTGCAGCATGACATAGGACATCTTTCCCTGTTCAAGAAGTCCAAGTGGAACCATCTGATGCACAAATTCGTGATGTGTCATCTCAAGGTACAGGGTGTCAGACAATGAGATGGGGACCCCCCATTGCTATTCCCAAAGACAGGGTTTCCATGCCCAATTGTGTATGCATGCCAGTAAAAAAAATATTTTATCATCTCCCCCAAATATAAATGTTCTAATTATGTAGCTTATACATACTAATAGGCAATATAACATCATAAATAGGTGATAAATTACAATCTTCATTTTTTATTAGAAAACTTCATTTTTATTTAAGAAACTTATATTTTGGTTACTCTGAGGCTATTTGGCACAATCCATGGCATCTCATTGTCCTAAAAAAAAACATTAAATTAAAGATATCACTGGCTGCTAGTGGATCATATCTGTAATCTTAGTTAATCAGGAGACTGAGGTTTGAAGACTGAGATTTGAAGGCAGACCAGGCAGAAAAGTCTGTAAGATTGTTATCTCCAATTAATCAGCAAAAATACAAAAGTGGAGATGTGGTTCAAGTGGTAGAGCACCAGCCTTGAGCAAAAACAAAAGCCTGGCAAGAGCTACAAGTCCTGAGTTTAAACCCCAGTACTGGCATGTAAAATAAAAGATTATCTAGCATATATAATATTATATATATATATATATATGTAGGTATACATACACTATATAAAGTTTACAACAGTCCCACACATCAGGTCTGTCTAGAGAGACACAGAGAGAGAGGTACTGTAAATTCATGAATAAAATAGTCATCTAGCATGGTGCTGGTAGCTCATGCCTGTAATCCTAGCTATTCCAGAGGCTGAGATCTGAATGTTGCAGTTCAAAGCCAGCCAGTGCAATAAAGTACATGAGAATCTTATCTCCAATAATATACTACCCCTTCCCCAGAAAAATCCAGAAGTGGATATGTGACTCCAGTGGTACAGTGCTTGCTTTGGGCAAAAAAGCTCAGAGACAGTAACCAGGCTCTGAGTTATTTGTAATATTTATATTTTACATATTGCATATTAAATATAGTCATCTTAGAAGAAATGTGAACCTTTTTGCTGGGAACTAGAGGGAATCCAGCAGGTCTGATTGATTCTGAAAAAGTAGCACTAAGAAACTAAAGAAAAAAGCTGAAGGAGACCAGGTAAAAGTGAAGAGAAAGGGAGAGAATGGTCAGCAAAAGCCAGGTTGGTTACAAAACCTAAACATATGGACAGATCAAAATGGTGACAGCCGGCCTCATCCGCCCTGGTATAAGCTCCATGGGGCAGCTCCTCTAAGCAGTGGCTAGCAGCATGCCACGCACACAATAGGCCTTCAAATAAGCATTTTTTGAATGAATGATTAGAGAAACAACTGAAACAAGATGACAGCGCATCATTGTTTAGAGTGACTTTCAGCCTTGGCTCTGACATTACTCACAATTTCATCTTCATCACCATCATCCTCATCATCTTTAAGTAGATATACAAAGGGGCTTCTATTCAGCATGTCCGTTTGTGAGCTCAATGCACCTTCATCAAGGTGATAGCATGCCTGTCTCTGTTCTTCAGTGTTCTCATCTACAATATTAGGAGTGAAGCAAGATCTCTACTTTGCTTTTAGCTCTCTGGGGTTTGTAGTCACTAATGCCTCTGGTTCCCACCTCCCTGGCTCTCCCCCAACCCCACACACACTAAACCAAATCCTTCAACCCTTTTAAGGAAAAAAATTTGGAGGACATAGACTCCGAGCCTATGTGTTAGCATAGAAGTTACTAATTATTTATTTTAAAAGCTATTTTGTGGTTTACCAGCTGGCAGCCCCTTAGAAGCAGCCAGCTACTAAGGAGACAACAAGAATGCTGGAACTACAGAGAGAGCAGTAGTCATGGGCAGCGAGGGAGGGCCGATGGGAGATCACAATAGATGGAAACTGCCACCTTCAGCTATTATATCCTGTAATTTTCACAAATGGGGATTCTAGTGCCCCTATTTCACAGTGGAGATAGATAATCAAAGGGTTTGACTATTTAAGCCAATGTCAATACCTTGGTAAGTAGAAAAAATTGATAAGAGAGTTACATGGTACAGACTTCTGAGCAGTGTTTCTCAATTCAACCTACCAGTTAGAGGCACTAGAATTTTTTTTAAATGCTTATCCAGACACCGTTGGCTCATAACTGCAATTCCAAGTACTCAGTAGTCTGAGATTGTGAGAATCCTGGTTTTTTGAGGCCACAGAGCAAAAGCAAAAAAAAAAAAATGTGGGAACAGTTGAACAAATAAGCCAAGCGTGGTGATACATGCCTGTAATCTCCACCCTGTGGGAAGCCGGAGTAGGAGGATCATTGTATGAGCTTCATCCACTCAAAAATGCATGACCTTATCTGAAAAAATATAATGTTAAAAAAATTAAAGCACACAAAGACTGGGAGTGTAGCGTAAGTGGCAGATTGCCTGTCTTGCAAACTTGTAGCACTGAGTGCAAACCTAGTATTCCTCCTACCCCAAGCTGTACACTTTTTCAGATGTTCTGGTAAAATTCATTTGTGGGAAGATCTATCAAACCAGTTTTGAAACTTGCCCTCCCCCATGTGATTCTAACTTGAACCAGAATGACATACTACTGACCCAATGACAGAGCTGCCTTCCACGCAAACTCTGATTAGCTACCGATTAGCTAGGCCACTTTGAACAAGATATTACATGTGTTTGAAGTTCACTTTCTTCACTGGTAAAATCAGGGTAGATAATGGCTTCAACACGGAGGAATAGAATAAGGATTATATAAAGCATCCATGCGCCATATAATAGTATCTGAAAATGCTCAGTCATTTCTAACTGTTCCTGATATTTGGAACAATCTTTTCATAAAGCAATGGCCAGACTCATTAAGAAAAGTATTTAATCGTGTTAGTATTAAGGTAGGAAAGTAGCCCTCAAATCTCAGACAGTCTCATTGACTTGGAAAGAATACTCCCTCTTACCTTCCATGGAGCAGATTATACTATTTTTTTACTCTATAAATACAGTGAAAAAAAATCCTCGAGTATTCCAGTATTAAAGATATGACTACCCCTCAAAATGCTTAGAATGAGAAATGAAAAGTCATTTGATGTGACAAGTTTTACTGAAGCATAAGATTCTCATGGCATGCAATGCCAGCAGCATCTATCTGTCCGTGCTGGATATACCAGGTAAGTGTGGCAGAATTCACTGAGAAATACCACAGAATAAAAGCAGAGCTCTTTTCTTGTCACCATCAGACTCAGGTGGAAAGCTGGCCCAATGCCTTCCACTCCATGAAGGAGCCTGAGAAAGGTGAAACTCGCCTGCCCCTGAGGTCATTGGCAGTGGACTTGGTGCCAGTTTGTACAAAATTTCCCATCAGCCCCACCCCTGCTGGCACCTTCGCACAGCCAATGCTTTCCCCACTGGTTCAAATCTATACACCACAGCGCTTTATATATTGTGTGTCCAGAATCCATTTGACCCAAGTTGAAATGACTAGAACTGATGAACTTGTGAACAGAACGAAAAAATGGGAGTGGAGTCCAAAAGCAAGGCAGGGTGTATTATGTTAGCCTTCATTCAAGCAAAGCCAGTGATTTACGAGCAAGATGAGTATAGGCTTCAGCTACAGGTAGAAGAGACAATCACCTGCGGTGAGGAAAGGTGGGCGGAGAAGAGATGACAAAGAAACTTAGGAGCAGTCACATCCCCTCCTTGCGTTTGCATCACAACTTTTAATTTCAAAACTTGATCTTCCATTCCACCTCCCAATCCCAGGAAAGGCAGAGATACCGAGTGATACACTTTAGGACTTTTCATTCACCCCTGTTGCAAAGTTAAGTATCTTCTAGTCTTTGCAATGTAGGCACAATAAAAGAGATCCTCAAGAAGTAAGCTGCAAATTGACGACGTAGTTTTCAGATTTTTCATGCAATACTGGTGGAGGAGTCCCTAATCTGAAAATACAAAATCTAAGATACTCCAAAATCTATACGTTTCTGAGCTCTGACATTTTCTGACAGCAGAAAATTCCACATCGTAAAACTTTGTTCCATTATTTTTTTTAATTTGGTCAAGGGTTCCAGTGGCTCATGCCTGTAATCCTAGCTACTTAGGAAGCTGAGATCTGAGGATGGCAGTTCAAAGCCAGCCTAGGCAGGAAAGTACCGAAGACTCTTATTGCCATTGAACTACCAAATGTCTAGAAGTGGAAACACCAAAAACCTAGCAGTGAAGCTGTGGCTCCAGTGGCATAACGTCAGCCTTGAGCACAAAATCTCAGGGACACTGCCCAGGCCCTGAGTGTAAATCCCAAGACTGACACAAAAATAAATAATTTTATTTATTTATATATGTATGTATTTATTTCTTGACATCCTGGGGCTTGAACTCTGGGCCTGAACACTATCCCTGAGCTTCTGCTTCTTTGGCTTAAGGCTGGTACTTTACCACCTGAGCCACAATGCCACTTTTGGCTTTTTTCAATAGTTTAATGGAGATAAGAGTCTCACAGACTTTCCTTCCTGGGCTGGCTTCCTGAGAGCCTCAGATCTCAGCCTCCTAAGTAACTAGGATTACAGGTATAAGCCACTGGCACCTGGCACACTTTTATTTTAGTTTTTAATTTCCTTAAGCAGTTGTACAAAGGGATTTCAATTCAACATGGCAGTCTGTAATGCAACTTAGTTAATGTCACCCCTTTTATCATTGTCTTCTATCTCCCCCAACCAAATTTTTCAAAATTGTAAACGAATTAAAATATTTCTAGTCCCAAGCATTTCAAAATAAGAGCTGTGTGACTGTTCCTGACACCACAGTAGACCCCTAGAGATGTGTCTTTCAATCTTGCCCAGCCAGCAAATTTTGAAAACAATACAAAACAAATGTCATTCTGGGGACAATGGAGAAGAATATTTTAAATGGAGACCTTCCTACAAAGGCAAACCTAGGCTGTTTTCCATGACTACATTCTAAAACATTGGGAGTGTCAAGTATGTTGCTTCCTGGAATTTTCCCAGGAAATTGTCAAGTCACACACCTCATAGATGACCAAGAAGGCATTTAAATTAGGCTTGGTTCAGGGCAAAGCCTGGATTATTTCTCCTGTACTGAAAAAGGACTTGACACAGAAATGAGGAACGGCTCTGGGTGTGTCAGATGATTGTCAGGGACAACCAAGCACAAAGGCTGAGAACGTTCATTTACTCGTGAAGGACTCTCTCTCTCTTCTGTCTCTGAGTAAACTTGGCTTCCAGACCAAGCGGCCCAGGTAGAACAGGTTGTTTAGAACACACCCATCATTACCCTGGCCACTGTTTTAAGCTTTAGGGCTTTATGCTGTTAAGATCTGTTCCCTGATCTATTGTGAATCACAACCTGTCTCACAGGTAGGTAGTGGTTAGCTAGAAGATACTGTCACCTGATAGAAGAGGGTCTGGAGAAACTTAATTAAAAAGGGGAATTCACTATCGCCCTTGTTCTTGGTTAGTTGTCTACTGTTCCCACTGGATTACATGTTTGCTAATACGGGCGTTCCTTGAGACCATGTTTACTTTGGCATTTCAAATGCCTGGTTCAGCATCTGACACATGGGACAAACATCAACATAAATAATGAGTGAATGACAGAATAATAATAAGTGAGTGCAGGCGCAGTTTTGAGAGTGAAAGGGTCCTATAGAATTTGACAAAAGTACAGGGCGCAGTGGTTCCCCAAAGATGGGCTAGACATGGACAGCCCCAATTGGGGATACATTGAGTCTAAGATATCAAAAGGATCTTCAAACAGAAACAGATGGAAAGTGCTTTCACAGGCTGTCATGAGATTCAGGAGAGAGCTGGGGAGTAGAAGGAGGCATCCCACTGTAAGGAAGTCAGAGTGATAGGGTGGGAAGAGAATTACACATTCCACCCCTTATGTTTGGAAGTGTGTAGGGGTCTCCTCAATCTCTTAGCAAAGCCCCAAGAAAACTGTGGCAAGACAGAGCTAACACTCACAGGTTTTCAGGCATACTCTCCTTCTAGATGTATAGTATCCAGTATTCTACAGGAGAAATAAAATGCAAGTCACATGAAAATAACCTATCATTTTGAACTTTCTACTAGTTACATTTAAAAAGCAATTTATTCATTCCATATATATTTAAAATAAACCCTACTGGCAAAGACATATACAGAGACTGAGCATGAAAAGCAAAACAAAAATTCAAAACATCAAAATATTGACCAAAACAAGGATAAGAAAGCATAGTAGTTTGAATTGAAACTCCTTTGTAGACCTACTTAAAGATAATTTTTAAAAAATAAAAATTCAAAGCAAAGAAAGAATATTAGAAATTGAAGATAAAGTCAAGAAAATATTACATTCAGACAGCAATAAGGAAAATATTACCAGCATATAACAGATGTAAGAAATGTTTGCGTAATATTTGGCTTTCCTTGTTTTATTGATACTGAGTCTTCAGAATATTGTCTCTTTTATGATACTTAATTCAGCTGGCTACAGATAGTAAATGGTGAGTGTATTGGGATAGCACAGATCTAGGACTACCATTAAGAAACTGCAAGATGTATTAAAAATTGCTGCTGTGCCATGTTCTTCTACAAATAATTAGCATCAATAAAAAGGGCTGGAATATGCCAATGTACCAACATTATACATACATTATACATACATCTAGTAGCTTCCTGTACTACCCAGAGAGTGAATGCCTATAAATGCATTTAGTGGGGGTAGAATGCAGATTCAAAAGGGATGAATGCTTTACCACAACCACACAACAGCATTTATGCACCCAACATATGAGAGAGGTTGGTATACCTCCAAATCTTCTACTTTAGGAAAATCTCTAAAACTTTTAGGAAGAGAGAAAATCATCAACAACCTCATCAGAGAGGATTCAAGCTTGGATTTATTTTTGCAGGAGAGCATTGAAGCTGGGCTATATAATAATCTGAGCCAAGTCTCCCGTGGAGATCACTTCAGATCTATGATTCTTTGAAATATTCATTGAAGTATGCTATGTGGAGCCACCCTTTAATTCCCAGAACTAATTAAAGTCTTGGTAAAATAGAAGTAATCTTCTCTTCCCTGCTTACCTTCAGAATTAGAAGAAGAGCAAAAACATTTCATGTCAGTAACTTGTTCTATATTTTCATTTGGGGGAGTTGGTTTAGCCTCAAAATTTGTTTCTGAATCAGAGAACTGACTTCAGAAGCACTGGGAATTTTTGCCCCATGAGTCAGTCTGTAACCCAGCCTTGCAATTGGGCTATAGAAATGCAACTATCTAATTTTGCCTTTGAGGATGCATTTTAATACAACAATGATAGGATATTTGTCAATTAGTTAATGAGTTAACGAATTGACTTATTAGTTAATCATTTTTTTCTTCCCTCAGGGCTTGTCAGCAAGATGGTGGAATCACAGACACTTTCAGCATCATGTAAAACCAAACATTTACCCCAAAGACCCAGATATTGATGTAGGCCCACTTTTTCTGCTGGGAGATTTGCAACCTATCAAGGTATGTATTTCTCTGCCCTAGGAAACCACAGAACCTTCCCTAGAAGTGGATTCTGGAAAGGCTTTCATCCTTGTGTTTGGAAAGACCTAAGAAACTTTCTCCTTTGAAGTTTAAGATATAGATTTGAAATAACAAAAAAAAGAGCTTCTAAGAACAGAAGTATATTTGAGGTCATGACTCTATGATCATCAAGGTCATTCAGTCCAAACTCCCACACCAGGAGATATGATAAGTCGTATCACCTGACTTGGGCAATCTCAGTGGCAGACAGGTCCCTGCCCAGTACTTACCACTAGCTCTGATGTAATATCAACCACTATTATAAAGAAGAGCATCTGTTGTTACTAGAGTTCTTTGATTATAGCCATTCTAATGGGTGAGGTGGTATCTCAATGTTGTTTTGATTTACATTTCTTTTATGGCTAGAGAGGTTGAGAATTTCTTCATGTGTCTATTGGCCATCCTTCTTTCCTCTTCAGAAAAGTTTCTCATTAAGTCATTAGCCGACTTATTTATTGGCCAGTTGTTTCTTTGAGGATTTGTTGTTGGGGGATTTAATTTTTTGAGTTCCAGGTATATTTTAGATATGAGACCCTTGTCCGTTATATGGCTTGTGAAGCTCTTCTCCCAATTCGTGGGCTTTCTATTGATCTTGCTAGCTATGTCCTTTGCCATGCAGCTCTGTAATTTCATGCAATCCCATTTGTCCAACCTTTCTTTGATTTATCATGTTTATGGGTCTCTATTAAGAAAATTTTGGCCTGTGCCAAGGAGACCTAAGGTTTCTCCTATTCCATCCTGTAATGCTTTCAGAGTGTCTGCTTTGACTCCGAGGTTTTGGATCCATCTGGAGTTGATTTTGGTGCAGGGTGATATATAAGGATCTAGCTTTAGTTTTCTACAAGTAGTTAACCAATTTTTCCAGCACCATTTACTGAAGAGGCTGTCTTTCTTCCATTCGATTGTTTTAGCTCCCTTATCGAAGATTAGATGGCTATAGGTCTGTAGGTTCATTTCTGGGTTTTCAATTCTATTCCATTAGTCCTGAGGTCTGTTCTTGTGCCAGTACCAAGCTGTTTTGATTACTATGACTTTGTAGTAGAGTTTGAAATTTGGTATTGCTATTCCTCCAGCACTGTTCTTTCTGTTGAGGAGAGTTTTTGCTATTCAGGGTCTTTTATTGTTCCATATGAATTTTTTGGAATATTGATAGGTATCACATTCAATTTGTAGATAGCCTTGGGAAGTATTGCCATTTTCATAATGTTGATCCTTCCAATCCAAGAGCATGGGAGGTTTTGCCACTTTCTAAGTTCTGTTTTGAGTTCCTTTTTCAGGTATTTAAAGTTTTCATCATAGAGGTCCTTCATTCCTTTGGTTAAATTAATTCCTAGGCATTTTATTTTTTGTGGGGCTTTTACTATGGAGTTGCTTTCCTGATTTCAGCCACACTTTTCTCATTGTTGGCATACAGAAAAGCCATTGATTTTTGTGGGTTAATTTTATACCCTGATACATTGCCAAAGGTTTGAATCAGCTTGAGTAATTTAGTGGAGTCTGTGGGATTCTTTAAATACAAGATCATGTCATCTGCAAAGAGGGAGAGTTTTACTTCATCTTTCCCTATTTGGA
>NW_012267333.1:4107246-4111375 GCF_000151885.1 Dipodomys ordii | reverse complement strand
ACTGTCCCTCAGCTCTTCAGCTCAAGGCTAGCGCTCTACCACTTGAGCCACAGCGCCACTTCTGGCTTTTTTCTTTTTGCTTACGTGGTGCTGAGAAATCGAACCCAGGGCCTCAGGCATGCAAGGCAAGCGCTCTACCACTGAGCCACCTTCCCAGCCCTATTGTTAACTCTTAAATAAATGAATGCCCATGGTTCCACAAGCCACATGAGCACCTCCGATGTGCTGTGGACTTCTGTGCCTAGCATTAGAATTGTGAAATGTTGATTTCTCTCATGGTTCTTCCAGAGGAAGTATAGGCGCAGAAGCAGTCTGATTCCCTAGATATGCTTCTACTGCCAGAATCAACACCCACATTCCAGAGGCCACTTCTCTAACTTGTGCTGCTACCCTTGAGTAGCTTAGGACATAATTTTCTCAGCTCAGAACCACAGCATTCTACACATGTTGGTTTTGAGGCCATTGTAATTGATATAGAGCATGAAATTATTTCAACTCTGAAATTCAGTAGTTGCACATTTCAGATGAGTTCTGAGCATGTCTTTCCTCTTTCTTGATAGTCTTTACACTACTTTTTTAAACATCTGTTTCTTAATACACCTCCATTCAGTCTTTTCTCTCCTTTACTCATATCAAGCAAGACTTTTTGTCTTTCTTCAGAGTAATACCTAGCCAGGTCATAGAAGTTTGTCAACTCCTAAGCATTCTCTACCCATTTTCTTTCTTCTTTTTTTTTCCTGTTTCTTACTACTTCGGTGTTTAGAAGTTTGGTAGCTTTTGCAAATAGTTATCTCAGCCATGTGTTATTTCTTTTTATTTCTGACAATAAATGGAGTAGGGACTAATTAAAATATCCAAATAAGTGAAGAAGTTATTACCTAAGATGGTAGAAAGAAAATGGGAAAAACAAGAACCTATCCCTGTTAACACTGTTGTAACTGAATGCACAAGAGGAATGTGAATGATCATTCATTCAACCCTTCAATGAACAGTTATTGAGTTGCTGCTGGGACTACAGAGATATAGGTATTCTTTCTGTTCTTCCTCTCAGAGCATTTTCTGTCATTGTGCCTAGGCCACAGGTCATATTCACCAAGGAAAAACCTAGGAAGTTAACTAAATTCAAAGTTATGAATGGAAAATAATAATATAGACTATGAGTATTGATACATAATAAACAGAATGCTCATACATATTGCTAACTCTTCTTAGAAACAGTAGTGAATCACCATGTGAGATCATAAAAGAAGAAAAACGAGACAGGAAGTAATATGTCTATATCACTTATCACATGACCACTTAATAAATATTTATTCAATAATAATGGAGCTAGAGCCTGAGCTTGCCTCAGAATCCTAACTATTACAATTTAAGAAAGCTTAACGATATCATCCCTTTTCAGTAAATGCACATAAGGAAAGGGAATAAGTCTCCATATGATTTCCATAAAAATATTTTTTTTTGGTCCAGTCGTGGGGCCTGAACTCTGGGCCTGGGCGCTGTCTCTCAGCTCTTCAGCTCAAGGCTAGCACTCTACCACTTGAGCAACAGCGCCACTTCTGACTTTTTTACTTTTTGCTTATGTGGTGCTAAGGAATCGAACCCAGGGTCTCAGGCATGCAAGGCAAGCGCTCTACCACTGAGCCACCTTCCCAGCCCCAACAATTTTTTTAGTGATCAAAATTCCCTTAGTAAAGACAGGCATTGGTGGCTCACGCCTATAATCCTAGCTACTCAGGAGGCTGAGATCCAAAGATCACAGCTCAAAGCTAGCCCTGGCAGGAAAGTCCATGAGACTCTTAGTTCCAATAAACCACTAGAAAACTGGAAGTGGTTCTGTGGCTCAAGTGGTAGAATACTCTCCTTGAGCTGAAGAGCTGAGGGACAGCGCCCAAGCCCAGAGTTCAAGCCCCAAGACTGACAAAAAAAAAATTTCCCTTAGTAAAACAAACAAAAAGCCATGCATGCAATAATTGTCTCTATTTGACTAAAGTGTGATATTCATTCCCATCCCTGTTTTGTTTTTTCTTGTGTCTCAGGTTTGCCAACCATTGAACACTGACCAAATGGCTCTTTGATGCACATGATTGCACACGCACACACGCGTGTGCGTGCGCACACATACACAGATACACAAATGTCCTTTAGTGTGATAATCAGAGGTGTTATCTCTTTTTGTTCTATTCTTTCTCTTTAGTATGGTAAGAAGAAAATCAAATACATTGACTACGAAAAGCAACATCTGTACTTCTATATGGGTGAGTCTCTTGAAGCCACTTTCTTTATTTTCCATTTCTTTCATGCATGCACTTGCCAAGCCAGAAGGCATGATCAGAAACCTCTCACAGAGACCAGCCCAGATCTTTTCGTTACTGAGAAAAGCAGCATGTCTAATTTCAGATCCACTGGTGTGAAAATCTGAAAAGTAAAATGGAAAATCAAGCAGGCCTCTTAAACACTCATCTCATCACACACACAAACACACACACACACACACACACACACACACACACACACTGGGTGGTGCTGGGTAGGGGAAAATGGAGACAACCTAAACATTCAGAAGTCAGAATATAAACCCAGAGGCCATGTATGAACTGTCATGTTGAGAAAAGAATCACATCAACCAAAAGCTAAGAGTGGTATTTGTATTGGGAGGGAAGAAAGAAAGAAATGTAATAATGAACCACATATAGCATGGTGACAGAAGAAGAACTCAAAACAAAAGCCAGCAGTATGTGTGGAAGAAAGCTTGATATTCCCATGACCTACTTATAACTACAGAATGCATAAGATATTCTCCCTCCCTGCCCCACCCTCTCTGTCTCTCTCTTTCACCCACACACAACTACATATACATATACATACACACACGCATACATACATACATACATACATACATACATACATATCTATGCAGGGATAGTAGCCAGAAGGCAAATCAGTTTAGCTGAGTAATTCTGATGCCAATAAAAGAACATCATAGCAAAGAGATTTTCCTCTTCACCAATTCAATTTCTGGCAGCCTACAAGGGAAGTTTTCAAATAACTTGCAAATTTGCTCTTCTAAAACATATTTGCACATTTGGGAAATTAAAAAAATTTAAGAAGGGAACCAAACATTGCTGGTAGAACAATGGTTCTCAACCAGGAGCAAGTTTTTTTCCCTTGGAGACATTAGAAAATACCTAAAGACGTTTGAAGTCTCTGGCCAGGAAATAGATGAACCTTCCTCATTCCTACAAGACAACCATATTGGGACTGGACCCAATAACAAGCATTTGAGGGCAACTACAAGACTGTAGGACCTGATTTTTTTTTAAATTAAACCTTGCAAATTCACAACAAAATTTTGGAAGTGCACCTATCCCACATGACTTGAATTTTCAAAATCTCACTAACTGCTTTTAGGGAAGTTGAGCCTGGAGCTACTGATCAAATTCTTACTTCAGCTTCTGGGCCTTGGAAAGTTCAATAAAGTCTAAGAAACAGGTGTGAATCTCCAGACTCAGGGCCCAGTATTCTGGAAAAGGCATGGAGAGGGAGAAAAAGAAATAGATGGGGAGGACAGGGAAACAGATAGAGGTTTGCTGGTTTGTTTCTGAGTCACATTTTAATGTCATCTCTTCTTGTTTTCTTTTAATTTTTTAGTTGCTCTCCCCCTCCTCATGCCTGTGTATTTTAACCTGCAATCTATGCAAGTGATGTACCTTCGAAAGTATTGGTGGGTGAGTAACTTGCCTTGTTACCTGAAACTAAGCCAATAGAAGAAGGGGGATGAAAATGTTTAGTTCCCTTGAGACACAGCACATAGACTTAGCCAAGATATGAAGAAGCAATGAAATAATACTCAGTGTTTTTTTTCTCTGCAGGACATTGCCTGGGTCAGCAGCTTTTACATCCGACACTTCATCACATTTGGCCCTTTCTATGGAATTTTTGGAACTGTGTTGCTCATATATTTGGTCAAGTAAGAATGCTCTCTTATTGCCACAACTCACATGGTCTTAGTACTTTCTTGTCAGGGGTATCTGTGATTGGTAGAAGATTAAAACACCATACTCCATTAACTGGGAACTGAGGGGTGTGTGTGTGTGTGTGTGTGTGTGTGTGTGTGTGTGTGTGTGTG
>NW_012267333.1:4072670-4103076 GCF_000151885.1 Dipodomys ordii | reverse complement strand
CACGGTCTCTCCTGCCCGGGCTGGCTTTGAACCGCGATCCTCAGATCTCAGCCTCCTGAGTAGCTAGGATTACAGGCGTGAGCCACCAGCGCCCGGCTTTCATTGTCTTTTTAAATGTCTTTTTAAAAAACATCTCATCAGGGCAGGGCATCTTGTATATACACTTTTCTAATTTGAGGAGGGGAAGGGAAATAACAAAATGCTGAAATAAGGGTACAGGTTGACCATTGTAACAGTGAGACATACAAGACTCTATGTTGAAAATGAACTTTACAACTTCCGAGGCAGGGGAGGAGTTGGGAGGTGGGGAGAGAAGGGATAATAAGGGAAAAACAAAGGAGGAGGTAACAATTCTTGATAGGAAATGTACTCATTACCTTACTCATGTAACTGTATCTTTACAACAACAACGAAAAAAATCTCATCAGGGCTGGGAATGTAGCTTAGAGTGGTAGAGTGCTTTCCTAGCATGCATGAAGCCCTGGGTTCAATTCCTCAGTACCACATAAACAGAAAAAGCCAGAAGTGGTGCTGTGGCTTATGTGGTAGCGTGCTAGCCTTAAGCAAAAAGAAGCTCAGGGACAGTGCCCAGGCCCTGAGTTCAAGCCCCACGACTGGCAAAAAAAAAAAAAAACTCATCATCTTTTTGAGCTTCTTAAGACCTGGGACTGTGTTATCTTTTATATCTGCTACAATTCTTACACTCAGGAATGTATTCCTAAGCACCTGTTGGCAGTTGTCTGCATAAAAGAATAAGCATTTGTTTTTACATTTCCTATCTAATGGAAGCTTTTCCTTTGCAGGTTTTGGCCACATGCAATATCGAACAGTCCTTTTTCAACGATTGGTTCACGGGGCACCTGAACTTCCAAATTGAGCACCAGTGAGTGATAGAGACAATCCTTGCTAGAAGAAGGGAAGTCATAAGGAACAGCCCACACATAGTCCTGGGTGCAGTTCTTCCACTCAGAAACTCAGAAGAGCTAAAACAAACTAGGATTCTCTAAAGTCTACCATCTTTCCATTGGGGTCACTGGTTGGGGGAGGGCAAAAAGAAAGGAAAAAGATTCCCTAATTGTGAGAAAATGAAGTGGAAGAGTATAAATGTACCAGTGACTCTTTTTCTGGTTATATTGAGTCTTAGAAATTGGAGAGTGTTGTGTATGTGTGTGTGTCTGTGTCTGTGTCTGTGTCTGTGTCTGTGTGTCCATGTATGTGTGTGTGTGTGTGTGTGTGTGTGTGTGTCTGTGTCTGTGTCTGTGTATGCGCATGTTAACATGTGTACATGAACATTTGGTTAGTTGGTTAAATCCAAGTGGGGGGAAAGAATCATATAACATGAGTTACGAAGTTTTATTGAAATTTAATGACAATTTAAATGTCTTTTTAGAGCCAAAATTATGAAATACTCAACCATCAAATCTATTCTTTATCCCATTCCCAAGTAGTATTTGTAAATACTTTACCAATAGGTCAGTTTATTGAACATAAACTTAATAGAAAATAATGGTAAATTGGATAGCCAATCTCTCTAGAAAATTCAGAAAGATAATTTCCTCATCTCTTTATCTAAACAATATCTGGGAGAAAGGCAGTGAAGGACAGAGATCTGATGTCTGCCTGTTCATGGGATTTTTTTCTCATCTTCTCTTTTATGTTAGTCTTTAAAACCCTCAGAAAAAAATAATCAAAGGGCTGTTACTCATATTTTATCAAAGAGGAGGCTAAAAAACAAGAATGCTACCTGATGGATTGTTGCATGACCTTGAATAAAATCTGTATCTCCTCGATTCTTCTTACTGTCCTTGAGCTTTTCCCAGTGTGCCATAACTGGACCCTTATGAATGAATATTCACCTCTTCACAGGATGGAAAGTTAGATAGAGAGAAAGAGAGTTACAGACAGAGGAGGTCATTCACATGATACAATGAACCATACTTTTACCTGACTTGTCCCAGAGTAAATGCATTGGGGGGGGTGATATTTTTCCTGTTATCATTTCTCAAACATTTGCCACCTACATGGCTGACAGACATGTTAAGAAATAGGATGAGAGTGTTTTGGCAGGACGTTTGAACTTCCAAGAAGGATTGTGTAAGGTCAAGGTTGGGTTTGCATTGTTGATGTAATTTTATGTAGTAATACAGGAACTAAAATACCCCTGATGTTTTTCTTTCTTTCATCTAACTTGTATTTTCTGTTTCAATAGTCTATTCCCCACAATGCCACGTCATAATTACCACAAAGTGGCCCCTTTGGTGAAGTCACTGTGTGCCAAGCACGGATTGCAGTATGTGAACAAGCCCATGTTGAAGGCGTTTGGAGATATTGTCAGGTGCGAACATAATTTCTCTTGGCTGACAGCTCTCATGTTTCCCTCACTGACAGTCCCCACCAAATTCACTGGCCTATGAATCATACCTCCCACAACCTTTGGTTAAGGTAGTTCCCTGTGAGCCCAGCATAAACATGGGACTCTGCAGAGAACAACTCCAGCAACAATCTGATAACTGAAATATGTACCATAGGTTTGGGGGCATGAGTCCAGTGGAAGAGCACTTGCCTAGTAAGCACAAAGACTTTAGTTCAAACTGCAGTTCTCCTGGGAAGAAATGTTCATTGGATGCTGAGTAGGAGACCAAGATCTGAGGATCACAGTTCAAAGTCAGCCCAGGCAGAAAAATTTGTGACATTCTTATCTCCAATAAACTATTCAGAAAAAACAGAAGTGGCACTGTGGCTCAAGTAGTAGAGAGCTAACCTTGAGCAAAAGAAGCTCAGGGACAGTGCCCAGGCCCTAAGTTCAAACCCCAAGACCAGCACCAAAAAAAACAAAAAACAAAAAAAGTTTATCATTTACCTATAATTTTCTATAGCTAAGTGAAAATTCCTTAGTCTTCTTCCGATTTTGTGTGTGAGTGTGTGCGTTGTGTTGGTCCTGGGGCTTAAACTCAGGGCCTTCTGTGTTCTTACTTGGCTTCTTTGCTCAAGGATGGCACTCTACCACTGGAGCCAGACCTCCACTTCTGGTTCTTTGCTGGTTAATTGAAGATAAAGAGTCTCACATCCTGACCAGCTGGCTTCAAACCATGATCCTCAGTTCTTAACCTCCTGAGCAGCTAGGATTACAGGCAAAAACCACCAGCATCAAACTCATATTTCAAGCTTCTTGAAATGAAAGCTATGTGTGATTTATGTCTGTATCCCTTAAAGACTTCCCATATGCTTTAGAATTTAAGTGGGGAAAGAGATGATCAAATCTTCAGGTCCACTGTTGTTGATAGGCTAGTGAACACAAAGGGAATCCAACTGGGGGTGATTGGCTCTGAGGAGTGAGAGCTATAAAAACTGAAAATCCATATTCATCCCAAGGCATTCCCAGACACTTTTCTAGAAGACATTGTGCTGGTCCCAGCCTGATCCAGGTTTAATAACTTTCTCCTTTATTTTAAAAGGTCAGTGCGGCCATGCCTGATCTTATCCTATCCTTCTCCAAAGCCCCCACTTTTATACCTACCACACGTCCCTTTCTCCTTTCAGTTGCTACCAAACTCCTGCCCTGGTCCTACTCTCTCATTCCTTTACCACTTTTCTCTTCTTCATGGATGTCCTTCCAATTTGCTGCATCTATTCAATGTCCCTTTGACAATTCCCATTCACTCAATGGGGCTCCTCTTAAATTCCTATTCCTCAGATTAATCTTCACTAATATCCAAGAGCAAATCCCTAACTCGATCTCACGACACCTGCTTCTCTTAGCTGATGACTTTTGTCACAGCCATACTGAAGTAATTCATTATTTGTTAATAATGATCTACTGAGTTTAAATAAATTACTATTTGAGTATGCAATAAATTGTTTATTACATGTCTCTAAAACCGTACCAAGAACTCCACATAGACAGGATTTACATCTGTTTCCTTCATCACTGTATAATCCAGAGCATAGAAAAATGCCTTCTTCATTATAACATATTGTAGGTAAATGGATATAGGACAGACTGGCTTGCAAATATTTAAGTGCAGAAGAGAAAAAATATGAAACCTAAACTCAATTTTTCAGAAAAGGAAGAGGAACTTATTTTCCAAATCAATTTGATATTTTTGACCAATTTACCAAATGGAGCTGGAAGTCATATTGTCCTGATACCATGTAGAGGAAAGATATTTGGAAACTTCTTTTCCATGAGGGGTTTCGCCTCCTGATGCTTTCATTTACTCTTCTCACAGGGCATTGAAGAAATCTGCAGCTCTCTGGATGGATGCTTATTATGAATGATGCAGAGCACGCCTTTAATTGTATCTCTCGGGGGACTGGTGGCTGTATGAGGATCTCTCCTGCTTTACTAGGAATCAGCCAGCGGCACCATTGATATCCCTGAGTGTGCCAGGAATGTGAATCCCAGACACATACAAAAACCCCTTCTCTAAAGGTCTTCTTGCCTATAAGAAGCAGAAGAAATGTCCGTCAGGTGATTTTGGCCACAGTGACAAAAAGGAAATGAGTGTTTTGATTTTTTTCATTAGAATCATGAACTTAATGGAATCTTAATAGATAGAACAATAGACCTCATAAGATCATCAGTGCAGGAACCTGGTAAAATTTACAAATGAAGCTGACATAGGAAGAAGTAAGCCACCCAGAGGAAAGACTTCCAATGGAGTATTTCGGTAAACAGGGCAACTCATCTTAAAAGAAATTATCTTGATTTAAGAGGTCCCTTAGGAAGTACAAATTTTTGCTTATGTCTTCTCAAACATTTGAGTTCTTTCTCTTTAAATTTATTCTGAATAACATTAAACTATCTTCAAAGATTTGAATATATTGCTTCAGACTTTCATTTCTGGACCTATATATGTTTGTAATTAGTGTGTATATATAGTGGGAGAAGTTAGAATTTCAATTTTAAAAAAAACTTTTAGGAAACTTCAATCAGTTCCAACAGCAACCAACTGAACAGTTCCATTGTATCTTATGTTCAGCTAAAATCAAAAACAAAACAAAACAACAGATTCGAGTATACGATTTGGTGGCCTAATTCCATATCCACCAGAGCAGAATGATTGGAGATCTTTTCTCAGTCACATGGACCAAAGAAAGACTTTCATTTTCTATTATGGAGACTGTAAGTTGTGTCAAAGAATTTTCTCAAGTTTAGTTACATCAAATTAAATATGTCTTAAGAGAAATCTCCTCTCCACCCTCCTCACAAAGAATAAAGTAGACATGGTCCATTTGTACCATGCTGATTTGTCCTTCTGTTCAGTCATTGTTGGGGGGGTCTGTGATAAAACTTGACTTTAACTACAAGGAGGGAAACTATAACCGCTCCATGCAAATCAGCATTATTGATTTCTCTGTTGACTGAAATTTTACCCATTAGCAATCATTCTCTCCACATTCTGAAAAACACCCTTTGGTTTGTTTGAGTCTGAATCAAATCCCCGGTGAAGAACAGAATGTTAAGCAACTCTGAGCTCCTAGGAAATTACAAATGCATGTCAAATCTAAAAGAAAAGTGGTTGTCTGGGAGTAAGAGATACCAATGTGGTATGGAATATAGAGTTACCAAATAGGAAATCTGGATAGAGAATGAGAATAAAAAGTACTGTTGACTCCATGATTCTTTTGTGAGGATCGCCATCTCTCCCACTGATATGCCTTTCCAGTCTCTCCTATCTGAAGTCAGGGTCGCAAGCAGGAAGAGGATACAGTGACTGGCTTTCTCTCTGTCACTCAGGCACTTTGTGCTCTTAGTGTCTAAAAAGAGCAACTGGACCTCTCCTTGGCCAAAACTAATTATCTCAAAGGAATTCCCCACTCCACATTCAAATTAGCCTACTTTGTAGTTCCCCAGTTAGAGTTGTTTACTGTGTACATTTCAAGGGAACTAGAATATGTCCATAGATTATAGAGGGGAAAACGTGAAATTAGTTTTAAGAAAGCTGTAGTCATCTGGTCCTAAGCTTTTCTTTGTTGGGAGGATTTTTTAAAATTTTTTTTAAATAATTGCACAAAGGAAGTGGTCAATTCAACAGTGCCCATTTATGTGTACAATGCATCCTGATCCGTGTCATTGATTACTGCTTTGATCCCTTACCATTTCTTGATTGGTTCAGATGTTCTATTCTTCATGATTCAGTCTTTGTAGATCACGTTCCTGGGAATTTATTTGTACCATTTATCCAATTTGTGGGTGAATAATTATAGTGATCCTTTGTGTTCCTGTGTTATTCAAACAGATGTAAATGAAATGACTTGCTGTCTAGGGATTCACAAATGTGTTCATTATTAAGTGAAGTAAGAAAATAATAAACACAAAATTGAAGGCCATGGAGGGGTGAGGGAGAGAAGGTGAACTAGGTAAGAACAAAGTAAGGAGCTGGCTGGCCTACTGGTCAGCTAACCTAAATTCTAACAGTGGCTTGGAGAGCAACCGGCTCTCATTGCTTACCTCAACCCCTACCCTGGCACAAGCCCAAATACCAGTCAACACAGAGTAAAGGATAAAATTAGTCAAACTGAGAACCCAGGAAAATGGTCTTATGAATTAGCAAGTGATGAAGTAAATTAAAATTTACTAAATTTACCCAGTAAGTTTTTGTTCCATCAAGATTTTTCTGATTGCAAAATCAAAATGTTAATTTAATTTCTTCCAATCTGATAGGAATCTTTTTTTTGATGAAATGAACATAAAGCATTTCTGCACTCTTCTTATTCACGTATTATGATGTCTTCAAGGTCAAGTTGTGCTGTTCATTGCAGGGTCTTTTGCTTTCCTGAGATAGAATAATATTCCCTGGGATGCACATGCTATGTTGTTTATTCACTCATATCCTGATGAGCATCTCAATTCTTTTCATATCTTAGCTACTGTGAATACTGTTGTAATTAAGACAAAAATGCTAATATCTTTTAAGAGGAGAGCACTAACATTGTTGACTTCTATTGTTTTTAATGAATACACAGGAGTGGATTTGTTGTATGAGACCCTTAACAATAATTAATGAGCCACATCCTTCGTGGGCTTTGTTTTATTTAAGCCTCATCATAACCCCATGGGGCAGGTGTTATAGTTAATCTCATCATATAGATAAAAACACAAAGCTTAAGGGAAACTGAGCAATGTGCCTGGTTTCACAGGTAGAAACTGGTAGAGTTTCAGATCTAGGAATAATTGACTTCACAACAATGCTTATTCATTTCCGTGGTAAGAAATCCAAAGCAAGGTGTCATTATGTAGCATTCAAATACACGGGCAGTTGACATCTTTGAAATATTTCTGAGATCTTCTCTGGAGCTGATAGAGTGTACCCACTCTATCATGGCTCTTGAATACCGGTGCATTCTGCCAGAACAGTTACCTGTGAACCACGTTACAGATTAAAGGAAACTAAGCAAAGGTCCTTCTTGGCCAACCTCTACTTGCCAATCTTTAAAAAGTATTCAGATCAGGGCAATATTGCTTGGAGAGACTCAGGAGTGAACCTTTCAGAATGGCAGATGCTTCATTACATATGGTAAACAGGATGGAGAAACCATTTAAGATTCTGCAACACCATAGTCTACAGTCAACCCAGGAAAAATTCATGTTACCCATGATTATATTTACATGGTTTTCCCTAATACTTTCTTTCTTTCAAGCTTCACTTTTCTTGGTATAATTACAAAAAAATGAGGACTCACCTAAGTTTCAGTTGGGTATTAAGTAAACTGTAGAAGTCATGAAACTAGATTCTAATTTAGCCGATTCTAATTTAGCAAATTCTAATTTAACGAGTGACCTGGGCCAGTTTATTTATGTAATTTCTACCTCCATTTTTACATTTATAAAACAGGTGGAATGCATAATATTAACTTGCTTACATGCATCATAGCATGATTGTAATAATCAAGTCAAGTGAGGCCAATAAAAGGCCTTCATTAGTAAAGAACAGCCATTTAGATGGCGGTTGCAGTTATTATTGTAAGGAAGGTTCATCACAACCAAGACCCATCAACATTGAAAAAGATGATAGCAAGTTATACAGACCCACAGGATGGAAAGATATGAATCCTTTGGTAATGAGGGCACTTTTGCCCAAATAGGAGACTCTGAGTCACACATGAGAAGTAATATTTGTCCTGTTAAAATAAATAACCCTCCACTTGTGCCCACACCAAAAATCCTCTGAAACATATAAAGCTCAGCCCGTAGAGACGGGAGACAAAGAGGGTTCTAGTTGCCCAAACTTCTCCTTAACTGTGATTCACAATTCTTACTGCAGGAAATCCTACCAAATACAAGAATATCATCTGCTGCTTAAACTACATCTAGTAAAGGACTTTCATGACTCTTTGCTTCCTAACCACCACTCTCCTGGTTCAATCTTAGAAGTGCAGAAAGTGGAAGCCTGAAGTTAAACTCTATTGAGTATAAAGATACTTGAGCACTATTACTTTCCAAACACTGCTTAAGAAAGTTTGCAAGCAGCAACACTGAAAGAATTTTACACCACCAAGCTCAAGGGCTACAAGAGAGGTAAATTGGAAAGGGATAAAAGAAGGATTTTAAAAAAGAGTAATAGAGGGGATGGGTGTAATATATTATGACGGGATGAAAACATAGTATGTGCATGTGTGGAAACACCATGATGAGTCTCCTATATATGTATAATTTCATATAGGCCACTGAAAAGAATGGATGGGTGAAAATTACATAGTAGACCTATCTCTAAGTAAGCATGATTATCTTTTCTACAAACTAGTTAGCTCACTAAAGAACAACTTACGTATGCATATGCATACATACATGTATATGTGCACACGTGCACGTGTCTGTAATCTCATTTCATTTATTCACGTGTCTTTCGTTATAGTCATCACTCTCATTTGGCAATCTTGGGTGAGCACTTACCATGTGTTGGTCATTGAGCCAGGTGATGTAAAGAAGAGAAAGCTCTGAATGTTCTTGGAGCTCTCATTCTGGTGAAGGTAGTCAATTTACAAGTGGAAGAAAAGCCACGGTGATTGCACATAAAGAAAATAAATTGAATGATAGGAGGTTGGAGATGATCAGAAAAGTACATTAGCAGAAAAGGTTAACTAAGGGTGAATCTGAGAAAAATATCAAAGGTACCTATCATAATTCTTTTTTTTTAATTATTGTGAAAATACCGTACAGAGGGGTGACAATTACATGGGCAAGATAGTGAGTACATTTCTTATCAAGCATTGTCGCCTCCTCCTTTGTTTCCCCTTCCCATCCCTTCCCCACTCCAACCCCCCACACCCACACTCTCCTACCACCACCCCACCACTACCCCCCCACCCTGCCAAAGTTGTAAAGTTCGTTTTTCAACTTAACATCTTGTACATCTCATTGTTGTAATGGGTCCACCTGTAACCCTATTTAAACAGTTTGGTTTTTTCCCTTCCCCTCCACAAATTATACCAACATCAAATACAGTGAAAGCAGGGCTGGGGGAGGTACACACAAAGCAACAAAGAAATCATCTTATAAATACGTTGGAAACAATCGCAAGAAAGAAAAAAATTTGAATTCTTATCTTGGGGTTCATTTCACCTAACATCAACTTGTCTGACAGTTTCTGTTTGTTTCAGACATATACTAGTTATTGCAAATAAGGGAAACCAGGGGACCTATGACCCAGCAATCCCACTTTGGGGCATTTACCCAAATGATCACAAACAAGACCACACTAAAGCTACCAGCACATCTATGTTTATTACAGCATTATTTACTATAGCTAAGATATGGAACCAACCCAGATGCCCCTCAGTAGATGAATGGATCAAGAAAATGTGGTATATATACACAATGGAATTCTATGCCTCCATCAGAAAGAATGGCATTGTCTCATTTGTTAGGAAATGGAAAGACTTGGAAAAAATTATATTAAATGAAGTAAGCCGATCATGAATCTGACACACAGAATGATCAGAGGCAAAAAAAAAAATAAAAAACAAAAACCAAAGGTTCTAAAGTAGAATCTGTTCAAATAACAGAGTGGCAGACTAGCTGGAACACCAAACAAGGTTGTTACCTCAAATATCATTTAAACTTCTTTTTATTCATAAGTTCAGTGTGTCTGAGCTATTCAACAATAGTCAAAATGACCTCTGTGGTTTGTACAAGCGGAGTTTTCTCTGGGAATTCTTCCTAGATTCAGATGACCAGGTTAATTTTAATTCTCTCTCTCTCTCTCTCTGCGTCTCTCTCTGTGTCTCTCTCTGTGTTTCTCTGTCTCTGTGTCTCTGTGTCTCTGTGTCTCTGTCTCTCTCTGTCTCTCTCTGTCTCTGTTTCTGTCTCTCTCTGTCTCTGTCTCTCTCTCTCTCTCTCTCTCTCTCTGTCTCTCAGCTCCTATGTCCTGTACCCCTCACTGGTGGAATTGATATCTGCCGCTACCACCCACAAGCCTGAAAACCCCACAGGGGTTGTGAGCTAATAGTCATCATTTCATCTCCACCTCCAGCCCATTGTTTGTGGATTGTTTAAATAAAGGTTGTCATGAATCATTCATGTATGAGAGCCACGGTGGAAATGCCTAATAAGTAACTGATTTCATATTGAAAGACAATCTACAGTGCTCAGTTAGAAAGTACAGACCTGGTTCCGTTCACTGATCTTCAGGGGATGTGGTGGTATCTGCCAGGAGATCTTTGGGACAGTCACTTCAAAAGCAAGAACAAAGCTTTTGAGATAGACATACATGAATTGACCCAACTCTAAGCCATAGCAGTGTGGTGCAGCTATGAAACACAAGGGAATAAACAGAAAATTTACAGAACCTGGATCCATGCTGCATGGGTTCAGGTTATCCAATGGTGAGAAACTTAAAGAGATATAAAAGTTTAGGTTGTGGACGGACAACATTAACAAACGAAAGAGAAGTGATTAGTTGCTTGTGGGATATCTCACAAGTAATTGAAGGAGGCATCCTCTGTAGGTTGAAAAGAAAATGAAGACAAAAGGCAGCAACAGGGACACAACCTCCTAAGAAGTCGACCAAAAAAAAAAAAAAGAGTAGAGAAAGGTTTGATTTGAATCTGAGGAATGTTCCACTAGAGAGGAGGAGGGAGGGAAAAGAGATAGCAAAGATAAAGAGGATTCACTGAACCCTTGCAGGAAATACTGGAGCCATGATACACAGGAAGGAGGAGAAGGAAGGCTTGGGGTGTGACTGATAAACTGATACAAACCTGACAGGAGAAACAAAACCACTTAGTTCTATTCTTGACCAACTTCGTTCAGTCTGGAAAAAACAAAGTTGAGCTTGGTGCATATCAAGATGTTGGCCATGTGGACCAAAATTAATAGCACCTTAAACACTTGAAAATAAAAACTAGATTTACTAATAAAAAGAAGACTGAAGGCTAAAGGTGTGGCGCATGTGATAGAGCACCAGCTCTATCACAAGTGAGCTGAGCAAGCCAAGTAACACAGGGCCCTAATTCAAACCCTGGTACTACTCTGATAAGGTTATCTGGCTTATGTCTCCAAGTTAGTCATCCTCTTTAAACACTAGGGGAGGATATTATGTTTGCTCACCACCAATTTTGTTCTGAAATGGTACAAATATAAGATTATCAAGTTTATATGTCATAGAGGGTAAGAGGAGTTGTATACTGCTCCTTCCTTGTTGGCTTCCCTGAGAACTGTGGCTGTCTCCGTTTGCTGGAAGATGATTATATCAGCCTCTCACACTAACTACAACCCACAGGTTGGGAAGTTTTGTGTTATACTACAAAAAAAGCACATACATGGATTTCCCTGACACATACATATCAAGAATGCACCAGTAGCAGTTACTATAATATCAAGATAAGACTATGTCTGAGTAATCTCTACTCTACCTTCCACAACTCCCCTCCAACCCTTCCTTCCCCCAGAATGCCCTCTGCCTTCCCCAGTCTACCTCTGAATCTTGTGGATGATGATTTCCCACACCTTTTCTATTCTGTTCAATGGACTGAGAAAGACAATTCTTGACAAAAGGCAAATATCCTGTCCAAAAATCAAATTTCAAGTAGAGATCCCGGATGATTTGAGTGTTAACATTTCAACCTGAGCTACAGCTGTCGACACAATTCAATTTGCCCTGGCTGGACCTCAACTTGCTCCTCATTACCTCAGCATTCCAATTCTGTCCTCATGCAAACAATGTATTTTTTTTTCCTTTTACAGGAGTTCAGACGGCATTTCGTTTCCAGCCCGCTGCTCCCCGCGTGAGTGCTCACTCTCAGCTTCATAGCTGTTGTTTCAGTGATTTTTAGTCATTGGCTTTATAGCTGAGCTCCTATGGGCAGTCTGTACTTTCTATAGATTCTCTTGGTGAATGTGCAGCCAGGTCATTCTCTTAAAGAAGTGCAGGAAGGAAACCTTTGAGGTCTGGATATATATTGCAAATAAGAACTTTGTAAAAAGACAGGGTTCTTTCGTGTGTGTGTGTGTGTGTGTGTGTGTGTGTGTGTGTTGTGTGGTATGTAGATCTTTCATCTTGGATTTTTTTTTCTTTTGTCAGTCATGGGGCTTGAACTCTGGGCCTGGGAGCTGTTCCTAGCTCTTCAGCTCAAAGCTAGCGCTCTACCCCTTGAGCCACAGTGCCACCTCTGGTTTTCTGGTGTTTAATTGGAGATAAAAGTCTCACAGACATTCCTGCCCAGGCTGGCTTTGAACCACACTCCTTGGATCTTAGCCTCCTAAATAGCTAGGATTACAGGGGTGAGTCACCGGCACCCAGCTTATCTTGAATTTTGATACACATAATATTCCTGAGACCTGTCTTTTATCGTTTTCTTATAGCCCCCCTGGTGGCGATTTACTGCTTTTCACTATTTTCGTCAGCACTCCATGCTACAGTTTGTTGCATCTCTTATAAATCAAAGTTTACAATTTCTAGATTCCATCTGGATTCCATCTACTGTTTACTCTTGCTTAACCTTGCTTTTCCTGTCTACCATCCTCCCCACCCCCACCCCCCATCCCACACCCTCTCTCTGCACCATGGAATCAAATGATTTTATTTCAAGTCAGTAAAGATGCAAAAAAGTACTCACTGCCTCCCAGCCATCCCCTCAAGTCTCTCCCTAAAGAGATTTTTTGTTTGTCCATTTGTTTTGTAATGTCTTATCTGATTTTGTTGTATGTTATATTGATACATGCCATTCATCTTTTCTATCACCACAAAATAGCATTCGCATTCACACGATTGATCGTAGCAAGAACCTAGCAGTCAACATTCATTTCTCTTATTTTCTAAATTTAATCCTTATTTTCTAAATTTAATCCAAAAGCAATTACCATAAGCTATCTTCTGAGTAGCAAAGGTACGTATTTTACTCTTCATCTTCCATGTACTACCTGAGCTCTGGCTGCTGTTCCTTTCAAGTGAATGATGACATGAACCTCAAAAATGACCTCCTACCTTGCTTCCATTCATGCTTTTGTATCTACACTCCAGTCCACAATAATGATCCGTCTGACACAATGATTTGCTAGACGTCACTTATGCCACTTGCCCTGCCCTGGCTCCCTACAAAGACAGAATAACATTCACCCTTCTCAGGAAGCCAAACGTCTGGATCTTGGATCCAACATGTGTTATGTTCCTTTCAATCTCTCCAGCCTACTTTCTTAGCCTCAAAAAGCACAAAGCTCAGCTGAATGTTGGTGGTTTGGGTCTGTAATACCAGCTACTCATGATGCCAAGATCTGAGGGAAGTGGTTTGAAGCTAGTCTGGGCAGGAAAGTCCATGAGATTCTTATTTTTTTTGTCAGTTGTGGGGCTTGAACTCTGGGCCTGGGTGCTGTCCTTACGCTTTTCAGCTCAAGGCAAGCCCTCTACCACATCAGCCACAGCTCCACTTCCGGTTTTCTCAGTAGTTTATTGGCGATCCTTAGATTTCAACCTCCTGATTAGCTAGGATTACAGGCGTGAGCCACTGGCACCCGGCTTTCCATGAGATTCTTATCTCCAATCAACCACCAAAAAGCCAGAAGTGGCACTGTGGCTCAAGTGGTAGAACACTAGCCTTGAGCAAAAAAGCTCAGGGACAATGCTCAGGCCCTGGGTTCATTCAGGCCACAGGACTCTGTCTGTCTGTCTGTCTGCCTGTCTGTCTCTGTCTGTCTGTCTGTCTGTCTGCCTGTCTCTCTCTCTCTCTCACACACACACACACACACACACACACAAACTCTTTCCAATTCTTTCTTTCTTCGGAGTTTTAGAGTTCTGTGCCATCTTCCCCTCAGTTGTATTTGCTCCTTCCACTGTGACACCTCTATAAGACGTCCTCTTCCCGGGCGCCGGTGGCTCACACTTGCAATCCTAGCTACTTAGGAGGCTGGTGTCTGAGAATCACAGTTCAAAGCCAGCCGGGCATGAAAATCTGTGAGACTCTAATCTCCAATAAACCACCAGAAAACCACGCTGTGGCTCAAGTGGTAGAGTGCTAGCTTTGAGGCCCAGAGTTCAAGCCCCACAACTGACAAAAAAGAAAAACAAAGACCTCTCTTCTGACTGAGATCATGCCTCCTCTCTTCATTCCTCGTAGCATTTAATTTTCCTTATATCATTTTTTCTTCCCAGAAATTACCTAATCCAGCAAGCAGTGGTTTCTTTTGTTTATACTGTACTTCACCAGACACATACATTGCAAACTCCCTGAGAATCTTACATATGTGTATGTTTCTGTTTCTTATCTGTTCTCAATGGTAGTGCTATCATGCAGCTAGTGATAATCAAATCTGCTGTATTAACACAAAATACTGTTGAATTAACATAAAGCATTCAGCATGAAGCCTAGTCATTTAATTTATATTTTTCCTGAGGAATGTTGAAGAATTAACCATTTTGCTTCTTAACAAATTCAAGTACTAGTGACTAGTCTCTTAAATTGTAAGCTCAAACTCACTTATTTATATTCTAACTTCAACTTGTGTGATCAGTAATTAGGATAAATATGGCTAAGTTACTTCATGTCCCTGAGTTTCAGAATCTTTAGCTATAAAGGACAGATACTAACACTAACTATGCCATAAAGTTGTGTGTAGCTTAAAGAAGACACTACACATAAAACTTTTCAGTCTAATGCCTTGAAATGTCAAGCCCACAATAAATAGTGTTATTGGCTTGGTTTTGTGCTTTCAGTAATCATTGCTTAAAGTAAAAGGTAGATTCTTTTCCTATCATACATCACACCTGTTTCAGTAATAGTTATTCTCTGAACAAATTTGAATATTTATATAGATTTGAATATCCATATAAATTTGAATAACTATATAACATTTGAATATCTATACAGATTTGAATATATACTAATCCGGGGTACCACATTGCACATTACTGATGCAAACACATAAATATTCTTGACTCCAAGGTACTTAACATTGAATGCAAACAAGTGATATACATTAAGAACTAATACAGAGTGACACTGGATATGTATGCCCATTAGCTATGGGAAGGAAAAGAAGAAAGGTCTAAGTCACCAGAGTGACTTAGATACAGGTTAGATACAGGTTCCTTTTAGCACACAGTTAAAAAGAAGGGTGAGAAATCGAAGGGAATCAGGACTAGAGAGTCTCAGAAGACACTGCAGGAAATTGTATGGCTTGAAGAGAAGCAAATGTGCCCTCAGTAAGTTTGCTGTAAGGCATCATGGGAAATTTCTGAAGTACCTTGTGTGTTGAGCCAAGGTGTCTAAACTTGATACTGAAAAACATGGAAAACCATAGACTAAGTTTACTCAAGAGAAAGAGATCACCAGCTGCATATTTAATGGAGCTTGAACTTGTGGGAAATGAGATTGGTAAAAAAAGAACTTGGTTGAGAAATTACTCCCATAATTCTGGGTGAAAATGACAGTAATGTGAACTAAAGCCATGTCTTTCATTTTCCATGTGGATGGAAAGTAGGATCATGTGAAACAAAATAGAGTACAGTGGGGTTTCAAAAGGCATCTAAAAACCACTTCAAGATCCCTTGTGCAAATGAACCATAGCCATCATCATGGCAGGATTGAGAGTTATAAGTTCCTCTTAGGCATACTCTAAAATTTGGTGGAAATGATTCTAAACATGCATCACACTATTCAGATCCCTTAACAAACTAGAATACTGAATGGACAAAGTATAATGGAATAACAAAAACAAATGGGAAGAAGGCTGACCACCACTAACAAATAACAGCATTTCTTGGCCTTCTATTGGTCAACAAAAGTGTCTGCCACTTGGTAAATTTTTAAGCATTGAACCCATATATGTTGTTTTTCAATAAATATGGATTAAATAATTGAATGCATAAAATAATGCTTAGAGAAATGAAATTCTGTAACTGAATAACACAGTGAATGAAATGAAAGCTACAATAGATGGCCCAGTCAGCAGACTTCAGCAAGCAGAAGAAAGAATCCACAAAATCAAAGTGAAGTTGTTTTGCCAAAGAGAAAACATAAAAGAATATGAAGGAATGAAAGCAAAAGAAACCTAATATATTTGTGGGCCTTTATCAAGAGAACCAACATATACACTTCATGGCAGTCTCAAAAGGAGAGGAAAGAAAGGGGAGAAGATATGTAAGGAAATACAGGTTTAATATACCCCTTATGGAAAAAAATACACCAAGACATGATAAATTATACAGTTCTGTAGATATTCACACACAGTGAGACCAAAGGAGGATATTCTTAGAAGAGGATCACATAGGTGCAATAGCTATGTGCATCTGACCATATAAAATAATATTTACTTTTACTGTTTTTGATTTCTGTACCTTTTTGTCTTGTATGCATGTTTATCTGTTTGGGGGAGGGTAAGGGAGAGCAGTAGAAGTGATGGGACAAAGAGTGAACCAATGCAGCAGTACCAATGCAACAAGGTATCACTAGATACCTTGTTGACAATGAACTTATGCAACTTGTAGGTGAAGATGGGAGGGAAAAACTGGGAGAGCAAGGTGACATTGCTCAAAAAGAAATGTATTCTTTATCTGACTTATGTAACCAAAGCCCCTCACTACATCACCTCTACAAGAACAATAAAGAAAGAAAGAATGACAAATTACAAATTAAAAAATTACCCCTTATCTAGGGAGATATATTGACATCCAAATTCTCTGAGACATTCAGTCCAGAAAAGCTTCACCAAAATACTATCATAAAACTGTCTGTGATCAATGACAAAAATTTTGGTGGTGGAAGCAAGACCAAAAAAGCTCTATCATACATGAGGGAACATTCATAAAACTTGGCAGAAACTTCACGCCAGAAGAAAATGGGAGGAGATGGGCAAAGTGTGGCAAGAGAAAAAAAAATGCTCATTAACATTTTACCTGGCAAACCTGGTCTTCAAAACCAAAGAGATAAAAACTTTCCCAGACGAATAGAAGATGAGAAAGTTTATCACTACTAGACTTGTCTTACAAGAAAAGTCAAAGAGATTTATTCAAGCAAAAATTAAAGAATATTAATTAGTGGCAACAAACGTAAGTATTAAAAAATGCTAAAAATAAGGGTATTTCCATACTCCATGTTAGGATACTTGGACTACTCTTTTGCTATAACTGTGGTATATAAATCACTTTTGACATTTGTATAAATGTTAAAATAACGAAAGCTACAGTAAATTATTAGTAGAGACACGCAAGATAAAAAAGAAAGCTACAAATTGTGATATCAAAATCATTCAGAAGATGTGTCAATTATACAAATAAACCTACCTAATAACAGGACTTCAAAATTAAAACATTCTTTGATGAATTAAAATGAAGAGATACTGTACCAAACCCACAGCATGCAATGGAAACAATGCTAGACATAAGATATGTATAGCAGTACACTTTCACATTAAAACAGGAAAAAAAAATCTTCAAATCAGGACCTTAATAGTGTACCTTGCAGACAGATAAGCAGTAAATTAAATCCAAAGTTACTATAAGGGAGGTGATGAAGTTTAAAAACAAAAGAGAATCAAGAAATATTTGAGAAAATACAAAATAAAATGGTTGTCCTTTGAAAAGATAACATTTGGCTGAAATAATTACAGAAACAGAGAACACTCAAGTGACCAAAAGCAAACGAAAACAGGGCTTTACTACCAGAAAGAAAGGTGATGGTAAGAGAATGCTAAGAGCAATTGAGTACCAACAACATAAACTAGGTAAAACAAAAAATTCCTGAGCAAAATAGATACTAACAAAACTGACTCAAGAAGAAATAGAAAAATCTAAATAGTCTACAACCATAGGCGGAATCAATACGCAAAACTTCCAAGCAAATCTTCACTATTAAATTGTATCAAACTTATTCAGAAGAAATAACACAATCCTTTTCAAAAAAATTCAAGTCTGGGGAACTGCTCACTCATTCAAATCAGGCAAACTAATATTCACTCTGATACCAAACCTAGACCTAGATATCACATGGAAGAAAATCACAGACTGGTATTCCTAATAAGAATTCAGGCACAAAATCTCAATAAAATACTACCCCAACTAAACCATATCACATTAAAGGTATTATTTGTCATGACTAAAAGAGAATCATTCAGAAATGCTAAAAGGTTTGACAGAAGACAGCCACCCAATACAACAATACAACACAATAAAATAAAGGTTTAAGAAAATGGTTATCTCAACTGTTGAAGAAAAATCTAGATGAGACTTAGGGAAACTTTTAGAGAATGGGACCAGTGAACCAATGGGAGGGGTGGAAATAGTTTGATGGGGGTGTGAATATTATTGGAGAAACTCACATGCATGCATGAAAATAGTATAATGCAATCCATTAAAGCTGCAAAAAGGAAAAAGTTGGGGGGGAGGTAAGACAGAGAATATGAGAATGATCTTAGGGATATAATATATGCATATATGTAAATATCACAATGAAATGCTTTCATGCAATTAATATATGCTCATTAGAAAGTCTCCTCTTTCTGTAGTGAGTGATATAGATCAACCCAAAATATTAAGTGACATACAAACTTCAAAGCAATGTGAAGGACTCACTGGCCTTTGTAGAGAGGAGAATAGTAGATTAAAGAGTCTAAATGTTAGTATGTTCTTTTGTGTTTTAATAAGTTTTTTATTGTGGAAATACTGTACAGAGGGGTTACAGTTACATGAGCATGGTAATGAGTACATTTCTTATCCTTTGTTTTTCCCCTAGCATCCCTTCCCTCCTACCTCCACAACTACACTCCCCTTGCCCCCAGCTTAAATTGTAAAGTTTGTTTTTCAACATAGTGTCTTGTACATCTCATGGTTACAATGGGTCAACCTGTATCCCTATTTAAACATTTTGTTTTTTCCCTTCCCTTCCCCAAATTATACCAGCATCAAATACAATGAAAACAAGGGTTACACCATGGGGGAGGAACATACAAAGCAACAAAAAAAATCACATGGTACCTTATAAATACATTATAAACAATAGCAAGAAAGAAAAAAACCACTTGTGTCCCTATCTTGGGGTTTATTTCGCTTAACTTCATCTTATCTGGTCATATGTACATAACTTTTGACCTTTTCTACTTGTCCATCAGTAGATGAATGGCTCAAGAAAATTATATATATATATATATATTATATGTTATATATTATATATGTATATATTATATGTATTATATATAGAGAATGGAAGTTCTATGCCTTCATCAGAAAGAATGACATCTGGAGCTCCAGGGGTGTAATCGGTTAGAGCGCAGTACTTATAAGAAAGAATGACATCACCCCATTTGTTAGGAAATGGAAAGACTTGGAAAAAATTATATTACGTGAAGTAAGTAAGCCAGGCCCAAAGAAACATAGGTCCTATGGTTTCCCTTATTTGCAATAACTAGTATATGTCTGGGACAAGTAGTATTTTCTTTTTTTGTGTGAAAATACTGTACAGAGGGGTTACAATTACATGGGCAAGATAAGTATAGTTTGCTTTCGACATAACGACTTGTACATCTCATTGTTGCAATGGGTCCACCTGTATCCCTATTTAAACGATTTGTTTTTCCCCTTCCCCTCCACAAATTATACTGACATCAAATACAGTGAAAGCAGAAGTTATACTGTGGGGGAGGGACATACAAAGCAACAAAGAAATAATCTTGTAAATGTGTTAGAAACAATCGCATGAAAGAAAAAAAACCATTTGAATACATATCTTAGGGTTCATTTCCCTAACATCAACTTATCTGCCCTTTTCTGCTTGACTCAGACATATACTAGATATTGCAAGTAGTATGTTCTTAAACACAATGCAAAACAAAACTTACAGCTAGAAGGATAAAAGGACTACGGCTATTGTTGAACTCTTAGGAAAGAAACTTGAGTCTGGGAATCAAGAGATAAAGTGGGATATCATCTTTATGTGTACTTTTGTCCTTCCAAATGATTACTACAGGAGTGACTTGTTAGTCAAAAAAATAAATTAAGGTAGTAGGAAAGAGACAAACAAATGGAGACAGGAATGGTGGCAGGAAGGAAAGAGTGGGGGGGGGGAGGAAGGATGGAAGGGAAGCAGGGGAAAGGGAAGAAGGAAAGAAGGAATTTAAAATAGGGAGGAAGCAGAAAAACCCGGGCAACCGTCAGAGTGAGAATCCCTAAGAGCGGGAACACAAAAATAAATGTTATCCCTGGGGAAAGCCTAAGTCTTTTTCAACAGGGAATTCTACCCAAACATGTTTTATCCAATTCCATCTCAATCTCTGGAACCATAGATTCTCAAGGGAGCGTGACTCATGAATCCCTTAGGACTTTGTTCTGAACTCCTTTGATGAGAGGAAACAGAGAGACCCTGGAGGGCAGACAGTATGTGCTGTCCCCGCTGCAGGAAGAGAATGGTCAGGCCACGCTGGCGTAAGTAGAACCCAGCAGATCTCAGTTGCACCATTAGCTCTTCACAGCCACAGCGTGTGCGGGAAGCAGCAGAGGAGAGGGGAGAGTTCTAGCACATTTCACCCAAGACCACACCTCTCCCACTTCATGCCCGGTAATGCAATGAAATGAAGTGAATCTGGCTGAGTGTCACCAAAGGAAGAACAGAAATTAAAAACAGAAATAACTAAACACATCAACCAATCAAAGTGAGCAGGAAAATGATATTACAGTGTAAATGTAGTGTTCACATCTGGTATTATAATGGCCTTTGGGGGAACCTTCCTTCAAGGCTGTGCTGGGAAGATTTTACAGATTTGATTATTTATTCTTCATAGTACTGGCCAAAACAAAACTAAACAAAAAAACCAGCCATTGCCTTTGTCTCCTCCCTCTCTGCTTTTCTTCTTTATTATTTCTTGTTTGTGTTTTGGTTTTGTTTGTTTTGATGTGCCTGTCCTAGGGCTTGACTTCAAGGCCTGTGTACTGTTGTTGTTTTTTTAATGAATGTACTGTTATTATAGAGGTGATGTACAGAGGGATTGCAATTACATGAGTCAGGTAATGAGTACATTCCCTTTCATACAGTGTCTTCTGTTCCCTGGCTCTCTCCCAGCCCCTCCCTCCCGTCTCCACCCACAAGTTGTATAGTTCACCTTCACCAGTGTCCAGTGAGCTCCACTGCTGCACTTTTTCACTCTGTTACCCTCAAATTCTGTACCCCCCACCACCACCATCCTCCTGTCTTTTTTACCATATGTATAGTATCTTCATGTGCCCTAAGCTTTTATTTTGTTCAAGGCTAGTGCTCTACCACTTGAGCCACAGTTCCACTTCCAGCTCTTTGGTACTCTATTGGAGATAAGAGTCTCATGGACTTCCCTGCTGGCTTTCAAGTAAGGTCCTCAGATGGCCTCTTTAGTTAGCTATGGTTACAGGCATAAGCCATCGGTACCTTTTCATTTTTTTAATCTCATTTGGGAAGTATTACAGATTCATTGCCTATAGAGTTCTTCAGTGTAGATATTTTTTATCATTATAGTGTGCCAGCAAAACCACGATTTTGATATTGATCCAGTCTGTGTATCTGCTCTATACCATCTTTTCATGTGTTAGATTTTTTTCAAGCACCATAATAATCAAGAAGTGGAATATTTCCATCCCAATCTCTTATTCCATGCAGAGTTCTCTCTCATCACCAATTATGGACCTCCTACCTCCCTCCACCTACCTCCTTGGTAAGCCCTGGCAGTCACTAATCTGTTCTAAATCTCTACAACTTTGTCATTTGGACACTGTTATGTAACTAAGCTTATGCAATGTGTATACTCGAGATAAGTTTTTTTTTTTCTTGTCTCAGCAAAATGGCATTGGGTTTCATCCAAGTTGTGGCATTTATCACTAAGTTTGCTCCCTTTATTTCTAAATATTATTTCTCACTACTGTTGTACCAATTTGTTAAGAAATTCATTTGTGTGTTCTTCTGTAGGGTTGGCACTTGTGGAAATATACCTATCTAAGAGAGCACAAGCTAGGCTTCTTGGTAAGTGTGTGATGTTTTAAGAAACCAGTAATTCCCAGAATGTTATCATTTTATTTTCTTTATTTTATATTATTCTTTGCTTTTCTTTATTTTAAATTTACTTTATTGTTATTGTAGAAGTGATGTACAGAGAGGTTATACTTATATAAGTCAGGTAAAGAGTACATTTCTTTTTGAACCATGTCACCCCAACCCTCATTCTCTCCCTGTTTTTCTCTCTCAATCCCACCCACGAGATGTATAATTCATTTTCCACAGTGTCTAGTGAGTACCGCTGCTGTATTTATTCGCCCTCTGTCCCACATTTTCTATGCCCTCCCTCACTCTCCCAAAGATAAATAAGCTAGCAAGCAAGACAGAGGGAAAAGACAACAAAAACAGCAAGAACCACAAAAATCTCAGTTCCATTTCTTGAAGTTCATTTTGACAAATATTATTTTATATGATCATATGCACATAGCTATTCAGCCTTTCTGATCTGTTCCTATGAAATCCTCCTTTGGTCTCATTGCATGAATATTTAGAATCCTGCGTAATTTATCATGTCCTAATGTATTTCTTTTAGCCATCCAGTGTGTTTACTTGTAGATTGATAGGCGCATTCTAGTTACCACAAATGAAGGAAACCATGCAACTTATGTTTCCTTTGGTTCTGGCTTACTTCACTTAATATAATTCTTTCCAGGTCTTTCTTACAAATGGTACCGTATCATTCTGTGTTTATTTGTGATCCATAAGCACTTTTTGGTGAGTGTTTATGACATTTACTAACTTGTTCTTAATTTTTAGTGTAATAGTTTGGACTTTTTTCTATTTTTATATGTCTTTTCTTTTTTGTACGTTTTTTATTGTAAAAATGCTGTACAGAGGTGTTACAGTTACATGAGCAATATAATGAGTACATTTTCTATTGAGCATTGTTGCCTCCTCCTTTGTTTTCCCCCTACCATCCCTTTCCTCCCACCTCCACAACTAACCGCCCCACCCCCACCTCCGCCAAAGTTGTAAAATTCATTTTCAACATAGTGTTTTGTACATCTTATGTTGCAATGGGTCAACCTGTATCCTTATTTAAGCATTTTGTTTTTTCCCTCCCCCTCCCCGAATTAGAGAAGTGTGTATACAAGATGCAGGGCACCAACATCAAATACAGTGAAAACAGGGGTTATACAGTAAGGGAGGAACATACAAAGTAAAAAAAAAAAATCGCATGGTACATTATAAATACATTAGAAACAATGGCAAGAAAGAAAAAAGATATTTGTGTCCCTATCTTGGGGTTTATTTTGCTTAACATCATCTTATCTGGTAATATATACATAGCTTTTGGGCTTTTCTGCTTGTCCTACATATGTAGTAGTTATTGTAAATAAGGGAAACCATGGGACCTATGTTTCTTTGGGCCTGGCTTAGTTCATTTAATATAATTTTTTCCAAGTCTTTCCATTTCCTAACAAATGGGGCAATGTCATTATTTCTGATGGAGGCATAGAATTCCATTGTATGTATGTATATATATATATATATACATATATAAATGGATTAAGAAAATGTGGTATATATATGTATATACACACATATGTAGTATATATATGTGTATAGATACATCATATATATGGTGTATATATATGATGTATATATGTGTGATATATATATATGTATATTTATATTTATATATATATATATATATACATACCACATTTCCTTTATCCATTCATCTACTGAGGGGCATCTGGGTTGGTTCCAAATCTTAGCTATGGTAAATAATGCTGTGATAAATACAGTTGTGCTGGTAACCTTAATATGGTCTTGTTTATGATCATTTGGGTAAGCCCAAAAGTGGGATTGCTGGGTCATAGCGGAGATCTATGTGGAGTCTTTTGAGGAACCTCCATGCTGCTTTCCAAAGTAGATGAACAAGTTTACACTCTCACCAATAGTTTGGACTTTTCAGGCTAAAATTCCAATGTTAGATAGGTGTTCAAATATTTTCTTTCATTCTCCCAAGCTTTTTCATCTTCTTACCAAGTCTTTAACCCAACAAAAGTTTTAAATTTTGCAAGATTATTTAAATATTTCTTTGTCTATCATGCTCTGGATATCATGTAAAATAACTCCTCATAGGTACTTGGGCCTAAAAGTTTTGTCCTAAATTAACACCTAAAGATGTGTTTATATTCATTTAAATATATAATTTATTTTGAATCAATTCTTGTATAAATATGTACATTTTACAATGAGTTTCTCTGACTACCCACAAGCAACCAAAAGCTCCTGCATCATTTATTGAAAACACAACCTATTGAATAATTTTTGTGTCTTTCTCAAAAGCATTAGGCTGTACCTATAATCATATGTGTAGTATTTTTTCAGTTCTATAATCTTATTGGCTCAGCCTTGCCTTCACCAATATTACACATTTCTTTTTTTTGTTGTTGTTTTATTTGTGAAGATACTGTACAGAGGGGTTACAATTACATGGGCAGGATAATGCGTACATTCCTTACCAAGCATTGCAGCCTCCTCCTAATATTACACATTTCTTATCATGTCTATATGTTGAATCTATGTGTCAAGACCAATCTATTTTCTTCATTTTCAGAATTTATTTAAATATTTGAACAACTTTTCCCTTACATAAAATTTTATAATAACCTAATCTATATCTAGAAATATATATGCATTTATCTGTATTGCAAATATCAATAAGAATTTTGGTACATTACTATCATTAGAGAAAGATTGAATTTTTATTCTACTGAGCCTTCCAATTCATGAATATGGTTTGTCCATTTATAACTTTGATTTCTTTCTTCAGTTAGTGCAGTGGTATTTTTAGCATACTTACCCTATGCAGAATTTGTTGGATCTATTTACATTTTGCGTCTTATACATTTTTGTTTTTTCAGGTGATTGTAAATGGAGCATGTAATGTCAGTTCCTACCTGTTCGTGGTTAGTGTGAAAATTCTATTGAATTCCCCATGGTGATCCTATATGCTCCACTTCACAGAATTCACTTATTAGCCCTAAGAGGTTTGAGTGTGGGCTCTTCAACATAGGCTACCTTGTTGTCTGTAGATAACAATACTGGCATTATTTTTCCTTTCTAAAGTGCATGACTTTCATTCCTTTTCTCATTTACTTGACTAAAACTTCCACAGCCAGGATAAATAACAGTGGTGTGGGTATGTTTACCTTTTTCTTGAGCTTAGGTTGCAAACATTAAACCTCTAATGATGATTTTGATAAATATTCTTTACCAAGTTAAGGGAGTTGCTTCTAATACTCATTTTCTATGCTTTTTCTACAAGTAAATGTTGGACTTTAACAAATTTTTGTTTATAAACCTACATATCCTAGGGTTTCCTTCCTACACTATAAATGTGATGCATCCCATTTATGGATTTCTATTGTGTAACCTCTCTTTGATCGTGGTGTGTTTGTGAATATGAAGTATGCTTGTTAGTATTTTGTGAAATAATATTATTTCTATAATCATAAAAGGTACTAGACAGGAGGTTTCTTTTAGAGCACTACCTTTACCTAGTGTTATCAGAATAATCCTAGATTCTTTGCTAGGAAATATGTTTTTGCATAGTGTTTACTCATCTCCTTGATTTCAGTGAATTCTGTAGTGATTTTGATTGGAAAGTTTTAAATTTATAATTTAATGTTCCTCATGACTGCATAGTTTATTCAAACTACTGAGTCTGTACTGAGTTAGTCTTGGGAGGATTTGTTTTTCATGGAATATGTCCCCTTTCTCTAACATCAAGACTTGTTCTTAGACTTTTTGTTATTCCTTTGTCTGTAGGATCTGAAATAATAATCTGTTTTACTCATTGTGTAGTAATTCAATCTTCTCTCCCTATTTGTCTATCTCTTTAAGTAGTTGTACAAAGGAGTTGCTGTATAACAAAGTAGCTTATGAATACAATACATCTTGGTCAACATCACCTCTTTCAACATTCTCACCCTGCCACTTTGCCTCTTCATTCTATGTATGTCTTTGCCTCTCTCTTTTGTTTTGGGGTTTTCTTGTCAGACTAAACTTTACCAATTTTTACAATTATTTGAAGGAAATCGCTTTTTGTCACATTGATATTTTCCTATGTTTTTACTATTCCCAATTTAATTTCTTCTCATAACTTTATTATTGTCCATCCCTTTGCTTTCTTTAGAATTAAGTTATTCTTTTCCTAGTTGTTTTATGAAAGAGTTTAGATAATTGAATGGAGGCTTTTTCTAATGTAAACACTGATTATTGTGCATTGTCCTTTTGGCATGATTTTAGTCTTAATTCCAAAACTTTGATGCACTATTTTTTATTCTTATTCTTATTTTATTATTTTATTTTATTTTATTTTACTTTAATCTCCCTAAGCTTGCCTTATTGACCCATATATACATATACACACATATGTACACATATTTATGTATGTATGTTTATATATTTATAAGTTCATTTGTTAGTTGATGGGGAGATGCCTATTCTATTTCTGTTATTTATCATTCTATTTATGGGACTGGTAATGTTTGATTGAAATAATTTAAATTGATACAGAATGTTTATGGTCCAGTTTATGATCTACATTGATAAATATCTGTGTATTCTAGAAAAATATACATATTCTATTTATGTTAGGTGGATTGTTCTATAAATGTCAAGAAGCCCTATTGTCTGAGATTGAGTTCTATGTCTGATGAATTTCTGTCTATTGTTGTATAATGACTAGCAGAGAAATAGAGGATTCTTCTACTCAAGAAGAGCAGATGACATGTCCTAGTTCAGTTTTGTGAGTTTTTTTTATTTATCTGTTCTGTGGCTCTCTGATTTGCTGCCCACACATTCAGTATTGCTATTTCATCTAAGTAGCTTAAGCTTTCTGCCATTATGTAATAGGATCACAATCTGACAATTAAATGTTCTTTATCTGATGTTATTACATCTCACTTTCCATGTTTTGGTTAATGTCTATATGACATATCTTTTTCTTCCTTTTACCTTCGACCTACAAATGACATTACAGTTGAAGTAAGTTTCTTATTTACAGAAATTATAGCATAATATTTTCCATAACCACTCTGAAAAACTTCCTTTTATATTTGACAATAAAGGAAGAACTCTTGAGACATCTAGAAACATGAAAGAGCATGTTGACAGTAAAAAAAAATGCAGATAAATTTATTATTATACTTTCATTGTCCAGTCAAGTTTTGCTTTTTCACAGATAATTTTAACAGCAATGTGGTTCTCAGTGGATGAAATATTTAAGATAATTATATTGCATATGGAAAACAACAAAGAATAAAAAGAGAATTGCTGAATCTGTACCATTTCAACAAGGCAAACGTAACATCAATTATGTACCCATAATATAACACCTAAAACAGCTATTTAAAAAGGTGTAAAAAGATCTATACTGAAATAATATAAATATATCAAAATGCGATTCTAAGAAAAGTTGAAGTACTAAACACAAAAGTCAGGGAGAAAAAAACTGAAAACAACAAAAAAGACAGAAAACAAAGCAAAACAACAATAACAACAAATAGAATTTTCAGTCTTAGATCAACAATGACAACACAGGAGGTAAATAGTCTTCATTTTTAAATGATAATAGTTGGGAAATTCTAGTGTAAAAATAAAAGGGCAGGTTTACAAAGGTAACATTAATGTTCTTTCTCCCTCTAAATCACACTATGGATAACAATACTATGGACCATTAATACTATAGATAACTAACACTATGGGTAATCAATACTGTGGGCAATTAAGACATTAGATGTGTATCATTTCTTAATTTTATCCATAAATCAAAAAAATAAAAGCAAGATAAAACAGGAGAGAAAGAGGACTTTATTATTGAGAAGGCATAGCAAATATCATTCTATAACTTGCTTTCAACCAGGTATGGTTTACCTTTCCCTCTGATTGTGTATTTACCACATTTATATATATGCATTGATTCATCACATGATTCCATAGTGATTTATTTCAACGCAAAGTTCCAAGTAAGTTGTGAGAAGCCCATTTTACAAAAGAAGAAGGTAGAAGAGTGGCATCCTTGTTCTCTACTAAATGGCAGAGCAGGAATTTAAATCCAGCATTACTTGGCTCCTTATCACTGTCAAAGTGAACAAAATAAAGCATAAGAAGCTCTGAGATTAATTGCATGATAAATGTATCTAAAATAGTCATAAAGGGCTATTTGCCTATAGCATTCATTCAATTGGGAAATAGTCCAATTACAAAAGAAATTAAATATTCCTATTATGTCTAGCTACTCAATGCATAGATACTATCAGTAGATAAAGGGGAGGAGGGCCTTAACCTCAGCTCTTAATGTTATATCATTTTATCTGAATTCCGCATAATCAGGTGAAATTTATAAAGCAAATATGATTACCATATCAGTAAAGTAGTTTAAAGGTCTCCTGACCTATTCCAGCTCCCTCAGGTAATTGCTTTTTCCACACCAGATAGAAGCTGCCTTGTAAGGGCAGAATTTTCATTTATTTCCCAGCAAATTTACCTGAGGAAAGAGCATACTAGAAGTTATTTCTGTTCAATTCTCACTACTCTGCATAAATTTACTGACACAGTCATGAAAAGGTGCTGGCTATATTCATGTAGTAGGAGATAATCTTTTACTCAAAGAGCAATCTCTTGGTGCTGTAAGGTGTAACAGATCCAAAAATGTGTGAAGGCGTATGAACACAAACTCAGCCATGTGTTTAGCCATGATATAATTCAAAATGAAAGTAATAATTTTTAATAGCCTTGGTCTGGGGAGGCCAGAATATAGTGGATGGGTACAAGGCCCTGGGTTTAATGCTTATTACTTCTGTCACTTGATTTTTTTTTCCTCCATCAGTTGTAGGACTTGAACTCGGGGCCTGAGGCACTGTCTCTGAGCTCTTTTTACTCAAGGCTAGCATTGTACCACTTTGAGCCACAGCTCTGGTTTCCTGATGGTTAATTGGAGATAAGAGTCTCATGGGGACTTTTTCTGCCCAGGCTGGCTCTGAACTGCTATCCTCAGATTTCAGCCTCCTAAGTAGTTAGGATTAAGTTAAGATTATAGGCAGGAGCCCCTGGAGCCCAGCTCTCACTTGATTTTTTGATACTTTATATATCCTTCCATAATTATATTCCAGTTGACACTGAAAATTACCTATATAAATACTGCTGTTGTTTTTTTGATTGGGTGTTTCCCTTACGGTTTTTGCTTCTTCTAGGTGGTCTTTGGCTCTTTCTTGTTGTTCAGGTATCACATGTGTCTTCCTTAAATATTCATATTGATAAACCAAGGAAGCTCTGATATCTTAGGTATGCTTCTGGCCTACAAGTTATAACTCAAAGTTATGTAAACCAATAAAAGAATCCTCACTGCTGGGTGCTGGTGGCTCCTGACTATAATCCTAGTCTCTCAGGAGGCTGAAATCTGATAGTGGTTTGAATCCACCCAAGGCAGAAAAGTCTCCAATTCACCACCAGAAAATTGAAAGTGGCTCAAAGTGGTAGAGCACTAGCATTGAGCAAAAAGAGCTGAAGGACAGCACCCAGGCCCTTAGTTCAAGCCCCATGATGGGAAAAAAATTTTAATTGTTTTCAAACTCCCTTCAAACCTCTCACATTGCTCTTGTAGACATCAGTACTTGGAGGACTGAGTGTGGTAAATCTAGTCAGTTTTAAGCATTCCCCATTATTGGTTCAACATTGGGTCATATTGGGTTAGCTAAATTAGTAATCTACCACCAATCTACTTTCTAGCTAGAAACTTGTACTATTGTTATATCTACATTCATTCATGGCCTTTGGAATTTAAAAACCTTTATTTCGTTTTATGACTGAAATAACAGTTTAAAAAAATAACCTCTAGGGGGCTGGGAAAGTGGCTCAGTGGTAGAGCGCTTGCCTTGTATGCATGAGGCCCTGGGTTCGATTCCTCAGCACCACATAAGCAAAAAGAAAAAAGCCGGAAGTG
>NW_012267333.1:4034512-4070735 GCF_000151885.1 Dipodomys ordii | reverse complement strand
GGGGAGGGGGGAAGGAGAAGGATTGGGATTGGGGGGGAGGGGGGAGGCTGGGAAGGGATGTGAAGGGTAAACAAAGGAGGAGGTTGCAATGCTTGCTAAGAAATGTACGCATTATCCTGCCCATGCAATTGTAACCCCTCTGTACAGTATGTTCACAAATAAAATAAAATTAAATTTAAAAAAAGAAAATAAAAATATATTTTAAAAATAAAATAAAATGATAGGTGGTTATGGAAAACTGTTGAGAAAGGCTGCTGAGAATCTTCAAAAATCAAATCTTAATATATCGCCTTGTGCAGATTTAGAAAACAGTTTACTAGAAAAGTAAGCTATGCTAATCTGTGTTTCTTAGGTGACACACTGAAAGTCAGTAGTGCCATACTGAACTACATGAACAATCATTGATTTTAAAATGAATTCAGCCAAGTGCCAGTGGCTCACACCTGTAATTCTAGCTATTCAGAAAGCTGAAATCTGAGGATTATGGTTCAAAGCCAGCTTACAAAGGAAAGTCTATGAGACTCTTATCTCTAATTAACCACCAAAAAGCCAGAAGTTCGGACTATGGCTCAAGTGGTCAAGCACTAGACTTGAACACAACAAAAACACAAGGACAGTGCCCAGGCTCTGAATTCAAGCCCCAGGACTGGCACCAATAAATAAGCAAACTAAATAGTTAATAACTAAGTTTTTTAATGAATTCATAATTCATACAGGACTAAGATACTGGTTTTTCCTGTTCAGACTATACAGAAAAAATACTTGGAAAGCAATAAACCTTCTTGTGAGTCTTTGTTATAGAAATCAAAGTTTTTAAAAAGTGACATACAAGAGATCTTCCCATCTGAAAAGTTACTTTAGATTTCCCTTCTAGGCTTGACCTTTCTCTTGGTCTTCTTAGATTTTGGTAGCAATGACTAGAGGAAATGGTACTGAAATCACTGAGTTCTATCTTCTGGGATTCAGCGTCCGGCAAGACTTTCAGTATGTGCTCTTCATGTTATTTCTTGTAATCTACCTGACATCCATGGTGGGTAATGCTGGAATGATCCTACTCATCAACATAGACGCCAGACTGCAGACACCCATGTACTTTTTCTTACAGCATTTGGCATTCGTGGACATCTGCTACACATCTGCCATTACTCCCAAGATGCTGAAAAGTTTTATCACGGAGAACAAATCGATATCCTTTGGAGGGTGTGTCATGCAATTGTTGGTCTATGCAGCATTTGCCACCTCTGACTGTTACCTCCTTGCAGTAATGGCAGTGGACAGGTACGTGGCCATCTGTGAGCCGCTTCGTTACCCCATCATCATGTCCCGAAAAGTCTGCATCCAATTGGTGACTGGCTCCTATATCCTGGGCTCCATAAATTCCTCTGTCCACACAGGCTTTACCTTTTCACGATCATACTGTAAATCCAACCACATCGACCACTTTTTCTGTGATGTCCCCCCAATTATCAGCCTTTCGTGCTCCAGCATTCATATCAACGTCATGTTGCTTCTCATCTTTGTGGGATTTAACCTGATGTTCACTGTGTCTGTTGTGATCGTCTCCTATATGTACATCATGGCCACCATCTTGAAGATGGCTTCCACTGCAGGAAGGAAGAAGACCTTCTCCACCTGTGCCTCCCACCTGACAGCTGTCACCATTTTCTACGGGACACTCTCGTACATGTACTTGCAGCCCCACTCTGATAATTCCCAGGAGAACATGAAAGTGGCCTCTACGTTTTATGGGATTGTGATTCCCATGTTGAACCCGCTCATCTACAGCTTGAGAAATCAGGAGGTGAAAGAAGCCATTAGGGCAATAGGCAATAAATTCTTCAGATGAAATCAAAACCCTTAACTCAGAAAAATAAGCACATCCATAGGCTATGGTAGAGCTATGTTATCACAATTTAAAACTGGAATAAATTCAGAAAAAAATACTCCGTTCTTAAATCAGGGATATCCTTAGCAATATAAGATACCTTAAAATGGAAAATGGAAAGCAGAAACAGCTACTGACACTTTGCAGTTTTCATACATATCATTTGCGAAACATTGTATATTCCTCATGGACTACTGTTTATAGACATTACTGAAAATGCTATGCAAACATTTATGGAGCATTACTTCAATATTATTTTCAGATATATTGTATATGGATAGAAAAACACCTTACCTATATACATAATATCTTACATCTATATAGTCAATATTAAAACTCTGGGTTTGTAGTTTCATAACACTTATAGTTGACTCGACTGTGTGTAAAAATCATGGCACAAATCTGAGAACAAAATAAATGTATTCATTTAAAAATCACTTCATGATTCAGGAAATATTTTCTACCCCATATACCTATATTTGTTATATTTACTGGCCCTTGAAAACATTTATGTCATTCCTAGATTGTTATGCCCACTCCTTCTCTTTCTGGCTTATAGAAAAGGAACTCCTGCAACCATTTTTTTTAATTTCTGTATCCAATAATCTAGAAAGAAATTGATCTTTAAAAATGGACTTTCCAGTGCTCATTCATTACCATAAGGCATACCTGTAATTTTTGTTAAAACTGATCATGAATAATTACAGGAGCTTAATAGGAATTCAAATGGAAGACAAGGACAAATTTGAGTCAAGAGGACGACTACCTTTAGCTAATCCATTGTACTCCATGTGGTTATGGTGAGAAAGCAGTGAGAGGAAAGTATCTATGGCCATTTTCACAGCTGACAGCATCGTGGTAGATCCCTACTGATTCCTATATCAGAATCCATGTGATTGTCTTCTCTAGAAAGCTGAAATCCACTTTAATCAAAGATCACCGGGGAATGTTGTTTTTTCCAGTTCCATCTCAGACACTGTTACTTCAGATTCCCCAGGGACTGAGTTTGGATCCCTTAGGCTCCCAACTATAAACTCCCATATGGAGAGGAAACCACAGAGCAACCTCGGAGCCTATCAGCCTGCACCAGCTGCGGAAGGAGAACCTGGTGCCAATGCTGCTGTAATTAAAACAAAGCAAATCCATCTCCTCAGCACCCCATCACAGCTCTGCATCACTGCAGCCTGTGCAGGAGGTAGCAGCCGAAGCAAACGGATCAGAGGCAGAGCTGCAGTGTTAAATCCAAGACCGAGAAGAAACACTTCAACCCTGATGATGTAAGGAAATGGAGTGGGAACTTCCATCTGGCTAAGTGTTACCTAGGGAGAATGTGAATGGACCAAAAAGCAAAAGAATCAACCAAGAAATAGATCAACCAATCGATATGATAGGCATGAATATAATGCACACATCTGTTGTTATAGCTATTTAGGGAATCATTGTTTGCTGCTGTCCCTGTGCGGAAAAGTGTTCATGATTCTCCTCATTTCACCCTCACAATGTTTTAGAACAAGCTCTTCTCTCTCTCTCTCTTTTTCTTTCTTTATTACTTTTTATTTTTTAAATAAGTTTTTTATTGTGAAAATACTGTACCGAGGGGTTACAATCACATAAACAAGGTAATGAGTACATTTGTTATCAAGCATTATTGCCTCCTCCTTTGTTTTCCCCCTACCATCCCTTCCCTCCCATCTCCACAACTACATTCCCCCCACCGCCACATCTCACCCACACCCCCTCCCACACCTAAATTGTAAAGTTTGTTTTTCAACATAGGGTCTCCTACATCTCATTGTTGCAATGGGTCTACCTGTATCCCTATTTAAACAATTTGTTTTTTCCCTTCTGCTCCCCAAATTATACCAACATCAAGTACAGTGAAAACAGGGGTTATACCATGGGGGAGGGACATACAAAGCAACACATTACTTTTTATTTTAAAAATGCATCTCGATTTATAAGAAATTACAAAAAGAGCACAAAGGGTTCCTATAAAGCCTTCCCCCAGCTTTCTGTGCATGGCTACATCTTACATAATTACACTGTAAAACCCAAACCAGGATTTCGGTAGTGGAACTATGTGTGTGTGTGTGTGTGTGTGTGTGTGTGTGTGTGTGTGTGTGTGTGTGTGTGTGTGTTTGGCATATATTTGCTAATATATTTGAAATATTTATGCTAATATATTTGAAATACTGAAGAGTAGGTTTCTTTTTCACACGATCTTTATCTGAGTTTGCTTTCAGAGTAGGACTAGATTCACAGGAGAATGTGAGAAGAATTTTGTTCATCTACCACATTTCCTGTTTAATCCTTCTCTACATTTGGGTTATTTATCAGGTGATTTTTAATGGAGGGATTTAAATTTAAATTCTTCATGGATATATGACTGTCAAAATCAGTCATTCTATAGTGGGATAGTGTAGTAGTTTTTAATTTCCCAGAAATACATACTGCTCTTCTAAATTGTTTTAAAAAATCTGTCCATCGCTATTCATCCGAGTCCTTATTTGTCTTTTTGCATGTGCAGGGCACGCAGTGACACATGCTTCTTCTTAATGATTTGCACCTTGTCTCTTTTTACACTAGAGGCCTTCTAGACCTTACTGACTTGTATCTTCTCAAGACTAAGTTTTCTTGTTTCACTGACGTTTTTCTATTCTTTTCCTGTTTTCAATTTTCTTGACTTCTCTTTGCTTAATATTTCTCCTTCTTGAAGGGGTAATAATGCCTGATAGAAAATATACTCATTACCTTATTCATGTAACTGTAACCCCTCCGTACAGTATCTTTAATTTTAATTTTATTGTAAGGTATTGTACAGAGGAGTTACAGTTACATAAATAAGGCAATGAGTACATTTCTTGTTGACCATTGTTACCCCCTCTTTTGTTTTTTTTTCCCACTTTCCATCTCCCTGCAACTCCCCTCTTCCGCTAAATTGTAAAGTTCATTTCCAACACAGTGTCTTGTGAGTATGGCTGTTGCATTGGTTGGCCCTTTGTCCTTTGTCTCACCATTTTGTTATTCCCCTTCTCTTCCCCAAATGAAATAAATGTATATACAAGACACAAGGTACCAAAATCAAAAACAGTGACAATAGGGGATAAATCAAAGGAAAAAAAGAAATAACTTCATACGGTACATTTCCTCTTTCAATGTCCTTCATTTCTGTTTCTTGAGGTGGAAACTTAGATATTGATATAGACCTTTTTTGTCATTCTAATGTAAGCATTGAGCACTAGATACTACCTTATCTATTCTGTATTATAAATCCAATAACTTGTGATGTTCATTTTCATTATGGTCAAGTTTTTTTAAATTTCCCATGAGTCTTCCTTATCTATCCACATGCTATTTAGAAAATAATCCTTTTTTTTTTTTACATTTTAAGGAGAGCTCCCTGCTTTCGTTCTGTTATTTATATGTACTTGATTTCATTGTGTTCTAGGACACTACTTTGCAATTTTAATCATGTCAGGTTGAGACAGAATGATATAATTTTTATGACCCAAGGTAAAATCTACTTCAATAATTATCTGTGGCCGGTTTATAAAATGTGCTTTTTCGTGTTAGACTATTTTACAAATGACAAGTAGAGCACGCTGTGTGAGTTCTAGATCCTTGCTGATGTTCTGTCTAGATCGTGTATCAAATTCTGAGAGTAATGCTGAATTCTCCAACTACAAGATAATATACCATCTTTTTCATTTCTGTATTGTTTCTTTTTGTTTTACACTTATTGTAGCTCTCTAGTTTTGTGCCATTCATGTAAGATTGCTATTTTGTCTTTCAGCTTTGACTCTCTCGGTTCTGCGTCACTGTCTGCGTAGTGAAGTCTACTTTATATGATAATATAGCTATGCTTTCAACGTCTTGCTTAATATTTCTATGCTGTACCTTTCTGTCCTTTTGCTTTTGATCTACAAATACCATTATATTTCAAGGCAGTATTTTTTCCTCACACAATTAAATAGTGCCCTGTTTTTTGACCTCTCTGCTGAAGTCTTTCTCTTGTTTGTATTGAAGTAAGGAAGCTTGCTTGAAGCATCAAACATTGAGAGCAAACATGGAACCACAACAATGCAGATGAATACATTTCCATTCTGCTCTTGGCTAATTTACATTTGAATCTTGAAAATCTCTGACTCTGTCTGATATGGTTTTCACGATATGTGGAAGAAAATTTAAAGGCAATTATATTAAAGTAGGAGAGAGCAAACCATGAAAAGGAAGTAAGATTTCAACACCACTTAAATCAGCCAATGCAGTAATTATGTCCTCTTAATAAAATACTTAGAATGGCCTCTACTGGAGCTGTACAAAGATATATTCTAAAACTTCTATAGATAACTCAGAATAGACTTTTTTAAAGTGCATATTACCCACAGAAAGGGCAAACTCACAGAAAAGTAAGAAAAAGAAAACAAATAAACATAAAAAGGTAAAAACAGCAGACATGCAGGGTAGCTTAGCAATCACAACAAAAATGACTACTATTTTTTAAACGATGAGTCATAAATTTCCAAAGATGAAAATCAGGCTTAAATTTATAATTTCAAAAAGTATTATTATGGTACCTATATTCATTTATGCTTTTTGGTAAAAAAAACTTCATAGCATTATCTGAATGAAATAATAGTTATTTAAATGGGACTAATAGTTGGAATGAATAAATTCTTGAATGTCAGTACATACTAGAAAAAGATCTCAATTGCATAAAAACTAGTGGAGGAAGCATATGGCTGTTGAGGAGTAGATAGTTACGGATGGAATGTCCAACAAAGTTTGTGAGTTGAGAACTTTATCTGCAATGCAGAAATATTAGAAGATAAACCCTATGACAGCCACAGTATTGAGGAATAACTAATGTTACTCTGTGACAGGATTCATTAACTCAAGAATATATCTGTCATTAAAGCAGATTTGGTCTTTCCTCTCTTGTTTGCTTTCTCTTACCCTCTCTTTCCTACTGGACTTCTGCCATGGAATGAAGCCGGAAGAAATCCCTTGATATTAGATTTCCTAGCCTCCAAAATCTGAAACCAATTAAATTTATGTTTTATCTCTATACATTACCAAGTTTTATCTTCTGCTACAGCAACCCAGAATGAACTAATGGTTTTGGCTCTGTTCCTAACTGCCCAGAGTCCATCTGAAGTAGACCACAATAAACTACATAAGAGCTATCTCCAGGCTTCACAGATGAAAATACAGGATGCTGAGTTTAATTAGAATTTCAGATAAAAAGTAATCATTTTGTTTTTTTGTAATATCTCTCATCCAATCTTTAAATTTGTAGTTTAAAAACTCATATAGTGACAAGCAACAGTGACTCACGCCTGTGATCCCAGCTACTTAGAAGGCTGAGATCTGAGCCAGTCCAAGCAGAAAAGTCCATGAGACCCTTATCTCTAATTAATCACCAAAAAAAGCCAGAAGTAGAGCTGTGGCTCAAGTGGTAGAGTTCTAGCCTAGAGGCAAAGAAGCTCAAGCACAGTGTCTAAGCCCCAGGACCAGTATTTTTTTTTTAATTCGTGTAGTTCATCTGAAATAAAATTTTAACTTGTTGCCCTATCCTGTCTGACTGTCCTGATATATAACTTACAAAGTCTTCTTGAATGTTAATACCTAACTAACAGTCCTGGAACAAAAGGAATAAGAAGTCACAGAATTGCAGTTGCAGGAATAGAATTGAAAACCCAGAAATGAACCTACAGACCTATAGCCATCTAATTTTCGATAAGGGAGCTAAAACAATAGAATGGAAGAAAGACAGCTCTTCAGTAAATGGTTCTGGCAAAATTGGTTAATTACTTGTAGAAAACTAAAGCTAGATCCTTATATATCACCCTGCACCAGAGTCAACTCCAAATGGATCAAAGACCTCAGAGTCAAAGCAGACACTCTGAAAACATTACAGGATGGAATAGGAGAAACCCTAGGTCTCCATGGTACAGGCCGAAATTTTCTTAATAGAGACCCAGAAACACAACAAATCAAAGAAAGGTTGGACAAATGAGATTGCATGAAACTGCAGAGCTTCTGCATGACAAAGGACTTAACTAGCAAGATCAATAGAAAGCTCATGGTTTGGGAGAAGATCTTCACTAGTCATACAACAGACAAGGGTCTCATATCTAAAAAATACCTGGAACTCAAAAAATTAAATCCCCCAACAAAAAATCCTCAAAGAAACAACTGCCCAATAAATAAGTGGGCTAAAGACTTAAAGAGAAACTTCTCTGAAAAGGAAAGAAGGATGGCTAATAGACACATGAAGAAATGCTCAACCTCCCTAGTCATAAAAGAAATGCAAATCAAAACAACATTGAGATACCACACCTCACCCCAGTTAGAATGAGTATAATCAAGAACTCTAATAACAACAGAGGCTGGAGGGGATGTGGACAGAAGGGAACTTTACTGCATAGTTGGTGGGAGTGTAAACTTGTTCAATCACTTTGGAAAGTAGTATGGAGGTTCCTCAAAAGACTCCACATAGAGCTCCCCTATGACCCAGCAATCCCACGTTTGGGCATTTACCCAAATGTTCACAAACAAGACCATATTAAAGCTACCAGCATGACTACGTTTATTGCAACATTATTTACCATAGCTAAGATATGGAACCAACAAGATATGGAACCAACCCATATGCCCCTCAATAGATGAATGGATCAAGGAATTCTATGCCTCCATCAGAAAGAATAGCATTGCCCCATTTGTTAGGAAATGGAAAGACTTGGAAAAATTATATTAAGTAAAGTAAGCCAGGCCCAAAGAGACATAGGTCCCATGGTTTCCCTTATTTGCAATAACTAGTATTTGTCTGAGACAAGCAGAAACAGTGAGATAAGTGGATGTTAGGTGAAGTGAACCCCAAGATAAGTATTCAAATTTTTTTCATTTTCTTTCATGCAATTGTTTCTAACATATTTATAAGATGATTTCTTTGTTGTTTTGTATGTCCCTCCCCCACGGTATAACCCCTGCTTTCACTGTATTTGATGTTGGTATAATTTGTGGAGGGGAAGGGAAAAAACAAATCGTTTAAATAGGGCTACAGGTGGACCCTTCTAACAATGAGATGTAAGAGTCATTATGTTGAAAAACAAACTTTACAACTTTGGCTGGGGGTGAGGGCTGGGAGGGGGAGAGATGGGAAGGGATGGGAAGGGAAAACAAAGGAGGAGGCAACAATGCTTGATAAGAAATGTACTTGTTATCTTGCCCATGTAATTGTAACCCCTCTGTATGGTATTGCAGTTGCAGGAAACAGGGTGAGAGTGTTGGCTCTGGTGCACATGTTAAATACATCGCTGTTAGCCATGATCCACTAGACACAACATATTATCTTGACCAAACAAAGCAAAGTCATTTGATTGGAAGTAAGATGGACCTCTTCCCAGAATGTGAAGCACATATTGACGAGCAGCAAGGTGATTTCTGCCATCCCAGTGCTCTATGGCGCACTATACTATGAGCAGTTGTGGCCAATATAAGAGTGTCCTCAGGAAAGCTTTAAGGCTTAGTGTAGGCAAATGCTCATTCACGAATATTGCTCAGCCATATGTGACTGAGCCATTGTAGTGAGCCATTTAAAATGAAGTTCATTATGATTTAAAATAAGCCATCACTATGTATTAATCAAATGGTTACATCATGATTTTTTTCTTAATATAGGGCTTAACTGAATATAAAATACAATGCGATGGAAAAGGAAAGGTTATCTTCTGTTATATAAATGTAAGAAGAGGATTATAGAATAGTTTTTGTTTTGGTTTGATTTTTTTGTCAGACGTAAAGCTTGAACTCAGTGCCTAGATGCTGTCCCTGAGTCTCTTTGTACTCAAGGCTCTGCTCAACCACTTGAGCCACAATGCCACTTCCAGTTTTTTAGTGGTGAGTTGGAAATAAGAGTCTCACAGGGACTTTTCTGCCCAAGCTGGCTTTGAATTTGATTCTCAGATTTCAGTCTTCTGGGTAGCTAGGATTAGAGGTGTGAGCCACTGGCGCCTGGCTTTGAACCTTTTTTTTAATGGGAAGCACTTTAATGGTACTTATGGAAAAGATATTCATACACACTAAGCAGCCATGAAATATGTGTGATCTATGTACTTATCTCAGGAAACTCTTGCTCTAAACTTATTTTTATTTCAAGAGTTTAGATGAGGATAATATGGCTCACATGATAACTAGAAAAACTGTAGGATGGCCAAGACGTTTAAATACATATTTGAATATTGACTCATGCAAGTACAGGTACCCATTTACTGGAAACATTAAATCTGTTTATGTTTCTTAGAATCACCTATTAAAAACTAGTGTTGTCCATTTTCAAATGAATCATTGACTCACACATATAAGTCATGTGGTGCATTCCTATCAAGAATATTTTAAAAAGTTACTTGGAAACTAATAAATATTTTTTGAGTAATTGTTAGGAAAATCCAGCTCAAACCAATGGAATGAAATATAAAAAAGGTTACAATACCAAGAAATCATAGAGATTTCTTTTTTTGGTGTTTTTCCTTTCCTTAGTTGTCTCCAGATTTGGGGGAGCCATGACAAGACCAAATAGCAGTGAAATCAATGAATTCTATCTTCTGGGATTTGATATCCATAATGAGATTCAGTATGTCCTCTTCATCATATTCATTGTGATCTACCTGACATCATGGTGGGTAACACTGGATTGATCTTACTCTTCAATACAGATGCCAGACTTCAGACACTCATGTACTTTTTTCTTACAGCATTTGGCTTTTTTGACATCTGTTACACATCTGCTATCTCTCCAAAGATGCTGCAGAACTTTCTGGTAGAAGACAAATCCATATCGTTTGGAGGGTGTGCTGTGCAATTATTCATCTATGTTGTGTTTGCGAGCACTGACTGTTACATCCTGGCAGCTATGGCAGTGGACCACTATGTGGCCATCTGTAAAACCACTCCATTACCTTATCATCATGTCCCGAAAAGTCTACATCCTGTTGGCAGCTGGTTCTTACCTCATGAGATCAATAAACTCTTGTGTCCACATAGGTTTTACATTTTCCTTGTCCTTCTGTAAATCCAAGCACATTAATCACTTCTACTGTGATTTTATCCCAATGATTGCTCTCTCATGCTCCAATAGCCACATAAACATCTTACTAACGTTCATCTTCATGGGGTTTAACTTGATGTTCACTGTGTCGGTCATTATTGTCTCCTATACATATATCATGGCCACCATCCTAAAGATGTCTACTGCCAGGAGGAAGAAAACCTTCTCCACATGTGTTTCCCACTTGGCAGCAGTCACTATTTTCAGTGAAACTCTCTCTTCCATGTACCTAGAGCCCCATTCCAATAATTCTGAGGAGAATATAAAAGTAGTCTCTGTGTTTTATGGCATTGTGATCCCCATGTTGAACCCTCTGATCTATAGTTTGAGAAACAAGGAGGTGAAAGATGTTATCAAAGTGGCAGGAACACACTGAGACAGCTCATCACATCAAAGCATCTGGGAACACGAGCTGTGGCAATTTAATCATTCTAAAATGGAGAATGTAGAGCTGTGAAGCAAAGGCAGCCCCTATAAACACACAAGATTGCATAACATGGGAGACGTTCTATGATTTCTTCTGAGACTCACTTCCCCCTTGGAATACAGTTTGACAATGGCCTCACCCTTGGAGAAGGGTTCTGTGAAAGACAAAAACTTATTAACTCTTGGGTAAGTGATACCCCATGCCTTTTCTCAAGTCTAGACTTCCTCTTTTTATAAGACTAGCTCTCCTTGATCGCGATTGGCTTTAAATCTGACTGAGGGCTTGAGCAGCCATAGTAACGTTTAGAGAAAGCGCCTGCCTATTGTCCTTTGTAAATTCTGCTCAAGTTATTGCACAGAAGTGAATGTGAAATAAAGGTATTTATTTAAAAGCATCTTATGTATGATTTTTTTGTATGTTCTTCCTCCTATGGTATATCCCTGGCTGTCACTATATTTGATTTTGGTACCCTGGTATTGTATATACGTTGATTTGAATTAGGGAAGGGAAAGGGAACAACAGAATGGTAAGACTCGAGTGTTTACACACACACACACACACACACACACACACACACGTATTTTGGTAGTAGCCTATGAAAATGTCTGAACATATTTTCCTTCATTGTTTTCAAGCTGCTGCAATGCCAAGTACAATCTGTATATTCTTTTTCCCAAAAAAAATCATTTTATGGAGTACCAAATAATTTCCTGATAATTAGTAGGTGCTAGAGATATAATAATGTAAATCTGCCTTATAAAAAGAGGAAGTCTAGACTTGAGGAAAAGCACGTGGTGTCGCCTACCAAAGAGTTAACTATAGGAACGGCATGGAATAGAAAATATGTAAGCTGAAAGAGAAAAACTTAATTTACCAGTCCACAGGTGCACATTTATTGTTGTGGCAAAAATATAACACCTATCATTGTTGTGTTTCTTACTCCTTCTAGAAAGAACTGTGATTGTTCATGGAAAAGTTAATTTGGCCAGAAATAGAGGATTTGTATTCCAGGCTCCTTTTCAGCTAAAGTGATATGGATCTTAGTTTTTACTTCTGAGATCTAAAACTGAATATATGTTTTGTATCTGAGGGTGGAAAAATTAGACTTACTTTAGCCAGGCACCAGTGGCTCACAACTGTAATCCTAGCTATTCAAAAGACTGAAGTCTGAGGATCACAGTTCGATACCAGCCTGGGCAGGAAAAGCTGTAAAACTCATCTCCACTTAACCACCAGAAAACCAGAAGTGGTGCTGTGGCTCAACGTGGTAGAACACTAGCCTTGAACAAAAGATCTCAAGGACAGTGAACAGGTTCTGAGTTCAAGCCTTATCATTGACCAAAAAAAAAAAAAAAGAATTAGACTTATCTAAAGTAAATATGACTTCTGCCCTCCAAATGCTAAGTGATGGTCTTAAATGTCCTGCCTAATGGAATAGCTTTTTTTCTGGATGGAGGCTTTTGGTGATGCATAGTCCAACAGTGGTGGAGGAGAAGAGTTCTATATCAATTCTTTTTTGAAAGGCATACCTATCACTTTCATTCAGGCAGATGCCATTCAACTGTAAAAACAATGGGGATTCAAATGGAGGCCATGAGCTATGAGTCCAGGACAGAATGGTTACAGAAATGGATTATTAAACATAATGTAGCTCACATCATTATGGTACAAAGGAAAGCAAGAAACGTTTTGGCGGTCATTCATATAACCTGTGATATAGGAAGCTCCCATTCCAGATAAATCTGGCCATTATCTGGATCCACAGAGGATTTATCCTGCCGTAGGTGAAGCATCTTGCCATTGAGAAATATGGACATGTTGAATTTCTGCTCAAACTAGGAATTCATGGCTGTATCTCAGCATCTATTGTTCATAGAGTTTTAATTTTTTGCATGCAGAAACTTAAAGTGTTCACTCTATGGGAGAGTATACTAGCTACAGTCCATTATAGACTGCTTCATAAGAACTTGGTGAGAGATGGTTTCTGAATGTTACCATGGAAGCTCAAGACCCTAATCAGAATTAGAAGTCAACCCTGAGCAAAGATGGCTATTTTATGAAAATTTAGATTAGACAGCTTTTAGGTTAGATTTATCTTTTGCATAAAGACCCAAACCCACATTCTTAGACATATGAAAAGATGCTTCACCAGATTGCTACAAGAAAAAAAAGGTTAATTATGAAATAACAAAGGAAGTATAGTTGTTTTCAAGAAGAACAAGAAGGAGGAGGAGGAGGAAGAGGGGAAGGGGGAAGTGGAGGAGAGGGGGGAGGAAGAGGTGGAGGAGGAGGAGGAGGAGGGGGAAGGGAAGGAGGAGGAGGAAGAAGAAGAGGGGGAAAATGGGGTTTTCTCTTTAGGAAAGGTTGAATTTTATTCAACAGAAATAATGAGTGTCATTGTTATTGAATTCCCTCTCAATCCCTTACAACCTGGTTCTCTAGGGACTGGGGATGGATCCCTTAGGCCCCAACTAAAAAACTCTCTGATGAGGAAGAATCACAGAGAGACCTTGTGGCAATCAGCCTGCACCAGTTGCAGGGAGAATGTGGAGGCAGCAGCATTGATGTAAGGAAGGCAGGCCAATTAAATTTTCCACATTGGCTGTGTGTGCATCACTCCAGCAGCTGCAGGCAACAGAGCACAGTAAACAGAAGTTACAGAACGTTCCTCCTGGTGACCAGGACTCACAGCCTCTCTGGTGTTGTGATAGAAACAGATAAAGGAGACGGAAGTCATCTGAGAGTTGCCTAGCAAGAAGGTGAATCTCTCCTCACTCCAATGCCCAAAGACAATAATAAACAGGAATCAGTATCTGTCTTTCTCCAACTTTTTCCATGAATAAAGAAAAAGAACAAGAGTGAGGGTAATATCAGGAAGCTGAAATGTTTTTGTCAGAGTTGTGGGGAGAGCTGAGAAGGAGGGACAGATGAATGAAGAGAGGAAGAATAGAGAAATACAGCCAAAATATTCATTAACAGATGTGAAATGGAACCCGGTAATGAGGGGAAGGGTGGGGTTGGGACAGACGGGGAGAATGACTGAAAGGATGACGTTAACAAGGATTCGTTCGTGTTGAACTGAAACCCCTGTGTGCACTTACAGATAATAAAATAAAGGACTCCCATTCTCCATAATACTCTGTACCATGCTCTACTCATTGTACAATAGACATGGATCTTTCTATAGAGTATACATTTATCTTAAATTTTAAGGCTGGCTATTGACCCATCATGTGAATCTCCTATGATTTAATAAACTCTTATTTCCAAGTTGGCAATGCTTTCCATCATATCAAAAAAGATAGTCACCTTCTAAGTAACCTCTGTGGTTTCCATTTTACAGAGGAAGAAAGTCCAGCTGAAGAGAGATGTCCTTCAGTTCTCTGACATGGTGGTTGAAGCAAAATTCAAAATCCAGGTTAGCCTATTTCTGGTCCACTGAACAATACAGGTTTTTTTTTATTTATTGTAAAAATACTGTACAGAGGGGTTACAATTACATGGGCAAGATAATGAGTACATTGCTTATCAAGCATTGTAGCCTCCTCCTTAGTTTCCCCTTCCCATCCTATCCTCCCCTCACCCCCCCACCCAGCCCTCCTCCCCCCCCCAAAGTTGTAAAGTTCGAGCCGGGCACTGGTGGCTCACACCTGTAATCCTAGCTACTCAGGAGGCTGAGATCTGAGGATCGCGGTTCAAAGCCAGCCTGGGCAGGAGAGACCATGAGACTCCTATCTCCAATAAACCACCAGAAAACCGGAAGTGGTGCTGTAGCTCAAGTGGTAGAGCGCTCGCCTTGAGTTGAAGAGCTGAGGTACAGTACCCAGGCCCAGAGTTCAAGCCCCATGACCGACAAAAAAAAAAAAAGTTGTAAAGTTCGTTTTCGACATAACGACTTGTACATCTCATTGTTGCAATGGGCAATCCAGGTTTTAAGAGAGCATCAGAAGTGTTGGGACACTATAAATATGTGCAAAACTCTCTGGTGATTGGTGCACACACACACAAACACAGTTTATATTAGTTCCTGAAAGGTGTTCTCAAAAAAAATCATATCATCTTTTTTGAATTCAGAATGATTAAAGTGTTTCTGGCTATATTATTGAAGAATTATCCCACACTGTTATTTCTGAAGGTATTTGAAAGAACCAGAGGTGATTACATCAGCAATTCCATCAAAAGAAAGAACACACATACAAGATGTACAACCTAAACCTATAAGTTTAAAAACATAGGTACATCCTTGTCTGAAACTCACCCCTCCATGTAGAGCGACACAGCTCTGCCCAGTGTTGAATACAGGATGACTTCTGTCTTTATGACATGTAGACAGATGTTTGTTCCCTGATTATTTAATAATGAATATTTCATCATATGGTAAACAATACTACAAACTTTAATCATATGTAGATATTTGAATATATGTAAATTCTTATGTAAATTTAAAAGTATATGTATATACATGTGAATAACGACTTAAATGTGGTCATTGGTTTCTCTACACTGCATACCTAAGAGTGGAAATTCTAAATCACAGATATAAATATATTTATTTATAGTAGTATTTCTGAGTTGTCTCCAACATAACTGCTGATTTTCCTTTTCCTTCCCAACAGGAAAAATATATATGAAGTCCTATACATTTATATCCTCACCAAAAGCTGGCATTTTACACTGATGTGTTTTAAGCTATATCTCTGTGAAGTTTTCATATACAGATGTTATTACTAGCAAACAAGTTGTATTTCCATTGAATAGATTTTCTTACTTTCACAATTTTGTTGCTCATATCTTCTGTGATTTTTTTTCTGGTAGGCTAATATAAAAAAGTTGCTTATGCGCTAGATACTAATCTTGTATGTTAAAGTTGCCTTACTATATCTCCACTCAGTATGTAGTCCTTTGTGCTGATAATGTTTATGCTTTGTGCAGCCTGCTCCAGTGTGGTCTGTGGGCCAACATCAGACTTGAACCTCTATGTAATCAGTCTATAAAGAGGTCAGAGCAGGAAGCAAGCTTGCACCTTTTTAAACGTTGAGCTTATGTGTTCACTTTTTATATAATTTTTATATGAAACACACTACAAATATTTGTTTGCCAGATCTATTAGCATAGAAACTTTGCTAAACACATTTATAGAGGACCACATAGCCATGTATTCATGACGATCAAAGCAGAGTTGGTAAGGAGGGAAAAGTGGTAAAATGACAATATGGAAATAAGTTAGAGCAGCATCATGTAAAACTATATGGATAAGCTGACGGTTTTCAGATATAATCACTTATGTGGGTAAATAGTGTTTTCACTAAGACATATTAAGCAGAAGAGAAAGTTCAACCAAAGTATATTTTATCTTCTGTAATTGATGTATGAAGTGACCGGCAGTAGCTGAGAACACATTTATTATTCAATGGCAATTAGTCCAAAATGTAGATGACATTATGAAAATTCTTTAGCAAGGTTCACCTTTAAAACCCTAGTCAAATATGTCAAAGAAAATGTTCTCTCTGAATCCAGCACAAAAGCCAAATGTGATACCATTTCCAAATTTCAAATTAGTTAAGAATTACAAAATCACAATGGTCTTTCTCTCTTCTTGTTTCTTTTGTAGCTTTTTCAGCTGATATTTAAGTTTTACTAACCATGGAACAGAATAATGGCACCCAAGTGACTGAATTTATCCTTCTGGGATTTGCTGCTCAACACAAGTTTTGGCACATCCTCTTTGTAGTATTTCTAATGGTCTATGTAATCACCTTAGTAGGTAACATTGGCATGATCCTACTGATCAAGATACATTCTTCCCTTCATACTCCCATGTACTTTTTCCTCCAACACTTGGCATTTGTGGATCTCTGCTATGCTTCTGCAGTCACTCCCAAGATGCTGCAGAATTTCATGGGATCAAAAGCCTCCATCTCCTTCACAGGATGTGCAGTGCAATTACTAGTCTATGGTACTTTTGTGACCAGTGACTGCTTCATCCTGGCTTCCATGGCCGTGGACCGTTACGTGGCCATCTGCAACCCACTGCGCTATCCGGTCGTTATGTCCCGAAGACTCTGCGTTCAACTGCTGGTTGGCTCATATGCCATGGGCCTCCTAAATGCATCTGTAAACACCAGTTTTACTTTCTCCTTGAAATTTTGCAAATCCAACGCAATCAATCACTTCTTCTGTGATGTGCCTCCTATTCTTGCCCTAGCGTGTTCCAGTATTGACTTCAATGTCAGGATACTAGCAGGGTTTGTTGGGTTTAACTTGACACTGACTGTGTTGGTTGTCATCTTCTCCTATGCGTACATCCTGGCTGCCATCCTGAGGATATCTTCTGCCTCGGGAAGGAAGAAGGCCTTCTCCACCTGTGCCTCCCACCTGACAGCCGTCACCATTTTCTACGGGACCCTCTCCTATATGTATGTACACCATGGAACTGACAGGTCTCAAGAGCAAGAAAAAGTGGCATCTGTTTTTTATAGTATTATGATCCCTATGCTAAACCCTCTCATCTACAGCCTAAGGAACCAAGATGTGCTAGAAGCTCTGAAACACTTAGGAAATAAGTGCTCCTAGCTGGAAATGTGGTTTTCTTTCTATCAACACAGGCCAAGAAGAAAGCCAATGGGACCCGTATTTATTACTCAACCTAAGAAGATGTGGCTGACAGAGGTGAAATGCCAAGACTTTCCTTACTTTTTGTAGCATCTGAAAGATACTGAAAAAACACATAAAATGAGTAAAAAAGTGATACTATATTTTTGTGGTTTGAATAATATAACATGGGGGGCTGAGAAGGTGGCTCAGTGGTAGAGCACTTGCTTTGAATAATATAACATGGGTCTTACATATGCCAAATAAGGACTCTTCTATAAATGAACTTACAGCTCATGTGTGTCTTAAATAGAGGGAATTCATCTTTATTGTAACATTCTTCACAGAACCCAACCCATAAAAACAGCCCAGATGGCCTACAACTGTTGACTGGATCAAGACAATGTGACATTATAGAAAGTATTATTTAGTCATTTAAAAAAAACACAGAATTAAAGATGTCATTTGCAAGGAAATGAATGGTCCTGGACACCATGTTAAGTGAAATAAGCCAGGTTCAACAGGATAAAGTTTGCATGTTTTCACTCATATGTGATACTAGACCTAAAAAAGAATTATACACATATATACTTACAGGATTTTTGATTCTATTTTTATTGTAAAAGTACTGTACAGAGGGGTTACAGTTACATGAGTAAGGTAATGAGTATATTTCCTATCGAGCATTATTACCTCCTCCTTTGTTTTTCTCCTACCATCCCTTCCCTTCCCTCCTTCCCAACTCCTCCCTCCTCTCTCCACCCCCCACCGAAGCTGTAAAGTTCATTTTCAACATAGTGTCTTGTACATTTCATTGTTACAATGGGTCGACCTATATTCTTATTTCAGCATTTTGTTATTTGCTTTTCCCTCCCCAAATTAGAAAAGTGTATATACAAGATGCAGGCTTATTTTTATTTTTATCTTTTGTCGGTTTGGGGGCTTGAACTCAGGGCCTATGTGCTGTCTCAGAGCTCTTTCGCTCAAAGCTGGTGTCCCGCCGCTTTGTGCCTCAGTTCCACCTCCAGTTTTTGGTGGTTAATTGCAGTTAAGAGTTTCACAAACTTTCCTGCCCAGTCTGGCTTTGAACCATGATCCTCAGATCTCAGACTCTTGAGCAGCTAGGATTACAGGCATCAGCCACCAGTACCCAGGTAGGATTTTATACTATGACTTATGCACAGGTGAAACACCATGGTAAAGTCACTTGAAAGATCAACATGCACTTTTCAAAATGCATATGAGAGAGTGAGATATTTCCTTTCTATGACATAAGTAGGAGCGGAAGGTAGAAGGATGAGCAGAGAGGGGAAAGGAGGTGAGTGTGGTAAAATACTTTATGTACGCATGTGAAAAGAAAGAACAACAAAGCTTGTTGAGATGGGGTTGTGATGGAGGATGAGGGAGAATAATGGAGACAGTGGCCCATCAAGATGTGCCCTATACATAGTGGACATGTTAAAGCAAAACCTCCTGTACAGCTAATTGAAGCTAATAAAAAATAACTGTCACAAAAAGAGAAGGCATCTGAAGAAAGCCTTTGATACTACGCTTATATGTTTTGAGTGGCCTCTTTTGAAACACTTGTCACAAAAAGCAAACTCATAAGATAGAGAAGAATAGAGTCTAATAAAATAGAGTACAAAGCCAGGAGACAACAGCTCACAAATATAACCTTAGCTACTCAAGAGGTTTGAGGTCTGAGGATTGAGGTTTGAAGCCAGCCCAGGCAGGAAAGTCCATGAGACTTGCATTTCCAATTAACCACCCAAAAGCTGGATGTGGAGCTGTGGCTCAAGTTGTAGAGACACTAGCCTTGAGCAGAAAAGCTCAATGTCCAGGCCCTGAGTTCAAACTCTGGGACCAAAACAAAAAAATAAAATGTAACGTGGAGTTTCAATCTAGTTGAATTTTGCCTAGTGAAAAACATGTGAAAGCACAGATAATTAAATAAATCAACCAAGATGATCAACCAATTAATATCGCATGCCTGGGTTCTAACATTTGCATGTGTTATAATCATTTGGAGAGGCATTCATTCAGTAGTTATCCCATGCTAGAAAGTTTTCTTAAATTTGTATCAAATGGACCTTACATCACTGCAAGGCAAGTTCAATTTTTCCTCTTCATTTATAGCTAATTTTGGGTCTTGAAAGATTTAGAGGGTCACAGGAGGACCCCTGAACCCTGAACTCATTTCCCCATCATAGTTGCGTCTTAATCATATTTATGACATCAAAACCAGGATGTTGATATTGCTGCAGCTTGTGTGTGACAGACTGGCATTTTCTCACTTGTGAAAAGAATAATCAAGAAAGGATGGGGAAAGATGAAGAACAATGGAAGAGGTAATATGGATCCAGATCATTGTAGTCATAATCCAACTTGTTGAATTGAAACCCCTCTTTGCAACTACTTAAAGATAATATCAATGGTGATGATAATAATAATATAAAATATGTAGAATATTCCATACAGATCTCAGATTCCACCCAGATTTCTCATACTACCCCTTACTACCTTGATCCACACATGGTTTATAATCTCTTGTGATTACTAATCTCTTCTCTCTATATAATATTGCTATTTTGATAGGTATACAACTGCAAGCACATCATAGGTGAGCCTTGAAAATTAGCTTTTTGGGATTCATTGAAGTTGTTACAATTATCAATCATTTGATCCCTTTTGTGTCTGGTACTATTCAACAATATAGGTGTACCACAATCTGATTAATCAATATTCTATTACAGAATATTTAGTTGGTTACAGATGTGACTATTAAAAGTAAAGTTGTTAGGAAAATTTGTATACACATTTTTATTATGCGCATAAGTAGTGTGCAAACACAATATTTAACTTTCTCTGATGTGGTTCTCCATACATATTGAGAGAGTATTTAAGATCACATTCAAATGGAGGACAAGCAAGAATGGAAAGGAAGTTAAGGCATTAGATATAAGGATCCTTCACAACCATCTTAGGAGACTACGCAGAGGCAGGCAGGCACGGGAGAAAGATTATTACAAGGTTTATGAGAGGGGTCATATCTCCCGGGAGAGGGAGCAAGTGGTGTCTGCCCCTAACCAGGTAGCTCTGGGGCTGGTGGCTGTGCAGGTAGGTCTGGGCAGAGAGAGGGAGAGGCCAGCTGTATTGCAGGAACTGTAGGACAGGGAGGAGCTCAGGTCTGGCTGGAGCTGAAGACCAGAGGTAGGGATAATGCTAACATTCAATGCCATCAGCAGGTGAAATGCAACAGTGAATACCTCTGATATAATGCCTACAGCTGACACTTAAAAAGTTAAGCTGTAAAAAGGTTTGCCCTGAACACACTACAGGAAAATCTAAATGGAATTCTAAAACATGTTCAAATCACCCACAGAAAATTCAAGCAAGAGAGACAGAGACAGAGAGAGACAGACAGACAGACAGACAGACAGAGACAGAGAGAGACAGAGAGAGAGACAGAGAGAGAGAGAGAGAGAGAGAGGACAGAAAAAAATAGGAGCATTACACCAGTTGTCCCTGATAGGAAAAAGAATTCAATCCCAAAGCCCAGGGCAGGTGACTCACTCCTGTAATCTGAACTACTCAGGTGTCTGAGATTTGAGAATCACGGCTCAGAGTCAGTCTGGTCAGAAAAGCCTGTGAGACTCTCATCTCCAGGAAACCAGAAGCAGAGCTATGGTTCAAATTAGAAGAATACTAGCCTTGAGCAAAAGAGCTCAGGGACAAGTTTGGGGGTTTGAATTTGTGTTTAGCCTAATAAACTTTTCTGTGCAACATTTAAAAAAGAGAGAGAGCTCAGGGACAGCACCCAGACTCTGAGTTCAAGCCCCATGACCAACAAAAGAAAAATAAATAAATGACTGAAGAATGAATGAGTGGATGAATTCAATCTCAGGGTTACCTGTCTTCATTTCTCATAACTGAATATAAACAAAGCTTCAGGAGCCCTGGTACTAAGAATAAGAAGAATATTTAATATATTCTGATAGTCGACTGTTTTCAAGCAGCACTCACTTCACTAGGAAATATTTCCATCACATGTGAAATTAAATCATTTACATCAAGCCAGCTTCCTGAAGCATACAGATCCTGTCGCTGAGGTAGAGGGAGCTAATCCTCAGCTGTGAGATGTTATGTATCCATTTTATTTAAATCCAAATTGATGAAGCAAAACTGATAAGCCAAATGTCATTACCCTGTGAAGAAACTGTTTAAATAGAGCCCTCACCTGCTTCCGTTTCCTGGGCTTACAAGTGTTTTCTACTAGATGGAGAGTCCTGGAGAACCCTCCAATGGTACCTATTTTCCTACAAATATACTTCAGGATAGGGCCTGTTAAGTCCTATGGCTTCTAGGCCTCAATAAAGATTGAATTTGTAACCATAGTGTCTTCATCCATCACATAAGTTATTCCACGGTTTTTACTTCTTCAGCTATTTAAAAGAGCCAGAGAATCTGGTATCAATACTGGTGGAATTTGCTACACACAGCTGTACTGGTGTGGTATCCTTCTAGGCCAGTGTCTTCTGTTATACAACATTTTCCCTGGATAAAAATGTATGAAATTATATGAAAAATAATTCAACCACATATTCTGTGCAGTGTAAGATTCAAGGTTTAAAAAAAATCATTGTAATCCTCATATACATTCTTCAGGAGGTACAGTCTCTTTGTCTTGCACAAAATCAATAATGTTATACAGACAAAAGCAACAAATAACTAGACAGTGATTATATCAATACAGAACAGATACATTATATGGTTTGATTTGTGCATTTCTGAGATTGTCCTTCTCTCCTTTTCCTTTCTTTTTCCTTCAGGTGGCAGATTATGTGAAAGAGGTTTCTGAGATGTTAGGTAAGCTATTGATCTATAATTATAACAGATAGTTATAACATAATTATAATGGATATTTATAACCTATAAAGTGCTTCTTAGAAGATTCTCATTCTTTTAATGCACTGTCGCAGAGGATTTTTAACAAATTTTAACAAACTGTTAAAATCCTCTGTGAATTTCAACATTTGAACAACACTCTAGTAAAAATCCAATTAATTTTAAGCCTCCCCGTGACTGGCTTGGCTTTGTTGTATCTGAAAAATGAGCCACCATTCACCAATCCTCTAGGTTCTTACACCTTCCTTAATTTCTTTTAATTAAAAGGCTTATTGTTCTGTATGGCTCCACTGTTAATTGATTCAAGTAAGACTTAACTGTTGTAAAGAAAAATATCCCTAAGTCTCAATAACATATCCACAAAATCAAGGGGAGAAACTTGCTGACAACAACTATGGATACACTGTGTCCCCAAATGATGTTTATAATGATAACTCATTAGTAGGTCATGGGGTTCTGCTCTCCTGACTGGATGACTGAAATTATTGTGCAAGATGATTTGTCTTTTTTTTATTTGAGTACTCTATTTTGTCATACTGGCACTGAGGCTTAAACGTAGGGTCTCTCCCTTTGCTTAGCTATTTTTTTTTTGCTCAAGTCTGATGCTCTAACACGTGAGTCACATCTCCACTTCTGGTTTTTTGTTTGTTTGTTTTTGCTAGTTGATTGGAAAGAAGAGACTCTTGGATTTGTCTACCCCAGCTGAGTTTGAACCTCAGTGTGGGAGCTGGTGATTATCTCGAGAGGAGGAGAGGTGTCCTGAAAGTAGATTCTACCATCTCTTCTCTTACATTCACCCTCTTTCTTTTTCTTATCTGCCATCTACCATGGATGAAGCAGGAAAAAACTCTTCCCTGTTGCAGACCCACAGAAAGAAAGAAGGCCTCCACTTGGGCCTCCCATCTGACAGCAGGGACCATTGACCATGGAACCCTCTTTTTCATATTCTTCCAGCCCCCATTCTAGTCATTCTCCCAGGAGAACTGGAAAGTCATTTCTATATTTTACAGCATTGTGATTCCCACATTGAACCCTCTAGTCTGTGGCTTGAAAAGCAAAGAAGTAAAAGAAGCATTAAAATAGAGAAAAAAGTTCTTTTAGAGAGGATCCACATTGTTATAATTTAGAATCCAGTATAGCTGTTCTATATTAAATAAGAAATTATAATAAGATAATTATAAATAAATTATGATAACAATAGTCATAAATTGTAACAATGTATTGTAATAAAATGAATTAATAAATGGTTAAATTAAATAATTATTTAAATCAAATTTAAAATGATAGCTTCATTTTATAATAATTAAAGCAAGCTAGGCATTGGTGGTTCACACCTGTAATCCCAGCTACTCAGGAGGCTGAGATCTGGGGATCATGGTTTGAAGCCAGTCCAGTCAGAAAAGTTCCTGTGAGACTCTTATCTTCAATTAACCACTAAAAACTGCAAGTGAAGCTGTGGCTTAAAAGGGTAGAGCACTAGCCTTGAACAAAATAACTCAGGGACAGCACCCAGACCCTGAGTTCAAGTCCCACAACCAATAATAATAATAATAGCATCCAATACAGATGTTCTCCACAATTTAAGGCTACTAAAATAAGGAATATGTTCACAGCTTAAACTATTTCTTACTTCGCTCAATAGCTGAGTTCTTCAGTGCTGCTGGAAATGTGTTAGGAATACTTTCTGGAACTGAAAAAAGTGTTTCTCAGGAAAACATTGACGCTGAACTAAAGTCACTGACTTCACCATACCACAGAATGGAAGGAAACACTTTATACACCAGCAGATACATTTGTCCTCTGGATTTCTCCCTGCTAATGACAGTAAGTGAAAGTCAGATGCAGTCCTAAGAACACAGAATTCTTGGTTTGGGTATTTCTAGGGAAGTTGAGCAAATCTTCATGTGTGGAAACAATATATTTTCTCATTACTGAACTTAATTTTTTTTAATTTATTCCATTCCCTTCTGAGATGTTCATTTTTATTCAGTAGCACTAAGAAATAAACCCTGTCCATTATGTTGTACTGACAGTAGCACATAAATTTTCCTGCTGCATTCCACCATGTGATTAGAATAAAATTAGTTTATCCATCTATGTGTATGGAAGCAACATAAAGCAATTGGTAGACTTCTTATGAGAGTGTAAATGAACAAGGGTCTCACCTGCTCACTTTGAAATCCCATTGTGGCAGCTTTTCCAAGGCCACAAATTTTCCACATCTTTATGCATTTCAGATCCTGCTATCAGTCCCATTTGTGGAGAAGAAATCAAGTTCCTTGATTGAAACTTATCTGTATTCTACCACTACTTACTCTGCAAAGATGACAAACCAGGCCCATATGCAAAATAACACAAGGAAAGGACAGTTCACTTGTGGCATTTTTTTAAAAAATGATCTTTGTTCTTAGGAAGATCAGCTCTTGTTCTAACCATGACGTAGTAATGAATGTTGCATCTTTTGAGGTCATCTCAGACCCCAATATTTGAGATCCTCTCAGGAAAAACCACTCTCCAAGACCTTAAAAGTAAAGTGTCCACGTAGAGACATCAGAAGACATTACTTTAGGATGCAAACCAGCCTGTACCAGTTATAGAAAGGAAAACTTCCAAGATGAATCCAGTAAAAGCAAAGCAATTCTGTGTTCTCATATTAGTACTGCAATTCTCCTATGTCTGGAGATGGAGAAAGGGTACGGAGCACGTACTTTCTAAATCAAATACTATAAATAAATTCCAGCTACATCAGCAATATGTGATCACAGATTGATAATAGATAATACCCTGGACTATGAGGTAAACAGCATATGAAGAAAACAAATGAATTTATACACGTGTTAGTCCCAACTGCCAAGCCATTTATATGAGGGAAAAGAAAACCCATGTTTTTGGGTCAAAGTTTCTTCTTATCTTTTACTGGGAGTTAGATGCATTCCTGAGACATTGATCATGAACTATGTAATATTGAAGGAGGCCTGCTCCCCAGCCTTTAATAGTAATCCTTGATACATTTGCTACTTAATCAAAACAGCTACAAGCCAGGTAACAGTAGCGCACACCTGTAATCCCAGCTACTCAGGAGACCGAGGTCTGAGGATCATGGTTCAAAGCCAGCCCAGAAAGGAAAGGCCATGAGACTCTTACCTCTAATTAACCAAGTGGTGCTGTGGTTCAAGTGGTAGAGTGCTAGCCTTGAGCAAAAGAGAAATCAGGGACAGTACCCAGGCTGGCCAGACTGGCAAAGAAGAAAGCAAAGAAGGAAGGAAGGAAGGAAGGAAGGAAGGAAGGAAGGAAGGAAGAAGGAAGGAAGGAGAGAAAGAGGGAGGGAGGAGGGAGGGAGGAGGGAGGGAGAAAGGAAGGAGGAAGGGAGGGAAAGAGAGAGAAGGAAGGGAAAGAAAGGAAGGAAGGAAGGAAAACAGAAAGGAAGGAAGAAAAGAAAGAAAGAAGATGGAAGGAAGGAAGGAAGGAAGAAAAAGAGAAAAGAAAGAAAAGAAAAGAGAAAAAAGAAAAGAAAGATAGCTACAAATTCATGGAAGCAAGCTTTCTCCTTTCAGATAAATCAGAGATTTATCCCCAATAGCTTTCTAGTAGAAAATGATTCAAAGCCTCTAAATCTTCAGATTTTTTATCTGTAGAGAAATTCTGATACTATAATGTGAAAAAAGAAATCATAGTTGTCTTTGTGGCAGACTGATTTTAAATATACATATGTATATATATATATATATATATAAGTTTTTCAGGGGGAAAAAAGTGAAAATTTTGTCTTTAAATAATTAGAGGATCGTCAACATGTTGATAATGCAAAAATAAATTCAAACTGGTATCTCATGTCACACTGGAGATCACATGCCCTTACATTGAGGTCAGAACTGGGATTTCTTTAGAAGTTATGTTTATTGATGATTTCAGTGACAAGAATAACTAACTAGATATAAACACAGACTCTTAGTCATGAAAACATACCCAACCTCATTCATAACAAGAGAAAGAAAACAGTTGTTTGCTAATGAGACAACCTTTGGGGGGGGGGGCGCGGACCAAGTTGTCTCTAATGATAGAAACATGAAAAAGAATACCCTTCTAGAAAGCTGAAAATTGTCATTATGAAATCACAGGGGAACAGTTAGCTTTCTCTACTCTACCCCAGCTCCCAGAACCTCAGATCACAAGGGAGTGCATTCTGGTCTCACGTGGCCTACCTATAAGCTTTGTGACTGGAACAAACCAAGCAGAGAGCTCCACGGTGCACATACAGCCTGCACCAGCTGCCTAAAGCGAATCTGGAGGCCACTTCCTTGTAAAACAAAGTAAAACGACTTTTCTCACATCAGCCCTTAAAAAAAAGTTTTATTATTTTTAAGTAGATGTACAGAGGAATTGCCATTCAGACAAGCAGTTTACACACACAGTGCGTCTTGATCAGCCATTTTATCACCGCCACTTCAGCAGGTAATTTAGCTGAGGCCAACAGTCACAGCCAAAGTTGCAGCCTGTGTCACCGAAGACCAAGAACCGTCACACTTCCTCTCTGGTGCAGTGGAATGAGGAAGTGCCACCCAGGAAAGCATTGTGAAGGAACAAATGATTGGATGAATGGCCAACACATGAACATACCATGGTCTTCATGCATTCGGTACTGCTCTGATTTCTAAGTGTAAGTGCTCTTTCAGTTCTAGAAGTTTGTCATGATCCTACCAGAATCCTGCTTTAAACAGAGCCTGACCTATTTATAGATTATTGGCAGTTACTTAAGTAAGTTAATTAATCCAGTCTTCCCCTAGGTATCTTACAGGTGATGTCATGATCTCCATATACACTTTTATTTCTCGATTGGTGAAAAACCTGGGGAAAAGAAAATAAAACAAAACTGAGGAGACTGGTAGTTTGCTAAAGCCTCCTTTGGCCTCAGCCAGAAGGGTTTGGTGAGTGAATGTGTATTTTTCAAAATGTTTGTCTCTACCTTCACAAATGAAAGTTGTTCTAATTTTGTTTTCTTACTTTGCTTATTTTGTTGCCAAAATTGTTTAAGCACATAAGATGAGCTGGGGAATGTTCTCTTTGGAGAGTTTCGGGGAAATATTATATATCTTCAAATTGGTTGTTCTATAAATTTTCATTATTTCTTATTAAAACATGGCTATTTTGGCCTTTTTTAGTTGTAAAATATGCAGTCTAATGATTTAAAGAACTTGAGTATTTTATAAATGCACACTGACATACACTGACTATTAACCATTTCTAATTTTCTAGCATTCATTAAAAAGGAAAACGTAAAGAGGAAGGGTTGATCAATTCAGTCGTCATATTCAATGTACATATGTGAAAACAACCAGATTATGAGAAGGAGGTGTGAGACTAAAGAGATGGAGCAGCACACTGGAAAGGTGTCACTGATCAAGATGCATCACATACTCACAAACTGACAGGTTGAGTTGAAACCCCTTTGTACCACTGCTCAAAGGTAATTTTTTTAAGCTAAGCATTAAAAATACATTATTCATGCATTAAATGTATCACTAAATGCAGTGAGTAAAGCACCCAAAACAGTCATGTTCACTTAGGTTATTTATCTAATTCAAATATTTTGGGCTAAGGAAAAAGGTCAACCTAAATATTCTGAAGCTCCTAAAACCAACATCCATAATGGTTGTTATTGATCTATGCTGAAAATATCATGCCATTACGTTTGTGTACTTTCACTATCTTGAGCTAGCTAATATCTGCAGTTTATCTCAATTTCTCTTTAAAATCTGAACAGCCATTGAATTTGTTTTAAGAAGGGAGATAATGAAGGTGAGTGATAGAGAGGTGACTTTGATCAGGGTACATCATATGAATATATGGAAATACCAGAATGAAAACTCTCCACCTAACTAATGTATACATTTTATAATAAACTAAAAGAAAAAGAAAATTTTCCATTCAATCCTTCCAAGAAGAAAAGAAATATTGAGAAACTATAAAAAATTATCAAATTATATGTGATACAATGTTTACCATATACTCAATAAGCATACTATCACAGCCATCCACTATAAGAAAGAAAAAAAGTTTTATTGCATACGCTTACTGGGGAAAGAAATGATAAAAGAAAAGGAGCATCCCTCATTTTTACTTCAATAGACAAACTCTAGGACCATAAATTTCAAAAATCAACTCTTATTTTAATTCTGGTGTGTAAAAGATACCATAAAGTTGAAGGGTGACAGAATGTTAGATCTTTATCAAAGGAATAACTAAAATCTGAAATTGAAGACTATTGATAAATTAATAGAAACACTTGTAAGAAACTATATGGACAAGTGATTTGCAGAAGAGTGAAATAACATTTCTAAGAATACTAGAAAATGATCAAATGAATCTGTAGTCAGAGAAAAAAATTAAAAATGTAAAATAAGATATTACTTTGTACCCCAAAAAGCAGTGCTCATATGAGTGTGAGGACATGGGAATACAAAACAGAGTAGCACTGGACACAGAAAGTGCTCTGGAAGTACTTGGCCAATTTAAATATGTGTGCCATGTCTTCAAATTCTACAAGTTTGTCTCTAGAAATGTCTCCCAGAAAAATGCCATGCTGAGCTATGTGCATTGGTGACAAGGTATAAGCACCTTGCCCTCTACCACTGTGATAACACATAGACGAATTATGAAGGCTAAACACTGCATGGCAGAGCTAGATATCTGTACTACAGGGACAAGAAAAAGACTTCAGCCTCTACATGCCCAATCCGTGACAGTGTGACTACAGGAACTGAAACGGGGCCTTAAAAACCATGACATGTTTTGAAAATCCTGAAATGTTTTGGTTGCACTTTGTAAATGCATTGAGCCCCAACAGATTCCAAATTTTTACAAGAATGTGAACAGTCAACAGAGGTGGCTAAGAGCCAGGATAGACATGGAGGGATTTGTAAAGTGGAAAAAAAGGGTAAACTGAGGTCATTTGAAGCAAGATGGTATAGAATACCAAAGAGAAGTCAAGTTTTCAGAAAGTTACTATTTTAATAAAATGGGGAATTTTAATCAGAAGATAAAGACCATGAAAAGAAGAAATTGAAGTATAACTTTTTATCACTACATGACATAGCAATCAGTTTGTTCCCTGGGAAGACAGGTTCTACTCTGTGTCAACTTTAAGAAACTATAACTAAAAATTATCTACAAAGGAGGAGGCTACAATACTATATAAGAAATGTACTCATTACCTTGCCCATGTAATTGTAACCCCTCTGTACAGTATTTTCACAATAAAAAAATTATCTACATTGAGTATCAAGTTTCAGTCTCTAAAATCAACATCCAATATGTTACAGGAGCATTCTCTGTTTTATTAGGACACCAAATGTTTATACCATTTCCAATTCTGGTCTGTGTTAAAGGATGATAATGAAGTTAGCTTTCCTCAGCTCTTCTGTCTTTGCAATTTCTCAGCTGATGTTTACTTAATCCATGGAGCAAACTAATGGCACCAAGGTGACTGAATTCATTCTTCTGGGATTTGCCACTCAGCACAATTTTTGGCACATCTTCTTTATAGTATTTTTATTGATCTATGTAATCACCTTAGTAGGTAATATTGGCATGATCCTATTCATCAAGATAAACTCTTCCCTTCACACTCCCATGTACTTTTTCCTCCAACACTTGGCATTTGTGGATCTCTGCTATGCCTCTGCCATCACTCCCAAGATGTTGGGAAACTTCATGGGCACAAAACCATCTATCTCCTTTGCAGGATGTGTGGTGCAACTACTAGTCTATGGTAGCTTTGCAACCAGTGACTGCTTCATCCTGGCTGCCATGGCCGTGGACCGTTACGTGGCCATCTGCAACCCACTGCGCTATCCCGTCCTCATGTCCCGGAGACTCTGCGTTCACCTGCTGGTTGGCTCATACGCCCTGGGCTTCCTGAATGGTTCTGTAAACACCAGCTTCACGTTTTCCTTGAAATTTTGCAAATCCAATGCAATTAATCACTTCTTCTGTGATGCACCTCCAATTCTTGCTCTCTCATGTTCCAGGATTGATTTTAACGTCATGCTCCTGACAGTGTTTGTCGGGTTCAACTTGATGAGCACTGTATTGGTCGTCATCTTCTCCTATGCGTACATCCTGGCTGCCATCCTGAGGATAGCTTCTGCCTCGGGAAGGAAGAAGGCCTTCTCCACCTGTGCCTCCCACCTGGTGGCAGTCACCATTTTCTATGGGACTCTCGCTTACATGTACCTCCACCATCGCACTCATGAGTCTCAAGAGCAGGAGAAGGTGACCTCTGTGTTTTATGGCATAATTATCCCCATGTTAAACCCTTTGATCTACAGCCTGAGAAACCAGGATGTGATCACTGTCCTAAAAAAGATAGGAAAGAAGTGCATGTAACTTAACCCTCTATTTCTGATGCATTGTTCTTTCCCAAACAAAACAACTCTCCTCTCTTATTTCATGGTGTCAGAAGATGTGTCAACTGTTGGTGCAGCACAAAAGCATTATGTGAGTAGATGAATAGCATTTAGAAATATCAAGACGCATCTCCAAATTTGAATTTGCATCCAATTCATGTGTTTCTTAAAGAAAAAGCCTCTGAAAGGAAATCTACAATACTGCTGTTGTAAATTTATACGAGCTGTTTCTGAAGTACCTGCCATCAAAAAAAAGAAAAGATAAAAGTAAATTTAAGCAAAGTGCATAATCAGTGTTGCCTTCTTACCCTCATTAAATAGAGCATGAAGACTTATTAGAGAGAAAGATGTTTCTTCTCTTGAAATGTATTATATTCCTTCGCATTTCCCTGTGGTTAATCTATTCTCTATTGTAAAGTAAAATTTGAAAGATCATTTCTTTGAGTAATAGGTACAGAATAGATGGAAACAAAAGGCAACTGAATAAATCCTCATAGGTACTGGGACATTTGAGACCAATAGCTCTCTTCCCAACAGTTTCACTAAGGAAATAAGGAAACTGACATAAAAGTAAAGAGGGTGTGGGAAATATTGACTTCATTGGTAAATATAACTTGAGATCCTTGCTGAACCACCAAAAGGTATACATCTTAGGAAGACCAAATCCAAGGCACAGTTTGGTGCTGCAAACTCACCCCAAATTAGTACTTTCTATCCTTTACTCTTCAAACCTGAGGAGAGCTATAAAGGCTCCAAGGTTTCATCTAGAAGTCCAATTATAGATTCAGACCCTAGGGTTATAAACATTTGCAAAAATAAATAAATAAATAAAAGAAATTTAAGAATAGGTATCAAATATATACTCGTTCACCGATATCAAAAACATCAAAAAAAAAGCTGAGGTTAATTGTTTCAGTTCTAACCTACAAAGTCAGTCTAGCCATGAGGAAAGGTGTGTGGGAAGATTGAGTTCGCCACTATTCCCAATGTTCCCAGGAGGTCAATGTTCCCAGGAGGTCTGGACCTTGGACGGAGGCAGGAAGGAGGGGACCGTCAGTCGATCATAACCCAGTCAGACCCAGGAAACCCAGACAGAACCCATTCATGCAACAGATGACACTGCAAGAGAAAAAAGCCCAAGTTTAGAAAACTCTGATCCTATATAGCTTTGCTGATGACCTTCACTCTCTCAAGATAAATATTTTTCCTACTTGGAAACATAAGCAAATCCCTTATTATTGAGAACAAGTGTTTACTTACCACTCAGAATCATCTGCTGGAGGAAGATATTCCAAAATTGTATTATTCTGATGCCTATATTAATATGAACATTCCTAAATGCACAGGTGTCTGTAAATGTCTTTACTCTGAGAAACTGGACTCTGGAAATTGGAAATATTCATAGATAAATTGTGCATCAACTAAAATATTTCTTCAATAATCCCCAAGTGCAAAAGCAGAAAATAAAATGAACAAATGTAACACAGTATTCGGTGTTCATTCACCTCTTCCAGTACATGAAAAAAACAATTTAATTAAGTTAAAGAAGCACTATTTCACATTGCAAGATGAATCAAGTTTATATAACTCATCAAACTCTACTGACCAAACATAGCTGAAGTCAAAAAGTGAGGTTTATTTTGCCTCTAGAGCACAGTTTCTACAGAAGATGTATCTCAGCCCAAACAGTGGGGAACGGTTCTTTTTGTTATGATACTGAGGGCTGAACTCAGGGCTTTACCCTTGTTAGGGAAATGCTCTACACTTGAGTCATGTCCTGGTTCTTTTGCTTTTTAGGTTTCTTTCAGATAGGATCTCACATTGTCTTAGCCCAGGCTGGCTTCACACTATAATCTTCCTACTTCTGCTTTCTAAGTACATGTGTACCTAACCATAAGCAGCCTACAAAGGGACTTTTTATAGTTAATCCCCAAGTATGAGTTTCTTTAAAAAAAAAAAAAAAGAAGAGATTCTTTCTAGATTTGAGTAGATACTAGAAGCAGGGACGGATGATATTTTAGTAGGCAAGAAGAACAAAATTAGAATGGTTATGCAAGTTGCCAATGGCTCACATGTAATCGTAGCTACTCAGGAGGCTGAGATCTGAGGATTGTGGTTCAAAGCCAGCCTGGGCAGGAAAAATCTGTGAGACTTTTATCTCCAATTAATCATCAGAAAACCACAAGTGGTGCTGTGGCTCAAAATGGTAGAGCACTAGGCTTGAGCAAAAGAACTCAGGGACAGTGCCCAGACTCTGAGTTCAAGGCCCACAACTGACAAAGAAAAAAAAGAAGAATGATTATGATTTTGGCAAGGAAACAGTAGTCACACAGAAGTGTGATGTCAATGATATGAAATGTAGAGACAGAAAAGAAATAAACACATAGTGTTTTCATATATAATTGGACTTAAGTCATTATTGGTTTAAACCAAAATATTTTAACTATAGGACATGGCATGATGTCTCATGTAATCTTGGCTGCCTGGGAGGCTGAGATAGTAGGATCATGATTCAAGGAAAGTCTGGTCAAAAGAAAGTTAGGAAGACTATCTACCAGAAAAAGAAAAGGGTACGAGTGTTAATGCCTATAATCCCAAAGTCCCTTCCCCATCTAAGACTGACAAGGGATCCTTACTGAATATATGATTTACCACTGACTTCCCCCATTCAGTAGGTTCTGGTCTCACTTTATGAAGAGTATCCACAGCACAAAGATATCTGCTTCTTACAATGAGATGTACAAGTTGTTATGTCGAAAAAGAACTTTACAACTTTGGTGGGGGGGGGGGGGGGATGGGGGGAGGATGGGAAGGGATGAGAAGGGGAAACAAAGGAGGAGGCTACAATGCTTGATAAGAAAAGTACTCATTATCTTGCCCATGTAATTGTAACCCCTCTGTACAGTATTTTCACAGTAAAAAAAAAAATATCTGCTTCTTGTTCAAATCCAATTTATGCTTTTATTACTTACTTATGAATTCATTCTTCCTAAATAAAATTATAAATAAATAAAATAAAATTATCCTTGGTTAAATTTTCCAAAGCATGAATTTTTAAAATATATATTCCTTGAGGAATGACTAAATCTAGCTAATTAGCACATGCATTGCTTCACAAAGTTCTAATTGTGTGGTGAAAAAAGTCAAACCTTTCTACTCTACATACTGCATCCATACCCATAATCAAAGATCTTAGTGTAAAATCCGAACCTTTGAAATTACTACAAGAAAAAATGAGGAACCCATTGAAACATACTGACATAGGCAGGAACTTTCTGTATAGAACTACAGCAGCTCCTCAAAGAAGAACAAGAACTGACAAATAGGATTCCATCAAACTAAAAAATTTCACAGCAAATTGATCTCTGAACTGAAGTGATGGCCCATGGAATAGGAGAAAAAATCTCTGCCAGCTATATACTTGTCAAGGGTTTAATAAACAGAATGTCCAGGGAGCACAAAAACTAAACCTTCAAAAAATCAACAATCCAGTTAATAAATGGACAAATGAACCAAACAGACAATCTTTCAAAGAAGTAAAAGGCAAGTCCCATAAATACATGAAGAAATGCTCAACATCCCTGGCTCATAAGAAATGCAAATCCAAACGGTATTAGAAGAATTTCATATCACTCCAGTCAGCAAAGCTGTAATCTGGAATGCAAGCAACAACAAAGGCTGGCCAAGGTATATGGGAAAATGAACCTTTATAAAGTGATGCCAGTAAACAAATACCACCACTATAGAAGTCAAAATGTAGAAATAGACTAAATTTAGAAATACCATAGGGTTCTAGCAATATCATTCATGGGAATATTCCAAAGGAATGTAATTCATAATACAATAGAGTCACTTGCAAACCAGTGTTTCACTGTGGTGCTCTTCACAATAGTACAGCTATGGAAGCAGCCTTGATGGCCTACTAATGATGAATAGATCAAGACAATGTGATACACACACACACACACACACACACACACACACACACACACCAGAATATTATTTGGCTGTAACAATGAACGAAAGTATGTCATTTGCTGGTAAATGCATTGAACTGAAGATCACCATGTTAAGCACAGAAAGACACATGTGGGTAAACAAAAATTGCCTATATTTATATTTCATGCTTTGATAAGTGTGTGCATTGTATATTGGTCAGATCAGAGCAATTGAGTATGTTTGTCACAACAATGAGTTCAGCTTTGGACTCCACCAGCTCCTAGCATGATCAAAAGTGTTACTGTACCCATTATCTTGCCCATGTAATTGTAACCCCTCTGTACAGTATTTTCACTATAAAAAAAATAATTAAAATCAGCCTTATGCCAAGAAGATCTCACCGTGATAATTAATATAAAGATTTAGATTAACCATCATGGATTAAAAGTGTCTTTCCATGAATGAAGAGATAAAGAAAGCATTATATATAATATTATATATATATATATATATATATCATGGTGTACTATACAGCCATAAAACAATGTTTTTTAAAGAATAGAATACTGTCATTTGCAGTACCATGAATGAGCATAGAGGACATTATGTTAAAGTGAAATAAGCCAGACACAGAAAGACAAGCATTGTAGATTTCAACCATCTGTAAATTTAATGATGTTGACTTCATATAAATAAAGTGTAGAATAATGGCAATCAGAAACTAGGGGGAGAAGAAGATCCCATGGGGTGAGATTGGTCTGAGTGCCAAGTAAGAGAAGAAGCGTAACTTCAATGTTTTGTTTCACAGTAGAATGGTTATGGATAACAATGTTGTACTGTATATTTCAAAATAGATAGGAGAACTCTCTCCACTTCTCTTCAATCTAGTATTAGAATGCCTAGCTACAGCAATAAGACAAGATGCAGACATAAAGGGGATCCAAATAGGGAAAGAAGAAATA